>NC_089258.1:71176641-71510096 GCF_963930625.1 Muntiacus reevesi
TTGCTGAACAGGAAGGAGGTTTGTTAAAGAGAAACTTTATAAGGAAATGTATGAAAAGAGGGCTTGTGAGAAGACCATGAGATAAGGAAATGCATTGGAGAGAGTCAGTAAGCATCAGAGCCTTAAACCTTTGTCAAAACAGACTTTCCTCTCTCATCTCTGTCTCTCTCCTTTCCTCCTTCCCTCTTTCTTTCTATCTCTCTCTATATCTGCCTCCCAGTTCTTGGTCATTCATTGATCTTTCTACTCATATTTGTGTGGGTACAAAATATCTGTATCAGTAACATCATCACTATATACAACAATCTATAAAGCTTTGAAAGATAGCTAAAGGGATCCTTAGTTCTTTTGTTGAGGCTGGGCTTAGTCACTCAGTTATATCCAACTCTTTGCGACCCCATAGACTGTAGCCCACCAGACTCCTCTGTCCATGGGATTCTCCAGGCAAGAATATTGGAGTGGGTTGCCATGCCCTTCTCCAGGGGATCTTCCCAACCCCTTTGTGAGGCTAAATCTGCTATATAGGGTTCTTAGTCCTAAAAGGGAGTAGCTGCTTTACAAGTCATGAATATGCTACACGGCACATTGATCTTGATAACATCCAACATGTCTATTTAATTGTTCTATCAATGCAATCTATGTTTTGCCTCTTCCTTCTCTGCACCATTGGTAACTACAGCCAAGTGACAATGGAGAAAAAAAAATCTCATATACCAAAAAACTTTCTAATATGTAACACATTTCTTACCAAAAACTGTTTAAATCTTGAGTTTTGCTATGTGAATCAGTGGATTTTATCCTCAAAATAATTTTCTTCTATTTATCCACAGACTAATTTAATTGAATCATTGGGGTTGAATGTCATGCTTCTGAATTGACTTTATTAAAAACCAAAAGATCAGATTTTTTGAGCATTTCTCCATAAGGTTGAGTGTCAAAATGTAAACCTTTAATTTGAAACAAAAATAAAACTAGAAATTCTTTGTTCTCCAGCTCTTTCTTAAGAAAGGAGATGTACATGTTGATCTACCATCTGTAATCAGATTGCTATCACAAAGGTGTTTGTTGGTGACAGAAGTGGCCCATCAAATTCTAACCTTGCACTTTCAATATGAATTCTGCTATCTCCTTTGAGGGTTATAGTAATGAATGCTTTCATTTTAAGTGCAGTAGAATAAGCATCCTCAGGAAAGATCAGAATTTCTTTGTTGTATTTACATCAAATCTTCCCTCAGTTATCGCCATTTAGCTGCCAGTGTAATTGTAGATGATACCCTGTGTCTGGATGTCACAGAATCAAAAATGATTGAGCAGAAGCAATCGCTAACTCTCCTTACTTACCTTAGTAGAAAGTTGACAATAAATTGAGAAGAGGGCACTCAGGTGAAGTACTTCAGAGAAGGTGTGCGCTGAGGGGTATTGCCTTTATTGCCTGCAGGAAGTACTGGAAGACTCAAATCCCTCAATGATTTATCCTCAAATTATCTTCCTAACTTTCACACTCCTGACAGTAGCCATAGATCTTTAACTCAGAACACATCAACCTAACCTGTTCCTGATTGTACTGAGCGACTGGGTCTGTTGCAGTGCAGGTAACCAACATTCTAATAGTGTAATTGTTTAGTTGATGAATATTTATGGGTTCCATCATGTTCCATGTATTATGCTAAGCACCAGAGATACAGGAATGAATAAGACATTTGTGATCACTAATGCATGAACTTTCAGTCTAGTAGAAAAAAATGAGACACAATTAAACAAGGAATTATCATAAATTCTGAAAATAGTATGTAGTGAGCATATTAGGAAGTATTAGCAAATGAAAAGGAAGATTGATCTCTTGTATCTACTAAATTAGTATAGGCATTCCAGGGGCAGAGATAGAAAGGTTGAAGCTGGATTGAGGAATTGGGAAAACAAAGAAGTATGAGAATTTCAGGAAGAAAACACCACATATTCAGATGACCTAGGAGAGCACATTTGCATATCTAAAAGAAGTGTAATACAGGTAGAGTGTAAGAGTGTGTGGAGCTTAATGAGAGATCCTAGAAATAACGAAGAGTTACAGTATGGAGGAACAACTCAAGAAGTTTGGGTCTCATATTGATAGCAATGGAAAGCAGTAGAAAACTTTTAAGCAGGAAAGTGAAATCATTATATCCTTGCTATTGAAAAGTTCTCCCTGAAAAGAACCTAGGGGATGACTAGGTAGAGAAAAAGACTCAAGAAGAAAGAGGAAATGAATGCTTGATATGTGAAGCTTAGCAGTTTAGAGCATGTTAGACTTTTAATTTCCCAGGATAATGACAGGACTTGGCATGGAGAAAGAGACAGTGAACCAGAAACTAAATTCTCAAAGAGACAGCAGATAATAACAGTGAGGAGTAGCAGTGGAAGATTCAGTCTATGTATTTCAAGCCTTTGCTTGGATTATGTCTTAACAACATCTTTTAGCCAAATCGAAGGCATGGCAAAGCTCACAGTCAATGGTGTAGGAAACTGTTCTTTACCCAGAGGGTGAGGTGAGACAGTTTGCTGAACCCAAACCCCAGTACGGATTACATTCCTTAAATTAAAAGTCATGGTAACCTATGGGGCTCTGAGAGTGCTTTGTGAGAACTGAGAAGGAAACTGCCTGGCATATATTGGCATCCAGCAAATATTTGTTGAGTTACTGGGTTTTTTCCTAGTCTCTCATCCAGCTAAGTGTCATTTGTTGTATATTCCATGCCAAGGAAAATACTAGTGAAGACTAATATTGTACTTGGTGTGTATAGACTTAATGTGTATATACATAGCATGTAGAGTCAATTGGATTTTAGAGATTTACTAGGCTTTGATCCAGCTAGGATTTCCAGCTTCTGTCCATTTCATTCTCTGACCTTAGGCAAATTCACAAATGCTCCTCTTCATTTTATCTTGCACTTAAGTTACAGATCGCAGACGCATCTTTATTAGAGAATATTTGCGGATTCTATGATATATATTATGATGACTGTTCCAAATATTCACTTTTAGTTTCTAATCAGACCTCAGCAGTCATTGTGTGGAAAATATCACCTCTTAAATTACTAAGTTTTTATTTTAAGTAACTAGAAAAGGTCAGTTTTCATTCCAATCCCAAAGAAAGGCAATGCCAAAGAATGTTCAAACTACTGCACAATTGTACTCATCTCACACACTAGCAAAGTAATGTTCAAAATTCTCCAAGCCAGGCTTCAACAGTATGTGAACCAAGAAATCCCAGATATTCAAGCTGGATTTAGAAAAGGCAGAGGAACCAGAGAGCAAACTACCAACATCTGCTGGACCACAGAAAAGCAAGAGGGTTCCAGAAAAACATCTACTCCTGCTTTGTTTAGAGGTCAACAAACTGAAAAATTCTTCAAGAGATGGGAATACCAGACCACCTGACCTGACTCCTGAGAAATTTGTATGAAGGTCAAGAAACAACAGTTAGAACTGGACATGGAACAACAGCCTGGTTCCAAATTGGGAAAGGAGTACATCAAGGCTGAGTATTGCCATCCTGCTTATTTAACTTCTATGCAGAGAGCATCATGCGAAATTCCAGGCTGGATAAAGCACAAGCTGGAATTGATATTGGGAGAAATATCAATAATCTCAAAAATGCAGATGACACCATCCTTATGGTAGAAAGTGAAGAAGAACTAAAGAGCCTCTTGATAAAAGTTAAAGAGAGTGAAAAAGTTGGCTTAAAACTCAACATTCAGAAAACAAGGATCATGGCATCTGGTCCTATCACTTCATGGCAAATAGATGGGGAAACAGTGGAAACAGTGGCTGACTTTATTTTGGGGGGCTCCAAAATCACTGCAGATGGTGACTCCAGCTATGAAATTAAAAGCTGCTCCTTGGAAGAAAAGCTATGACCAACTTAGACAGCATATTAAAAAACAGAGACATTACTTTGCCAACATTGGTCTGGCTAGTCCAAGCTATGGTTTTTCCAGTAATCATGTATGGATGTGAGAGTTGGACTAAAAAGAAAGCTGAGCACTGAAGAATTGATGCTTTTTAACTGTGGTGTTGGAGAAGACTCTTGAGAGTCCCTTGAACAGCAAGGAGATCCACCCAGTCCATCGTAAAGGAAATCAGTCCTGAGTATTCATTGGAAGGACTGGTGCTGAAGCTGAAACTCCAGTACTTTGGCCACCTGATGTGAAGAACTGACTCACTGGAAAAGACCCTGATGCTGGGAAAGATTGAAGGCAGGAGGAGAAGGGGACGACAGAGAATGAGATGGTTGGATGGCATCACCGACTCAATGGACATGAGTTTGAGTAAACTCCAGGAGTTGGTGATGGACAGGGAAGCCTGGCATGCTGCAGTCCATGGAGTTGCAAAGAGTCGGACATGACTGAGTGACTGAACTGAACTGATTTTAAGTAAAACCCACTTTCTACCTCAGGGAATACCGTGAACTTTCCAGCCTTTCAGGCATCAATTCTTACAACACATAAGTCCCAAATTCAAAATCTTCGTCTTTGAAGCTTTATTTTTTGAAACTTTATTAATATAAATAAGTTCTCATGAAGTATTAATGTATCCTCTCCAGGCCACAAGGAAAAAAAAGCCATAATGAATAAAGGAATGAAGAGACTCCAAATATCATTAAAATTATAATGAAAGAGCACATTTATAAAGCAATAATCAGAAAATTAAGTTACTAGTACTAAGGCATTTAATATTTTCCCCCAAAATAGGAAAAAATGCTACCACACTACACACAATAAAAGACATAGGAGTGTGTAATGTGATAATGATCAGCGTGTCAGAGCAAAGAACACTCTGCAGGAGACATTATTTTCTCCCGTGGAGTTTGAACTCCTTACAACCATTAATACTTTAAAGGGGAGTTCCAGGAAAGTAGAGATCTCACTATGTAGAATGATTACAGTTTAGAACAGGGACTGTGTAAATCTTTTTTTAATATTGTGTTTCCTTGAACACATCACACAGGTTATTTTATAAATAATATGAATACTTATATTAATAAAATATATTAAGGTATTGATAAATATTTGTTCACTGATTCACTCACATTTTTCACATTGCAGGGGAACAGAGTCTATGTCTATAAATTCTGTGCCAAGAAAAATACTAGTGAAGATTAATATTGTACTTAGTGTGTATGTAGTCATTCTTCTAAATGTGTTACTATAAATATATTATAACAACCTATAACAATCCTATTATTATCCCCAGTTTACAGATGAAAACATTGAGACATACAGAGGATAAGTCGCATACTGAAAGTCACAAAGTTAAAGTGTCAGTGAGTGGGATTTGAACTCACACTTTCTAAGTCCCTTAATCTGTGCTGTTAACCATTTAGTGACCACATCAACTTGGAAGATGGACACTTCTTTAGGAAGGCATCATAGTATAGTGATTAAGGACATTGGTTTTAGAACAAAGAGGTTTCAATCCCATTTCTACTCTTTGTTAGTTCTGTACCTTGGGCAGTTTTCTTACATCTGTAAACCTCAGTTTTTTCTCTGTGTCAATGATGAGTGTATTTACATAGAAAAGGGTTATTAATGAGATAAGAAAGTATACTTAGCAGAGTATTGGCATTTAATAAACTAGAATTTTTAATACTATTTCATCTAAGTACCCAGGGAAATTAAATGGCTTGCCCAAGATCACATATCTAGTATGGAAAAGAAAAGTTTAAACTATGAATTTCTTGGTTCAGATAATACCCAATACCGTACACTCTGGCAATAGCTGGTCCCTAGGGATCTCTTACATTACTTGATCAGGTGAGATGACCCAGAAAGGAAATATATCCCCTCACAATGTGATTACAGACCACACAGGGTGACCAAGATTTTGCAGTGTGCTACGTCACTTCCATCAGCCTGCATGCTATTGTCATCCTGTTTTCTTCAACAAATCAAAAACAACAAGTAACAGGATATTCATAACAAAGTCAATCTTCTTCATGAGATTTTTCCAATTAAAATTTGAAGGTGCAGTTAAATTTACATCATTAACATCTCCATCCCCATATTAAGTGTTGCTCTGTTTTCCACTCTACACCCTAACATTTATCATCATTCACTTAAGAATTTCACACATTTATAGATTTCCATATAAGCATTCATCTGCTCGTTTCCTGCTTAATATAAGATTATATGAAGAATGCTTAAAAATCTACTTATTCCCAAATCACTGAATTACCTTTTTACCCTCCCATGTTTAACAGGAGGAGATGTACATGTAAGGGATGTTTACTGTTTGCCTGTTATTTTGTATTTTTTAAACCTATTCATAGACATTACAGTGCCTAAGCCTTATTGTGCCCTTCTTATATACTGCATTAGTAAAATTGTTTCAGTTGCATTTAGTTTCTGGGAGTTCAGTTAATGCAGGCACACTCAAAAGTGGTTTTAAACATCTTGTGGTCTGCACAGCATTCTTCCAGGAAGGCCCTAAATGTTGTTCTTTCAAGTCATAGTTTTGATGACCCCCATGCACTTTCTGCTAATATTTTCTTTAGATTCTCCAAGTCTGATTTGATTTAGCCCCATAGCTTTATAAATGTCCCTGAAACACATGGGGTAGAACTATAATTGATGATTCAGCACATTTCCATCACATAAAAATCTAATTTCCAGTGGCATGACTTACTCTTTCATGCTGAGATCAATAGTTGGAGGGACCCTTAACCCAGACATGTACCTGTCTACCCAACATGTATTCATAATACCAGTCTATAAATTCAATAGAGATATTAGGTTGCAGGGACATTCATGCTCAGAATAGCAAAATTTCCTGTTTTTTGAGTGTGGCTTCAGACAAACTGCTCTCCTGACTAACCATGGTCTTCCCGAGTGAGAATGAGCCCCAGAGCAGAACTGTGAGTGCTTACCATTGTGTGTGCTAGTAGACGGACAGAGTGAGTTCTGGGATGTTTTTAAGACCGGTAAAAAGTCAGTCCTTCCATCTACTTAGTTGGTTTTAAGAACTGATTCTTGGATAAATACATATTTTTTCAGTTGCTGGACTTTTTCAAATAGCTTGTTCAGATCCTTCTTTGTCTGAGTCAGAAAGGGAGCTCCCAGCATCATACCATGGAGAGTTGAACGAATATGTACTCAGAGCTATTTATTCACCTGGTCATGCTTTTTGTATATGTATAACAAATGCAACTGTGCATCTTCTCAATGCCACACCTAAACTCCAGTGAAATATTTAATTGGACAAGAGGCATTTGACACAAGCTATCAAAAGCCACAAAGTTCAGAAGCACTTTTGAAATGCTTCTTAAACCAATGGTGAAGCTCTTTTAAATAGGTTTCTCTGGTAAATTTTAATGCTTTCTAGTTTACATTGTTTTAAAAAGCATGAAACAAAACATACGTTGTTTTCTTACACTTTTCCTCAAGCTAGCTCATTGGTATATGTGTGTGCTAAATCACTTTAGTTGTGTCTTGACTCTTTGTGACCTCTTATACTATAGCCAGCCAGGCTCCTCTATCCATGGGATTTTCCAGGTGAGAAGCCTGGAGTGGATTGCATTTCCTTGTCTAGGGGATCTTCCCGACCCAGAGATGGAACCTGCATCTCTTATGTCTCCTGCAATGGCAGGCAGTTCTTTACCATTAGCAGCACCTGGGAAGCTCATTGGTAACTGGCCTAAATCTAAGCTCCCTCCCCCATCAAAAGTTTACTTTGAATGGTCTTTTACTGAATTGTACCCGAACTGAGATTCCACCATAAGACTTTGCTCTTTTAAGGCAGGAAAATTAGATTGAGAAGTGACCTGTCTTTTGTTTACCAAAAAGACTTGATGAATTATTTTGATGTTAGATTTCAGAGAGGAGTAAGACTAAGAAAAAGCTGTGTTGCTATGCATGATAAAATAAGGAGAACAGTGGAGTTTCTAGTTGTGGCCTGGAAAGACAGGATGGGAGGGCCCAGGGATGGAGAGAAGAGAAGACAGACATGAAAACAGTGACAGGAGGCAGAGGTGGTCCTACAGCAGGAGACCTGGTATCTGAAGGAAAAAACAGTCAAGACATGATGGTGAAGATGCCTGAACATTTTATGAGAAGAGACATCTTAGTGTTCAAGTGTTGACTCTACCATGACTCTCTGTAATCTCGTTTATTCTCTTGATCTTCATCAAAAAGTCTGCTACACATTGGTTTATATGGATTGCATTTTATTTTAAAGCTGAGAAAACAGTATTTGTACCAAAGTGGTGGGCTACAGTCCATGGGGTCACAGAGAGTCGGATACGACTTAGTGACTAGGCACCCGTGCATGCGGGTTACAGAAGAGCTCAGGGATGTGGGAGTGTGTTTACACTTCCACATGTTTATATGTGTGTGTGTACATATTTATTAGTTCAGTTCATTCGCTCAGTCATGTCTGACTCCTTGCAACCCCATAGACTGCAGCACACCAGGCTTCCCTGTGCATCAACTCCCAGAGCTTGCTCAAACTCATGTCCACTGAGTTGGTGATGCCATTCAATCATCTCATCTTCTGTCGTCCCCTTCTCCTCCTGCCTTCAATCTTTCCCAGCATCAGGAGCTTTTCCAATGAGTCAGTTCTTTGCATCAGGTGGCCAAAGTATTGACGTTTCTGCTTCAGCATCAGTCCTTCCAATGAATATTCAGGGCTGATTTCCTTTAGTATTGACTGGTTGGATCTCCTTGCAGTCCAAGGGACTCTCAAAAGTCTTCAACACCACAGTTCAAAAGCATCAATTCTTCAGCGCTCAGCTTTGTTTATAGTCCAGCTCTCACATCCAAATGTGACTACTGGAAAAACCATAGCTTTAACTAGATGGACCTTTGTTGGCAAAGTAACATCTCTGCTTCTTAATATGCTTTCTGGGTTGGTCATAGCTTTTCTTCCAAGGAACAGGCGTCTTTTAATTTCATGACTGGAGTCACCATCTGCAGTGATTTTGGAGCCCAAGAAAAGAAAGTCTGTCACTGTTTCCATTGTTTCCTCATCTATTAGACCTGAAGTCATGGGACTAGATGCCATGAACTTAGTTTTTTGAATGTTGACTTTTAAGTCAACTTTTTTCACTCTATTCTTTTCACTTTCATCAAGAGGCTCTTTAGTTCTTCTTCACTTTCTGCCATAAGGGTGGTGTCATCTGCATGTCTGAGGTTATTGATATTTCTCCCAGCAATCTTGATTCCAGCTTGTGCTTCATCCAGCTTGGCATTTCACATGATGTACTCTGCATAGAAGTTAAATAAGCAGGTGACAGTATACAGCCTTGATGTACTCCTTTCCCAATTTGGAACCAGTCCCTTGTTCTATGTCCGGTTCTAACTGTTGCTTCTTGACCTGCACACAGGTTTCTCAGGAGGCAGGTCAGATGGTCTGGTGTTCCCATTTTTTTAAGAATTTTCCACTGTTTGTTTTGACCCACACAGTCAAAGACTTTGGTGTAGTCAGTGAAGCAGAAGTAGATGTTTTTCTGGAACTCTCACATTTTTTATGATCCAGCAGATGTTGGCAGTTTGATCTGTGGTTGTTCTGCCTTTTCTAAATCCAGACTGAACATCTGGAATTTCTTGGTTCACATACTGTTGAATCCTGGCTTGGAGAATTTTGAGCATTACTTGGCTAGAGTATGAGATGAGTGAAATTGTGCAGTAGTTTGCACATTCTTTGGCATTGCTTTCTTTGTAATTGGGATGAAAACTGACCTCTTCTAGTCCTGTGGCCCCTGCTGGGTTTTCCAAATGTGCTGACATATTAGTGAAGCACTTTCACAGCATCGTCTTTCAGGATTTGAAAGAGCTCAACTGGAATTCCATCACCTCCACTAGCTTTGTTTGTTGTAATCCTTCCTAAGGCCCACTTGACATCACATTCCAGGATGTCTGGCTGTAGGTGAGTGATCACACCACTGTGGTTATCTGGGTCATGAAGATCTTTTTTGAACAGTTCTTCTGGGTATTCTTGCCACCACTTCTGAATATCTTCTGCTTCTGTTAGGTCCATAACATTTCTGTCCTTTATTGAGCCCATCTTTGCATGAAATGTTCCCTTGGTATCTCTGATTTTCTTGAAGAGATCTCTAGTCTTTCCCATTCTATTGTTTTCCTATATTTCTTTGCATTGATCACTGAGGAAGGCTTTCTTATCTCTCCTGCTATTCTTTGGAACTCTGCATTCAAATGGGTATATCTTTCCTTTTCTCCTTTGCTTTTTGCTTCCCAGCTTTTCACAGCTATTTGTAAGGCCTCCTCAGACAGCCATTTTGCTTTTTTGCATTTATTTTTCTTGGGGATGGTCTTGATTCCTATCTCCTGTACAATGTCACGAACCTCCGTCCATAGTTCATCAGGCACTCTATCAGATCTAGTCCTTTAAATCTATTGCTCACTTCTACTGTATAATCATAAGAGATTTTAATTTAGGTTATACCTGAATGGTCTAGTGATTTTCCTTACTTTCTTCAATTTAAGTCTGAATTTGGCAATAAGGAGTTCAGGATCTGAGCCACAGTCAGTTCCTGGTCTTGTTTTTGCTGACTGGATAGAGCTTCTCCATCTTTGGCTGCAAATAATATAATCAGTCTGATTTCTGTATTGACCAGCTGGTGATGTCCATGTGTAGAGTCTTCTCTTGTGTTGTTGAAAGAGTGTGTTTGCTATGACCAGTGCATTCTCTTGGCAGAACTCTATTAGCCTTTGTCCTGCTTCATTCTGTACTCCAAGGCCAAATTTGCCTATTATTCCAGGTGTTTCTTGACTTCCTACTTTTGCATTCCAGTTCCCTATAATGAAAATGACATCTTTTTTGAGTGTTAGTTCTAGAAGATCTTGTAGGTCTTCATAGAACCCTTCAACTTTAGCTTCTTTGGCATTAGTGGTTGGGGCATAGACTTGGATTACTGTGATACTAAATCGTTTGCCTTGGAAACAAACAGAGATCATTCTCTCATTTTTGAGATTGCACCCAAGTACTGTATTTCCCAAGTACTGTATTTCAGACTCTTTTGTTGACTATGAGGGCTACTTCATTTCTTCTAAGGGATTCTTGCCCACAGTAGTAGATATAATGGTCATCTCAATTAAATTTGCTGATTCCCATTCATTTTAGTTCACTGATTCCTAAAATGTCAGCGTTCACTCTTATCGTCTCCTATTTGACCACTTCCAATTTACCTTGATTCACAGACCTAACGTTCCAGATTCCTATGTAGTATTGATCTTTACAGCATTGAACTCTACTTCCATCACCAGTCACATCCACAGCTGGATATTGTTTTCACTCTGGCTCTGTCTCTTCTTTCTTTCTGGAGCTATTTCTCTGCTCTTCTCCAGTAGCATATGGGTACCTTCCAACCTGGAGAGTTCATCTTTCAGTGTCATATCTTTTTCCCTTTTCATACTGTTCATGGGGTTCTGAAGGCAAGAATACTGAGGTGGTTTGCCATTCCCTTCTCCAGTGGACCATATTTTGTGACAACTCTCCACCATGCCCCATCCTTCTTGTTGTTTATATTTATACACAAATTCTAAATTTGAATATTTTTATTTACCAAGCATTGAAATGAATCTGTTCAACAGGATTGAAAAAAGTGAAGCAAATGTAAATGACTGCCCTGAGACAGAACAGAAACAGTTCAAGAATGGTATGGCATGATACTACTCAGTGTCTGAGAGCATAAGTGCAATTCTTACTCCTCCACAGACACTGTGTGATTATGAGACGAAATAATGTGATAAGGTTCACTTCATTTATATGAGCCCATGGCTTGTCTTTGTTTCTTTTTGAGAAGTGATTAATATCTTATCGAATTTTTCACAACAAATGTACACATCAGCTGAAAGATACTTCTGTCAGGATATCCCTAATGCAGAATTGGAGATGACCACTTAAACGAGTATTGTGATCAGGAAGGCAGAATGATGCATTTTAGTTTTCTTAATGTCTCTTTGGAGAACCTACTGTTGAATCTCATGATCAGCTAGACCTTTGTCCCCCCACTTCCAATGGCATAAAACCTCAGACACACACTTTACATGCAGTAAGATATTTTAGAACATATACAGGAAAACACAGATACCAAAACACAGATACGTTCCACCGTTTCTTTATCATGAAGTTTGGGGCCAGTTAGTTCACATATCTGAAATCTCCATTTCTCATCTGGAAAACAGAATAATCATAACCAAGAATGCTATATGAGAGTTAAAACAACATTCTAAAAGTGGTTTTTAACAAATAGGTAAATGCTTAAGAATGCCTGTTAGTTTCAGTCTGTAGAGACTTCTGGACTTTCTCTCCGAGACTGTTGTCTCTCCTCCCCCATCACACCATGGCTTCTGCCATTTGTAATCACCAGCAAAGCCAAACTGCCACATAGGGTAAACACATTTTCATTGCTCAGAGGCAGGAGTCTTGCTAGTCACTTCATTGAGAGACATTTTTGGCCCCGCTTGATTGTAGCAATTACATTCAGACGAATGGAAGGGCTAAAAGCCAGTATATCAGCCAAGCAAATGCTACAAGTGCCTGATCTTTTAAAGCAGTTAAAAGCTATATTTTGAAAGGAAATATACATACACCCACAAACACATAAACCATACTGCAGTACTGTCTCCGCCACACTGCCAAGCCATTAGCCATTTGCTTTTCAAAGTCAAAGTAAACTGTTTGCATTTTACTTTCACTTTTGCTTTCTTGGGATATTTTTCTGTGTTAGGTAAATGTATCTAATTTCCTACCTAACCCATATAAATTCATGACCTCACCTCTTCTTTAATGACTCTAAAAGAATAAGTAATTTTGCCAAGAGTTTTGCATCTTGGCTGTGACACCTCACACTTAATTGTCCTCAATTTACAGCTACAGAGAAGTAACTCCCTCAGTGTTCTGTGAGTGTTGAGTGCAAAATGCTAACTCCTGAGTCCAGGCTATTACAAGTCATTTCACATTGCCTCCCAAGTTCTTCATTATTAACATTACACATATTATTAATGTGTTATTTATGCATATTAACAGTTATGTTAACACATTATTTATATGTGTTATTAACATTATTTAGTATACTTCTATGTGACAGGCACTGTTCTTAGTTCTTTAGGTAAACATTTCGTTTGATCCTTTAAATCATCCCATACCATGAAGTTGGAATTGCTGCATTATTCCTGACGTCCAGAAGAGAAAACTGTAGCTTGCATAGGGTGAAGTGAAAGTGAAGTCGCTCAGTCGTGTCTGACTCTTTACGACCCCATGGACTGTAGCCTACCAGGCTCCTCTGTCCATGGGATTCTCTAGGCAAGAGTACTGGAGTGGGTTTCCATTTCCTTCTCCAAGCTTGCATAGGGTAGTAACTTGCTAAAGATCACAGTGTTAATAAATTGGAGGACAGGATACAGATTCAAAACCACTAACTCTGCACCACACATACTTCTTCCTCCAGGGCCCACACTCAGGATTGAAAATCACAATAAACTGTGGAAAACTATGAAAGAGATGGGAATACCAGACCACCTGACCTGCCCCTTGAGAAACCCATATGCAGGTCAGGAAGCAACAGTTAGAACTGGACATGGAGCAACAGACTGGTTCCAAATAGGAAAAGGAGTACGTCAAGGCTGTATATTGTCACCCTGCTTATTTAGCTTATATGCTGAGTACATCATGAGAAATGCTGGGTCAACTGAACTGAACTGAAACTTGGTCACAGGCTACATTTTCTACTTTTTTTTTTAATTGAAGTATAGTTAATCTAAGTTCAGTTCAGTTCAGTCACTCAGTTATGTCGGACTCTTTGTGACCCCATGGACTGCAGCACGCCAGGCTTCCCTGTCCATCACCAACTCCCAGAGCTTGCTCAAACTCATGTCCATGCAGTCGGTGATGCCAGCCAGTCATCTCATCCTCTGTCATCCCCTTCTCCTCCCGCCTTCAATCTTTCCTAGCATCAGAGTCTTTTCCAGTTAGTCAGTTATTCGTATCAGGTGGCCAAAGTATTGGAGTTTCTGCTTTAGCATCAGTCCTTCCAATGAATATTCAGGACTGATTTCCTTTAGGATGGACTGGGTGGATCTCTTTTCAGTCCAAGGAACTCTCAAGAGTCTTCTCCAACATCACAGTTCAAAAGCATCAGTTCTTCGGTGCTCAGTTTTCTTTATGGTCCAACTCTCATATCCATACATGACTACTGGAAAAACCATGGCTTTGACTTGATGAACCTTTGTTGGCAAAGTAATGTCTCAGCTTTCTATGCTGTCTAGGTTGGTCATAGCTTTTCTTCCAAGGAGCAAGTGTCTTTTAATTTCATGGGTGCAGTCACCATCTGCAGTGATTTTGAATCTAAGTTACAGGTGTATAATAGTGATTCACAATATTTAAAGATTATGCTCCATTTGTAGTTTTTATAAAATATTGACTATATTGGTTGTATTGTACAATATATCCTTATATCTTATTTATACCTAATAGTTTGTACTTCTTAATTCCCTACACCTATATCGCCCCTCCCTGCTTCCCTCTCCCCACTGATGGCCACTAGTTTAATCTCCATGTCTGTGAGTCTGCTTCTTTTTTGTTATTTTCACTAATTCACTGTATTTCTTAGATTTCACATATAACTGATATCGTACGGTATTTGTTTTTCTCTGTCTGATTTATTTCACTTAGTGTAATGCCCTTTCACCCCCATATGTGTTGTGTTGTTGCCCCACTAGACTTCTCACTGTTTGGGATGTGCCCACGCTCTGTGCTTTCCCCAAGAACTGGTCCCCATACGTGGGATTTTCCTCTCCCTCCCTCTTCCCTGTGCTCACCTGGAGAAACTCCATCTCCCAAGGCCTCCAGTGTCATTGTCCCCTGGCAATTTCTCTGCCCACCTCCTGTCTCTAGACGCCATTTGATTACTCCATGGCACTATGATCTGTCTTCCATCATGCCGGAATTTATCTTATGTCGTTGGTAACTGTTTACTGTTCTAGGTCTTTAAAGCAGGGATGGTGTTGCAGGAGGTCATTGATGGTCATCGATAGTATGTGACTATAGATTGACCCTTGAGCTGGACCTAGGCAATTAGGTCTCCTTACCGATCTTCTGTCCTTGAAATATGCATTCCACCCATTGTTCCCACACATTGAGACCATTTGGACAGTATATGTGACTTAACCCCCTTAAGGCTTCTACATAAACTCCGAAGATTCTGGAGGTCGGTGCAGAGATTACTCATCTTGTGGTACCCAACAAGTCTCGTATGAAGATTCCCTTGCTTATTAAACCTGCCACCCACCAATCTGAGTGGTCTGCCTCTTTTTTTTTTTTTTTTTTTTTTTTTGGTCTCTCCATGGTTTCTAAGTCTGAGGACCAGTTTTCACTCAGGGAAGCTCCCAGGTTTCACACCAATAGATGTCATTGTATTCTTCTGCATTCTCTACTGTCTGTCACACTGACTGGCTTATACCAGATACGAGTGCCCTTCATTATATTTTGAACTGATTTGGTACAACTGCTTTAGCTGTCCTTTTGATTCTGCCCCCAATAAGGATTAGAACCAAATAAAATCAAGAGATCCTTTCATCTAGTTTTGCTCTCCCTAGCCCTTTTTTAGTAAATAAATCACAGGTTTTAGTCCTTTTTCAGAATGTCTCAGTCTGATTTTTGTTTCTGTGAGGTAATTTTAGTCCAGTAAAAATAGCTGTTAGTTGTGTCAGATCACCCAGTGTGAATGTGGTGACTTGAGTTTGCAGTTTTCTTTGTTTCAGCCCAATGACATTTCTCTGTCATTTCCTTTTCATTAATGGTTGGTTTTCAGGCCTTTCATAAATTACTTTTGTCTATTAGTGAAATCTGCCTGTTCTTCTTTAAAGTACCATATGTTCAGATACAGGCAGCCATTTTAGGAACATCTTGAATAAAACCTTATTTTATGCTTTTTTGTATGATGCTAATATTAGTTTATTCATGGGTTCTAAAATTTCTCTCTTCATATTCTTTCATTATAAGAAGTCAAGGGAGATCAAACATGATGTTTGATGTGTGAAAAATGTAACTTAATCTTCCAGTCCTGCAGCAGTCTTTCAAGTTGATGTCAGAAGCTCTCATGGTCCCCTTAAAGGATAAAGAGGGGAAGTGGGAAATGGGAGTCCTGCCCTGCTGACAAGCACCTTCCAAGGCCAAGTGGAGCAGTCGTGCCCATCCTGTGGAATTGTGCCGTAAGACCATTGCTTGCAGATCTTGGTTTTCTACCCTTTGATGCTCCCTACAGCATCTTGTCTCTCTCGGTTGGCTTGGCTTCCACCTCTGTGTCTACTTTCCTTGGATGATTACCATCTGATTATTGTTCTCAGTAGGCTGTGATTCTGTCTGACGCTTCAGCTTTCTTCCAGAGCCCTCCCCTCTTTCTGTTACTCTGAATGTTGCCACCCCTGCTATCCCACCTTTGGTCTCATTCTTTGCCAGACTCACACAGTTTAGCAGTGACTGTGGATTGGACCATTTGGATCCTTATGCTCCCAAAGTGCTGACGTCTAGATTGTCTCACTTGGTGCACAGGGCTTTATCTTTGACTTAAGTTTCTCATCCTCAGAATATGGCAATACAAGAGAAATGACTGTATTTGTATTTTTTTCCTTAGATGGCATAATAGAAATATTACTAAAATATATTACAACTTGTTTCTTGTCCAGATTCTGTTCTTAGTGAGCTCTGTAACCTAAGGCAAACAGTGATGAGTCTGCATCAGAATAACCTGTACAACCTTTTCAATACACAAATTCTTGTGCTCAGTCATGGACCTATTGAATTGGAATCTCAGTAATATGTACTTTTCAGGTCTAGGATGTTCTTGTTTTTGTTATCTCACATTTCCCTCCAGGAATAAAATTTTTCCCTATCAAAAGTGTTTAAGAAGTCAGGAGAATTAGAAATAGTAAACATTTGATTTCATATTTATTGTGTTGTTGTTGTTTAGCCACTATGAGTGTCTGACTCTTTTGTGACCCCATGGGATTTCCTGGGATACTGGAGTGGGTTGTCATTTCCTTCTCCAAAGGATCTTCCCACCCCAGGGATTGAACTCGCATCTCCTGCATTTGCAGGCAGGTTCTTTACTACTAAGCCACCTGAGAAGTCCTTATATTTATCTAAACAGTGATAATTTTTTCTTTAATGTTTATGCTGCTTATCCCTGTTTTAGCATATTGTTTCAGGAGGTTATCATGACCCAGGCTGCATTTTTATTTTTAAAATAAAATACACAGAACTTGAGTCATAGAAGAGTAAATATAAATACTACTTTTTAAATTCTGAGTAATTGTGGCACAGATTTCTCAGAATCTCTTGGACTCGTTGTTAATTGTCATTCTTGATAATGTCACATATTATGACTTCTGAGTAACTGATTGTCCCCTTAAAAAACCACTGGGATTTCACCTGACGTCATGCCTCATACAGGTAGTAACTATTGTTCCATGACAGTACAGTCTGTACTCTGGAGCTTGAAAATTCTAAATAGGAAAAAAAAAAAAAATTCACCAGTGCCAACAGAGCTGCTTGCTGGAGGTGAAGAGATGGCATTAAAGGGGAAAGAGTAGAGTTAATTTATAACATAGCAAGAGAAGTTGTGTTGAATCATTGTCTTCTGCTTAACAGGGTAGGTTTTTTCACTTAATGCCCAAGTTGAAAATCTTTTCTTTATACAAAAAAACAGGGCAGTTTACACAGTCTCTTCAAGCACCACATCCAAAGGCAGAGCAAAGAAAGTTGTCATTTGAGGGTAACTGGTAACAGTCATCTTGTAGGGAAGACTGACAGAAACAGAGCTTTTAACATAAAATAGGAAATCAGAAGAGAGATAAATAGGGCTATGAATTTACAGCTGATGAAGAGTATGTGTCTTGAAATCTTGATATTTTTGCAGTTGAGCTAAAAGACTGAGAATTCTCTGCATTTATTGTAAAAGCCACAATCTTTAAAAAAGTCCATTTTGGCCAAGATTAAGAACAGTACAGGCGGTGAACAAAAGGCATGGAATCAGAATAAGATCTGGATGTACTAAAGCTTAGCGAATTCATTGCAGATGCTCCTGACCAGCTCTGCCGTGTGCTTAGCAGGCAGGAGTGGGCGCTGCACGCAGGATGTGCAGTGTGCTTTCCCTTTGTCTCTGCATACTTCAGTAATTGTTTGGTAAACTCCAGGTCATTCATTCCAGGATGTTTTTCAATCATTTTTCTAAGCAGTTTTGTTGTTTTTCTATATACAGTTAGAAACGTTTAAAAGATAGTTATTTTATACTCAGGTGGATGGACCTACTTAGCAACGAAGCAGAACATAGACCAAAGTCCCGACATTCACAGCATGGTGACGAGCATTGTCAAGCCTTGTTTTGCTTTCTGTTGGGGAGGTAAACTCCCCTAGAAGGTGAAGCCTTAAAGGAGAAATAAAGTCAAATTTCTTTCTGTAAATCTGCTCCATCTTCTCTCCTTCCCTGTTTCTGTTCCCCACCCTCATCCCCTCACTTTCTTTTCTCCCCTCTTCCTTCATTCTTTCCTTCTCTTCCTCTCCTTATCACACCTACACCCTTCCATCACTCCCGTAAATGTATATTGGTGCATGTTTTACGTTTCTTCATCTTCCACTGTGCCTAATGAAAAAGGCCCCTGAAGGGTCATCCTCCCGGGGTTCCTGCTGTGGGGTCCCGTCTCACGGCCTGAAATGCTGCTCTCTGGCGCATAGCTCTGCGGAGTTGGACACACACGGCAGCGCTAAAATAACAGGATACTCAGAAGATGCTGTCGGTGAACTGAAGTGTGGCAGCTGCAAGTGAGAAGGGTGGAAAAACACTTTAAAGGTGTACCGAAGCATGGAGATGAGCAATCTGCCATAGTAGTAGCTCCTAGGTAACAGGGAAGTCGACAGAATGACCTGCTGTTTAGAAATTGAAAACTAAATTTTAGCTGACTCTGAGGCCATAATAATTGATACTGAAACTTCCTAGTTTGATGTTTTCTGTTTTTCTTAAGGTGGAAAGCTTTCCTAATTGTCAGTCTCTTTGGTCATACCAGGATCACCACGAATGGTGTCAATCTTGAAAAAAAGTTGGACAGTTTGGAAGATAGCTAAGTATATTACCCCCGTGACTTAATAGAAAGGATGAGCTACAGTGCTTTGGAAACATGGAGAAATACCTGGCGAATCCTATGAAGAGTTCTTTCATTGTTGCTTTTTTATCTTCTTTTTTTTTTTTTTTTTGGTCACATAGGATACACCAGACTGTACCTTACCCTTAAATTATTGATAGGTGGATGACTGATCAATAGATCAAAAGATAGGTATAGGAGGAACACATGTAGAAGATTGTGGATATGACCAATTAGTCTGAAAATTCAGCCAGAGTGATGGGCTCTCCATTGCAATGCACTTGAAGGAAAGCTTTGTAGCAGAGAAGAAAATATCAATACATGGAACTCAGGAACAGCCAGTAAACTTGTGCCATGTCTAAGGGCAGCCAGCTTGGAGCATCATAGTATGTGTGTGTGGTGACTTGCTTTATAAACCTAATTTAGAAGAGTTTGAACAACTTTCTACAGTTTCTTTATCTTCGAAGAGGTGCAAACTATTACTGCTTCTGCATGACAGTTCCATAGAGACAGTCTTCTCTCTCATTTGTTTGGGTAGGTGACAGCTAACCCAGAGTCCTGTTTTTCTTTAACTTCAGTGTCGTTTTGCAGAATAAGAATGTTTCCCATCTCACCTCAATAACTGGTCACAGTGGATACAGTTAGCAACCCCTTAATGCTGTCTCTATTCTGCCCATATTCAAATTCCTTTAATTGTTCACAAAATGCCTTTGCAGCCAGGTGTCCAAACCAGAATCGATCCAGGACCAAGCATCACATATCATTATACACCCAATAATTCTCTCTTGCTTTGGAAGAGAGGTTTCTTTGTTTGTTTCCTTTTAACAGCAGAGCCCTATTTAAAAAACAAAACCTAACAAACAAGCAAAACTCCGTTATCCTGCAGAAAACTTTCTTACTGTCTAGATTTGGCTCTTTATTTTCTCCTGTCATTTTTTTTTCACTTCTGTTTTCTGTATTTCTGATACTTTGGAAATTAGCTCTAAACCTTGAGTTAAACTTAAGCATTAATAGAATGTCCAGAGTATTAAATAAATCATGTTCTGTTTCATAACAACACTGTGAGGAGAGCCATTTTTGACTGTGTTTTTAGCTGAGAGAGTTACAGTTCAGATAAGGTAATTTTCCTGGTCTCCCACCAGGAAATTAATAATAGGAATGCCCCTGGTTTATGTATTCAACGTGTACCTACTCATCACTGTGATATTTTGAATGGCATTTTCCAGGGCAGTGTGCCCACATTCTAGTCTTTCTGGCTCCTGCTTTCTGCTTTCTTCTTTTTCTTCTCCTCCTTCTCCTTCCTCTCATGTCTTCTTCTTCCTCTTCCTCCTCCTCTTTTACACTTTTACTGAGGTACAGTGAAAACATAATAAAATAAAATGTGTGTATTAAAAGTGCACAATATGATACGTAGTAGTTTGAGTTTATTTTTGGACTGTATTGTTCAGTGGATCTACATGTCTGTCTGTTCTCCAAAACCAAACTATTCTTGATTATTTGCTGTAGCTTTTTGGTATAAGTGTTGAAATTAGGTACAACAGGAATTCCAATTTTGTTATTTTATCAAAAAATTCTTTGGCCATTCTAGGTCTTTTACATTTTCTTATAAATGTTAAGCTTGTCAGTTTCTACAGAAGTATCCCCTAGGATTTGTTTGGGATTTGCTTGAAAAGTTCTTCCTTTTTTAAGCAGCCATATCAGTCCTCGTCAGGTAAACAAGTTTCTTACTACTCAAGTTTTGTATGAACTCCAACTTATGCATGGTTTTGAAAGCCTCTGGCAAATGCTGGCCCTTACCAGTAGAGAAGTAAGTTTTAGCTGGCAGTGTTTAGCTGCAAACTCATTAAGATACATTTTCAACTACTTTGAAACCCATGCAGTTGAAGTAACTTCTTTAAAGGAGAGAGTGATACATTGGAAGTTAAGATCGTTATCACTGTCCATTAATTTTTTTTTGGTATAAATCCACTTCTTCTAGACTTTAAGAACTCAGTTTTCATAATTATTCAATAAATATAAACTGAAAGAAAAATTCTACCAGAATCCCAGAAGTGGAAATAACATTACAATGCTAATACAGTCAGTAGGAGGCCACTGTAGTCCAGATTATCATACATAACTGTCTCATGGAAACTAATTTGACTTTTATTGTGCTGCTAAATGAAATTATTACATGATCTATAGATTATTGAGCCCTGTGGCAATGCTGGAAAATGAGGCACTGTGCTGCATCTTTTACTTTGATGGTTGCAAGGCTTTTAAAACATTTTGCATATTAAAAGTGAGTAAAGAAGACTATAATGCCCAGAAACAACATAGTGACTAAATAAATTACTTGCCAGAAACCATAAGTATGGCAGAAATAATGCAGCAAAGCATTTTCTCATTAACCATGTGCATCCAGTGAAGTCAAGGCTTTGAAGATAACTTGGATGCGAGACCTAAACAATTATGAGGACAAACTTATTCCTCTTGACAGGCATGCCCACGACAGCACCCCAGCTGATTGTTTAGCAATCCTGCAGTGGATTTTGAATATTCTAGGGAGTTCATCATCTTGGTTGGTGGTGTTGGAAGCAATGTACCAACCATGGAAATTCTCAGGCTTTGAAACCATTGGAAATGGTTCAGTCTGATTGAGGGCTTTGTTTATTTTTTTAAAGCACAGTTTTGGGCAAAAGAGAAGAAGTTAAGTGTTTGGAGGTAAAGTCTTTTTGTTACAGGACTTAATTTGAACATTACGGGGGACATATTTCTTGTTACAAGAATTGACCTTTGAGTTATAATTAGTATGTTAACATCAATGGCTCAAATTAATGCTAGCAGCTAAATTTTCATATCATTTGGGAGATCTTCTTTGGACCTATCTGCCAAATAGAGCCAGTACCCTCTGTTCTTCATGGCAAATAGATGGGGAAACAGTGGAAACAGTGGCCAACTTTATTTTTGGGGGCTCCAAAATCACTGCAGATGGTGACTGCAGCCATGAAATTAAAAGACGCTTACTCCTTGGAAGCAAAATTATGACCTACCTAGACAGCATATTAAAAAGCAGAGACATTACTTTGCCGACAAAGGTCCGTCTAGTCAAAGCTATGGTTTTTCCAGTAGTCATGTATGGATGTGAGAGTTGGACTATAAGGAAAGCTTAGCACAAAAGAACTGATGCTTTTGAACTGTGGTGTTGGAGAAGACTCTTAGAGTCCCTTGGACTGCAAGGAGATCCAACCAGTCCATCCTAAAGGAGATCAGTCCTGGGTGTTCATTGGAAGGACTGATGTTGAGGCTGAAACTCCAATACTGTGGCCACTTGATGCGAAGAGCTGACTTATTGGAAAAGGCCCTGATATTGAGAAAGATTGAGGGCAGGAGGAGAAGGGGATGACAGAGGATGAGATGGTTGGATGGCATCACTGACTCAATGGACATGAGCTGGGTAAACTCCAGGAGTTGGTGATGGACAGGGAGGCCTGACATGCTGCAGTCCATGGGGTCGCAAAGAGTCGGACACAACTGAGCGACTGAACTGAACTGAACTGAACTGAACCCTCTGTTCTGTTGTGAGAACAGCTGTGCTTTAGATCGTCACTGAAGCACTTGTCACATTTACTGCAGGTAAGTTCTTCATGTGTGTGTGTCTCCTACCACCTCGAAAGCTCTGGTCATTCAGAGTCTGTGCTAGCAGATTATGCCACCCCATCGTCCACTAGGTACACCCACCTACCAGCCACCCAGGCCCATTTATTGAATATTTTATAACTTGACCACAATCCTCTACTCTACCTGGAAACACCAAATATACTGTACATATCGCATAGTCAAAAGTGATTGTATGATTCAGTCATGAACAGGGGAACATACTGTTGGTTCTTGTGTGCTGCCTTTGATCTCAGTGGAATAGCATTATCATTTACCCAGTTATATAAACCAGACTCCTTGAGGCAAACCTGACTCTCCCTGTCCACCAACCTGTGTTTCCATTTACTTCTCTGGTCCCTACCTAGCCTTTGTACTATGAACATCTTTTCAATTCCCTGTCTTCTTCCCATCTTCGTGGTTGCTAACACAGCCCAAACTGCCATCTTCTCTCACCTGGAGTCCTATAATAGCCTCTTACTCTGTCCTCCAAATCTATAATGTATTTTCCAAAATGAAGCAAAATTGATTGTCTCAAAATACAAATATGACTGTGCTCACTCAGTCTCATTCCTGTCAAAAATCATTTAGTGTTTCCCATGCCTCTAAGGATAAGGAAAACAAAGTCTTTCTGGGACTGTGGCCCAGCTCCTGACCATCCCTGACTACTCTTTCTCCATACTCTTGGCCCCACTCTCTGGAATCTTGCCACCTCAGCCCTCTCTCCTGAAATTCCTCCAGTGCGCCACTTTCCCTCTGACAGGGATTTGACCCCGTCAGCGCCGTGTCTGCTCACCCTTCCTTTCTCTGTCATAGCGCAGATTCACAATCACCCCTGACCTCTCCTCAAACCAGTGCTTCGTGAGACAAGCTTTCCTGACCCACAAGCTAAACTAGATCCCTTTTCTTCGAAGCACCCACCTCCTTTTCACATGTCCACTTTGCTTTCTTCACATGTTCCTTCGTTCTGTGCCTGTCCCATCTCGACTGCCTCACAAAGTCAGATTCTCCATGAAACTGGGACAGAGTCTATTGGAAACCTGCTCATTATAAAAACTCAGTGTGTATTTTTGTTGTTATTCAACAGATAAATGGGTAAGAGTATGAATAGATGTGTGCATAGGAAACCTTAGAGCATAACATCACGTTCAAAATATGAACAGTAAACTAGAACATAGTGTTTTTTATATTTCTTTATTTTTCATGTTTCTTATATTTCAGTCAAGCAGCATCTGTTAGTGAAATTTTAGTTTCTTAGTTTTTTCCTAGTAAAGAAAAAAGTGAATTCTTTGATTTTTTTTTTCCTTTTACCTTAGTTATTGGACTTTTTATATAAATTCAGTGTTCTGGAATAATCTTTCATCTCCAAACCACCCACTTTTCAATTCAAAATTCACAATACTCCACAGCAGGAAAGAAACCTTATTACTTAGTCTAATGAGAATAGGTTTCTTTTACTGAAATCTTTGATGTTCCATAATGGCCATGCTCTTAAAAAGGGAATTGTGATCATTTATTTTCATTCATTTTAATAAATATCGACCACCTACCAGGTGTCACAGGGCTGGATTGTGAGAATATGGAAATGAACAGGACTGCATGCTTCTTGTTCTGGTGTGAAGTTCGCAGACAAGCCAGTGGTCCAGAGATAACAGTTGTGTTTACAGCCATGATAATCATTTATTTTAATATTTAATTATATTGTTGCTTGAGTTTCCTGGGCCTTTCAAAACACTTAACTCAATAAATAATATTGACCAAGAGCGGCCCCTGGATAGAACCATTCAGACTCACAATAACAATTTTAATAAACTTGGGAGTCCTCAGAATCAAATAGGCAAATGGTTATACATGACTGGAGGAGAGAAACATGACTTTATTGTGAACATTTCTAATAATCAATCACTTTTTATGATCAATCTTTAGCCTAGAGACTGTATCCCCAGCCACAAAATTAAAAAATAATGATAATTATTATTATTTTAAAGAACCCTGGGAGGAATAGAAAATATAAATAATTTCTGTAATACCCTAAGCATGAAACTCAGTGTCTGTTCAAGCAAATTAAATTTGAAAAGAGTAAGAAATTAAAGAACAAATAGTTTTAAAATATCAATATTAGAAAACTTAAACACATTGCCTAGTTGAACATCTCTCTTTCTGCTAGCATTTGCTTCTTGAACACCAAATTCCTTAAAGCAATGATTCCCATTTCTCCAGTTTCTACCCATTGTTATTTTTAATATTGATTGAGACCTTGGTATATGCTGGAGAGACACTAGACCAATAACTTTCTATAAATCATCCCATTTAACTCTGCAGAAAACTAATGACCCAGGAACAGTTATTATCCCATTTCATTAATGACTAAAATTGAGGTGCAGATAAATTTAAAAACTTATTCAAGATCATACAGCTGGTCATCAATAGAGTCAGGATTTAAAACCATGGCATCCACCCTAGTGTCCTTAGTCATTTTGGTATGCTCTCCTCTAACAAAATATTCTCTAAACTGAATAAAATTCCAAGAAATGATTAAGGCACAGATTTTAGGAGGGCAGCTTTTGGCTTAGAAATCAAATAATGGATTTCAAATTCTAAAATGTTGGACACTGCCTTTCTCCTTCCCCATGGTGGGGGGAAAATAGCCATCTTGGTAAGAACAAAATGGATGGACTCTTATTTTGAATGGCTCAGTGGATCAGAAAGCCTCCAGCTGGATTTTAGCAGTTTTTCTTTTTCTTATGGTTTTCTTTCTCAAAGATCTTAGCTGAATTTGTGGGGAGACTGAATCAAACTTTCTGGGCCTTCCCTATTTCTTGGGAGCTTTATTGGTTGGTGTTTTTGTTTGCTTTATAAAAATGATTGTTAGTTTTAGATACAAATCTAAAATTTAAATCTTGCAGTGAGGTCAGAGGAAAACACGTTGAGCGGGTGGAGTTACACAGGACTGAGAACTGTAAAATGGCTGACTCACAGTCCAAAGATGATGAACTTTAACAGCTTGGCTGGGCCTGTATTAAAGGGCAGACTCACATGCCACACAGAGTGCCTTCCTCACTCAGAGGGGCAGTTCTGAAATGGACAGTTTGCTAGGAGTGAGGAGGGGGAGGTGAGGCCAAGTCATCTGCCACAGTCAACTTGTTGCTCTTTGTAGCTACCTAAAAGGTGTGTACTGAGTTTTCAGGTGAACCAATTTTGTCTTTCCATTTTTAATTATTTGTGGTGAACGATGAAATTTGGTGCTCATTTGGCATGACAGAACATATTAATTGAAGATTAATCTACCTAACCTACCCAGGTATCTGCGTGAGCAGTTTTAACTACTTGCTCATTTTTGACAAAATGATACACACAGGCACATACACAGGTGTACTTTTTACTACAGTCTTCTGGACATGGTGGTTGGGGACTGCAGTTTGGGGGGGAAGGGAGAGAGTGACACATGGCATTTACAGTGTAGCATGTGTGTAACTTCACAGTGAATATTTGGCTCCCTCCTTTTAAACATGCCCTTTATTGACCTCTTTGTGGAGACACTTTGATAACACCATAGGTCCCAGACTCACCCTACCCAATCATTGTTCTCTTTCTGTTTCTTCTCTGCCCATTCTTCTTTCTCCTTTCCCTCTTCCTCTCAGAAGCAGGGGGAAAAAACCAAAGAAACCTAGTAAGGAAAGAGGGAAGAGAGGGAAATCAGTGGAAGGAGAGAACAGAGAGAGAGGAAAGATAAATATACAAATGGACAATGGCCAGACCTTATATAAAAATAGAATTTGAATCTGCCCAGAAACCAAACTCCTTATCTACAAGAACCAGCCCAGGAAGCTAGTCTGCTACAAATGAGATTTACGAGAAGTCAGGGAATTAATTCCCTGGTGGGTCCAGTAGTTGACGCCTTGCTTCCACAGCAGGAGGCATGGGAAGGTCTGGAAAGTCAGATGGCTATCTCTAGTAACAATCCAGGAAGTTAAGCAATAATTTCTCTAAACAATCCACCCCAAATGACCAGGGTTTGGTTAATAGCTCTAATTTTTGTCCTCACTTTCACCTTAGCATCAACCAGGGAAAGTCAGATCTGCACCCTCCCAATGGCACAGGATGCCCTACTTCTAGTTGGCCCACCTACAGCTTCCTTATGCCAACAGCCTCCAATTGCAACATAGCCGAGGCCTTCCACTGTAAAACTTTTGAGTCTTTGCCAGAATGCAAATAACAGTGTCTGACTCTCTTGTGGTAGTAGCTCTGAATAAATAGCCTTTGCTTTTCTCATTTGGTTAGTCTTTGTTTATTTCCACAGAAAAAAAGAAAAAAAAAATGGAGAAAGGAAAGCGAAAATTGTAAAATCCCGTTACTAGTTGTTACTTTTAATTTTTGTTTATACTTTCTACATATCAAAAGAATCAAATTTATTATGAGAAATGTATGTTTTATGCATCTTTGCATGTCTCAACATTTGTAGCTAAAAATTTTTAATGTAGTAGAAGATATTTTTTTTACATTTATTACTGAATGAAATGAAGCAACATAGTAATATGCAGACCCAAAAAAACCTTGTAAGAACTTTGATGTGACTTCTATTTCAAGTGGGAGAGCTCAATCACAAAAATGTGAAGCTGTAGCTCAAAACACACAGCTAAACAGTAACTTTTTGAAACTCCTGAATTTTGCTTCTTTCCTACTACATCATGCTTTTTTTCACATTTAATCTCTGAACATACATATATAAATTATGTTAAAGGATGTATATCTTTATCTGTCTCTCATATCCATCAGTTAAGTCTTTCATAAAAGGAATGATTCTCTTAAAAATCACACCCTAATTTATATATTGGATATAAAAAAATAATATTTTCAGTGCTGTGAATTTTTATTTTAGAAGAGTAGCTTTTTTGACTATGTGATTAAACTCCTGTTTCACTCCAAATTCTACTGAAATAACAGTAATAATGATGATAGGAATAATAGTAACACTATTCATTATATAGCTACTATATAGTAGTATTACATTCATTACCTCTATATACTTCTAGTATATAAAAGTATTAAAAGAGAATAACACCACAAGAGTGCTGAAAGTGGTAGAAAAAAAGAAGTCTTTAGAAGATTTTAACCCGTTTCTGTAAGACAGAAAGGCAATAGCACCAAGTAAGGAATTCCTGAAGATGCCAGAGAGCTTTTGTTTATAAAGTTATGTTTGTTTATATTTATCATATTAGAAATCAACACTGAGAAAATTAAATAATATTGATTTATTTTTAAATGGCAATCATAAAGCCATTAAATTAACATGGAGAGTAACTATGAAAAACAACAAAAAAATAATGAAGAGTGACATTGTTCATACATTTTTGCCAGTCTCTTTTATGTTTGGTTTAAATGGAAGAAAACTGGATTATCGTATTTGCTTCTGCCTATAATCTGTTAGGATTTGGTTTTTTGGGTTGCTCTCTAGGCAGAGAATCTGCCCGCACACAGACATGCAGCTGCAGAAGGGAGGAGTAATTTAATAGCTATTTTGGATCACTGTAGATCATCTTCTTTGATACATCAGAATAATTGTAAAAGTTGAGCATAGGGACCAGTGCTATGGATCTATGTCAACATGTCTAGATTCTTTACAAATTTTCGTTATAGTCAGAATTGTAAATGAATAAAAACAAGAAAACTTGTGACTTCCCTGGAGGTCCAGTGCTGCACTTCCAATACAGGGGGTACAAGTTCCATCCCTGGCTGGGATCCCACAGGCCTCGAGGCACAGCCAAAAACAAACAAACAAAAAACAAGAAAACTAATGACGTTTATTAACATACGTAAAGTATTTGATTCTATAACTTAGTATAAAATGCATCAACACAGTAAGATGGAGTGATGTATGACGAGAAGGACGGTTGGTGGATGATATTAATAAGTTGAGTAAGGCACTAATTTTAAAATCTAGTAGCGAGTACATGGGTGTTCACCTGAATAGTTTTTCAGCTTCTCAATATATTTAACATTTTTTCATTAATAAAATGTTGGGAAATTTTTTGAAAAGTTGCACACAAGCAAAAAGCATAACAAAATAAAACAAGTGAAATAAATACGTGTAACTCTATGGCTGATTCATATCAATGTATGACAAAACCCACTGAAATGTTGTGAAATAATTAGCTTCCAACTAATAAAAAAAAAAAAATAAATAGATAAACTTAAAAAAAAAAAAATCACCCTGTCCTTGCTATCGATAGTCTTTAGTGTCAGCTATAGGCTCTCCTTTCAATAAAAGACTCAAAAACTGCCCCACTTCGGGTTTGCAAAGGAGCAATCCAAGTTCTGAACAAAAATCTGAGTGGAAGAAACTGGTCCTTTCATAGTGGTACACTTTTCCAGTGGTAGTTTTGTTACAGGGACTTTTTCGATATTTCCATTTTAGAAACTTGCCTTAGAGGTTCTTACAGTTTGTTTTCAAAATTGATTCTTGGTCTAAACACGACATAAAGTTCTTTGGCCTCAGGGAATAAATAAATTTTCTATGAAATTTGAACATACCTGTTTGACCTTTGTTGTCATTTTTTGTTGTTTTTTATGAGAAACTTTAAAATTTAAGACATGCTTATGAAACAATTACAAAGAGACCTCTACAGGATCTCAGGTTCAGAGGCCAAGAGGGAGATATTAATAGGAAAGAGAAATTGGTGTCAGCAACAAAAATAGATTACTCAGAAATGTTAAAGGTCATCACATAGATTTACCTTATGATATCCCTTCTGGTTCCAATTCTTCTTTTTTTTTCTTCTTTTTATTAGAAGCAAAACTTTTATTTTCATATAAATAAAGCCTATTGAAGGCTTGAACTTTTTTTTAATTGGGGTACAGGTGGTGTACAATGTCAGTTTCTGCTGTACAAGGAAGTGAGTCAGCTCTATGTACACGTATATCCCCTCCCTCTTGGACCGCCCCCCTCCACCCATCCCACCCACATGCATCACCGCAGAGCCCTGAGCTGGGCTCCCCGCACTGTCCTGCAGGTCCCACTAGCTGTCTGTCTGACACATGATGCTGCATGTACATCAACCCAGTCTCCCAGTTCATCCCCCTCCCACTGTGTTCACATGTCCCTTCTCTACGTCTGTCTGCATCTCTACCCCTGCCCTGCAAAAATAAAAATAAAAAAGGTTCTTCTGTACCATTTGTCCTAGGTTCCACATTCATGTGTTAATATGCACCATTTGTTTTTCTCCTTCTGACTTATTTCACTCTGTATGGCAGACTCTAGGTCCATCCACATCTCTGTAAATGGCCCAGTATCGTTCCTTTTCATGGCTTCATTCCTTGATTTCCACTGCTAGCACTGAGAGACCATGGCAAAGCATTTCACCAAAAATAACTGAAACTTCCCTACATTTTGTGTCTAATTTTCCAGAAAGGCTAAATAAGAAGAAAGGAAATGAATGTTAAGGATTTCCCAAGTCTTCTATATTTTAGGACTCAGACACTCAGGAATCTCAGGAATTCTCCTCAGGGCTATACCTGAATAAGGACTTCATTTTTTTTTTTCTCCTCCAATCCTACTCACTTTGACATCCATTTTCACAAAATGAGAAGAAGAATGTGGGTTCCACACATGGCAGTTTTACTCTGACAGTCTTCTTTGCCACCAGGAAGTAGGACCACAATAGAAAACCCTACAACACCTATCTTTATCACCGCCCTCATTCAGAGAGTTAGGTGCCGAGAGATTTGTTGGTGTTGCTTTTGTTTCTTAACAAATATAAAGTTACAAAACAACTCAGCAGCTCTTCAACTTTTCCCTTAGCAGTGGAGACCTAAAGTTTCATCTGTTAAGATAAAAATTAAAATTTAGGAAATGCATAGCCAGAACCTGCTAAATGGTGAGTTTGGCTTTTCTAAGCAGTGCTAAAATATGATATATGTATTTTAAGTGATCTAAGAGAGACTCTTTGCACACCCTTTACTTCACTGCAGATACTGAGGCGTTGAAGAAAAGTGACTCAGTGTCAGGACTAAAGGATCTCGGAAGCTAATAGCTCATTAATACCCAGAGCGCCTCACAATCCTGTGTAAATCTCCTCAATTAACCTTCCTATTAAAAACCAAGAAGTAAATAGATCAGTAAATAAAAGTAACCAACTGAACAGCATCTTCAAGGCATTAAGGAAACACATGCAATATGTAGTATTTTATAAGAAAAGGGAAAAGAGAAAGAAAAGAGGTTTAGATAAGAGTATGGACAGGGAGTATGGACAAGGGCTTCCCTTGCGGATCAGCTGGTAAAGAATCTGCATGCAGTGCGGGAAACCTGGGTTCGACCCCTGGGTTGGGAAGATGCCCTGGAGAAGGGAACGGACACCCTCTCCAGTGTTCTGGCCTGGAGAATTCCATGGACTATAGTCCATGGGGTCGCTAAGAGTCAGACAACACTGAGCAACTTTCACTTTCACTTTTCTCATGGACAGGGAGAGGTTTTGAGGGGATTGAGTCAACAATGTGAATCAGCTCACATTGAGAACCTTATTTATGTCTCTATTATAAGTCATAGAGGTCTGACTGATCCCTTAACTTAGTCATCCAGTCCCCCTCGGCCCTGTCGATGTGTAATACCTAGTGGTTATTTTCATCCTTGATACAGGATGGGTTGGATTGAGTATCCAGGGAATGGAAGTTCCTTGAAGATTTGTCTCACATTCAAACTGAGATTATATCACTTCTCACGGTTTCTCAGTTTTGGTATGTACCAAATGGAAGGAGCCAGACTCTCAGATTTCACGCGGAGTTCCAATACATTTCAAAAACTCTTGGAACAGGCTTTGGACTGACACTCAGGAGCTTTAGTCTTGCATGTAACATGACCTCATTAGTCTTCAGTAGAGTTTTTCCCATCCTGGGTATTAAGTTCCAAAATATGAAAATCAGTAGTGAACTATAAAGTTTTACCCTCTTTTCTTCAGGAAGGTTGTTATAAGGGGCTGGGGAGCTGATGATGGTGGATAGTGATGATCACTAACATTGATTAGGCACTAACTGTATTTAAACACTATTGTAAATATTTTACAGATGATATTTCACTTTATTCTCCCAGAATCCCTACAGATGATAAATCTAAGGCATATTCTTACAGTTAGACTTCGTGTATTCCAAGAGTATCAGTGATTCTTACAAATCTACTATTATTTTTAACCTCCTCCTCCCCAGATCTGTTGAGATGTCAGAATAAGACAATGTGGATAAAAATGCTTTATAAATTATAAAACAAAATGTAAATGTGAATTACTATTTGACTCACCACTCAGTACCACATGCAAAATATGAGGCAAGCCATTTGCCTCTTTCTCTGATACATTTCCATCTTAATTTCATCTACTCTAGTCATTTGAACTTTTCTTTCACTTCCATTCTTTTCATCTATCTTTTTATTTCATTATATTGCCTGGGAAATCCCATGGATAGAGGAGCCTGGTGGGCTACAGTCCATGGGGTTGCAAAAGAGTTGGACATGGCTTAGTGACTAAACAAGAAGTTCCAACAAAACCTTAAACATTGTTTATACCCACTATTGAAGCTCTATTTTCAAATTGTAAATAAAGTCTAAGTACATTGTCACAGATTATTTCCCGTTATAACAAGATGAGTTTTTCAACAGTAAAAATGGCAACTGTTACCGGGCTGCCAGATGTTGTGTCCCCATGCAAAGGGTTATTTGGGAGGACTTCTAGAAAAAGTAGCCAGCAAAGAAAGGATAGGAAGCAGAATTGGTCAGAAGAAGTTGAATGCAGTATGGAGTTGATGAAAGTGGCAGCCAACTCTGCAGAGAATTCTGAAGCTGCAGAGCTATTCCAAGTTGGTATGAGAGGGCCAGTCCTCTCTCTTCCCATCGAGATCAGTCATTAATGTGGGCAGTCCCTCAGCAAGGGGTGTGATTTTGGCTTTCTCCTGGAGAGACAAGCCCCACAGTGAGCTGACTCCTGAAGACTGGCTGTTCCAGCAGTTGTGCTCATACATTCATTTCTAAAGAAGAATTAGACTGACCACACATCACAGGGGGCCCCAGCTAGATCTAGAGGAACACACAAATTCACCTCAGCAAATCTTTGTTGAGAGTGTTCCTTAAGTAACCTCCTTTATTATGCAGGTAGTATAATTTTAGTAGACACCCACTGCCCTGGGGTTGGGCAAGAGGACCTTTTGTGACCTGAAAGCCCCTTTTCCAAATATGCTTCCATAAGCAAAACTAGTCACTGGTAAATTTGCTAAAGATTATCTGAAAGGGAAAAAGTAGAGCCCCTGACCTCTTTGCTTTTGAGATTTATTACTATAAGTAGACAATCTTCTATATCTCTACTAAGATATTACTGAGAATCATTGGCAGGAAAGAACCAGCAACAAAACTGAGGGAGAACTTCAGTTCAGTTCAGTTGCTCAGTCGTGTCTGATTCTTTGTGACCCCATGGACTGCAGCACGCCAGGCTTCCCTGTCAGTCGCCAACTCCCAGAGCTTGCTCAAACTCATGTCCATCGAGTTGGTGATGCCATCCAACCATTTCACCCTTTGTCATCCCCTTCTCCTCCTGCCTTCAATCTTTCCCAGCATCAGGGTCTTTTCCAGTGAGTCAGTTCTTCGCATCATGTGGCCAGAGTATTGGAGCTTCAGCCTCAGCATCAGTCCTTCCAATGAACATTCAGGACTGATTTCCTTTAGGATGGACTGGTTGGATCTCCTTTCAGTCCAAGGGACTCTCAAGAGTTTTCTGCAACACCACAGTTCAACAGCATGAGTTCCTCGGTGCTCAGCTTTTATTATAGTCCTACTTAGCAGGAAGGTCCAATAATCCAGTGGTTTCTTGGAATCTGAAAGGTTGTCCTCAAGATGAGGTAGATTCTCTTGTTAATCTGTCTTTTGTTATAGGAGCCCCAGTCAGTAATTCAGAAGGAGAGAAGGAAAATTGTTTTCCACCTTCACAAGTGCAAAAGCAGAGAATGTGATTTGGAATTAAGATTGGTTGCTGCTTAGTCAAGGTAATGTGCAGCATCACTGCAGATGTCCAGAGGTGTGAACTAGGAAAGACAGTACCGCGCTGGGCAAGATTGCTTAGAACTGGGTGAGACTCATTTTCCCTAGTTGTATCTTATTTGCCTTGACAGTTCAAATATTCATTTAATAAATATTTACTGAGTGACTGTAGTGTAAGGAGATCTCATCTCATCCCTAGACACTGGGGCTACAGCCACAAACAAAACAGACATAATCTCTGCCTTTAAGGAGCTTAAATCCTAGTAGCAGAGGCATAAAATAAACAGGCAACTAAGGAAGTCAAATCATTTCAGATGGGATCAGAATGAGGAAAATAAAGCAGAATAAGTTGTATGGAGAGTGAATGGAAAATACTGACTCTTGACCAAGACTGTCTCCCCTACTGAGGTTCTGGAATTATTTAGTGATGATGGAAAGTCATTAGGAGGCAGGTGCTGAATATTCTCTTAGTTCTACCAGGAGGTAGTGTTTTAAGTAATTAATTGAAAAAATTAAAAGTGACCTTACTTGTACCCCAAATGGTGAAACCAACATAGATCTTATACCACTGCCACCACCACCACCAACAGTAAAACTCTTAGCTGGAGGGCTTGAGTCTCAGAAACAAAATTTCTCAGCTAAAAGGTCCAGTTTCATCTTCCCTGTTTCCTTTCTCACTCCAAATGTAGATTAATGTAACTAAGAGAAATGATACTGAACCACTGAATATTTTATAGACCCATGAAGGTTAGCCATTATATATGTTCCTGGGTGTGCCTTATTCACAGTCATTTGCAGCTAATTATGAAACAGCCTTAAGTTCTGTCTGAGGTGGGTAGGAGGTGGGGAAGTGGAGGGAGCCTTTAATTGCCATAGAGAGGAAACTTTGTATATATATATATAAATATTTCAGAAGACAGAATTAGGAGAAATATATTTTATAGTGTGAATCCAACCTCATAAAACATCTAGCATAATCCTTTGTATGTAATAAGTGCTCAATGACCATTTGTTGAATGAAGACTAAAAGTAAAGACGAAACAATGAACATCACACACGCATGCACCCTTGAAATTATTGTTTCCTGATTTTCCATCCAGTAAGCACATGTTCTTGATAGACTGTTTTCAGTTTCTCTCATACCCTTTCCCATTTGGTCTTTCATTGCTTACTATATATAGCTCCTCCTTAAATAGAAAAAAAACTTGTATCTCTCTTTTTTAGGAGTTGTTATGGTAAAGAGATTTAGACATAAAAGAAACTCATATAACAAGATAAAATGGGGATTGATGATTTTACTGATATTTTTTTAAGCTGTCCTGCTTTAGCAATGTAATTTCAAGGTGGCCTAAGCAATATAATTCCAAGAGAGAAAATTGCTTTAAATTATACTATCTGTTTCAAGCTGAGTTAAACTTCATTCCATGGTTAACTAGTTGCTGTATGGAAGTAAAAACTTTGTAGTTACTTTAGTCTTCTTGCCATGTTTTCATGCAAGAAAAGAGATAATTTATCAAGCCATAGAATATCACTGAAAGAGACCCAGGAAAGTTATATCTTGTCTTCAGGAAAAGTGGTACTTTTTGTTGTTTGATGACTACTCTTAGACCATTCTTTCTTTGCCTGAGATCTGGCTAGAAGTGTTAGAGTCCTTTATCTGTGCAACTTTTTCTTCCTTCAGGTAATTTCCCACCCAATTCTTTGTCAAACCCAGTGGCAAAGTTCCCATTGTCCAGGGATGAGCTGTTCCAGCAGCAGTCTTTGACATGTTTTTTCTTTTAATATTTATTTATTTATTCATTAATTTTTGGCTGTGTTGGGTCTTAGTTGTGGCATACAGGAACCTTGTTGTGGCATTCAGATCTTTTGATGCAGCACACAGACTTCTCTCTAGTTGTCACTCTCAGGGTCAGTGGATGCCCCTCATGGGCTTAGCTGCTCCAAGGCACGTGGGGTCTTAGTTCCCTGACCAGGGGTCAAACCCTCATGCCTTGCACTGACAGGCAGATTCTTAACCACTGGACCACCAGGGAAGTCTCCTCTTTGCCTTACTTATTAGAAAGAAAAAAAATAGAGACACTCCATATTGGAAATTGGCTTTGTAATAGGTATCTATGCCCAGAGAATTTCAGTCCATCTCTTTCTCATGAAATTGACAAGCTGGAAGGAAGCTTATCTTATAGGACTTGTGTAATCCCATGGCCCTTTCATGGTTGCAGGGAATAATTTGTTACTGTAGAGAGGAAACTTTTTTTTTTCCCTCAACCCTCTCAGGGTCCCTGGCTGGGTCTGAAAATTAAACTGACAGATTGACAGGAGAAAAAGCATACAGGTTTATTTAATATAAGTTTTACATGATACAGAAGCCTTCATAAGAGAACAAAGACTTGAAGAAATTATTAACCCCAAGTACTTTCATGATAGGCTTGATGAAGAGTGGATAGTCATGGAAAAACATGATAAGTGAAAGGGTATGGGGTGAATGTAATAAATCAAGGGAAAGAGTAAGGCCTGTTTGTTCGAATTATTCTGTATCTCTTTGTCTTTGGGAATAGGGATGCTCCTTTCCTCCAGAGGTAGGGAGGGTGCCGCTCACATGAGGGTCTATGACTGGTTTCAGAGAGAAGGGTAGTGGGAAGATTGGACTAACCTTCCTGTTGCTGCCATTTTCTGACTCCTTCAGCGTAAAATATTCAATATGCAAAGCTACCGTATTGGAGTAAAGTCTCCTGAAACCCATCACTATCTTTGCGTCAGTATCTGTTCTGAAAACATCCCCTTCTAATGATAACCATGCGTAGAATTGACCTCAGAAGTCAAGAACATGAAATTGTAATTAACATGAAGACATGTTCACAGTATAGACTTGGGATAGTACACAAAAGTGTGTGTAGGCTAATTTCCCAGCTAGTGATATGCATTCTGAGCTTAGTCGAGAAGTTTGAAGATGTGAAAGCTAATATTTTAGATTTTGTTGTTGTTAGTTTTTGAAACAGACACTATGTATAGGTAGAGTTGAAGGAGGTCCCAGACATGTTTCTTTAGATCATATGTTCTCAAAAGAGGTAATATCACTCCCCAAGGGGCAAAATTGATTCTCATGTGGTAAAAAAAAGTGACATCTATGTAATGTCGACCAGAAAAACAAGAGAAAAGTTTATTTGGGGTCTTAGGTATTGCAATTCAGGAAACACAGTAAAACCAAAAGAGTGTTCCAAGGAAGAGAAAAAAGTCAGGGACTTATAAAGGCGAAAGCCCAAAGTTGTTAAAGTTGTCTGACAGGAATTATGATCGACTCTGATTCAAGAAAGAAAATATTTGTCCTCAAGGGATAGGCTGACATGAGTTATTTTAGGGTGAGCGTCTGATAAGTGTCTTCAATTGCCAGAACACTGGGTGGATGTTTTGGATGCTATGTTAAGACAGCTAGGAAAAAAAAAAAAAAGACAGCTAGAGGTCAAAGTTCACATGCATAAGTCACCCTTCCTCAGTGGCCTCCCAGCTCCACTTTAGGGAGTTCTCACAGCAAAATGAACCCATTTTGATTTTCCTTTTACACTATATACACATGTATACAAACATACATATGTGCACACACCTAGACATGTACATATATATTTATGTGTGAGTACTTTGGTAATGGCAACTCACAACAATGTTCTTGCCTGGAGAATTCATGAACAGAGGAACCTGGTGGGCTACAGTCCATGGGGTCACAAAGAGTTGGACATGACTGAGCAACTAACACACCTTTTTTTTTTTTTTAATCACAAAGTAATTTTTGTTGATGCACATATAAAATAATATATATTAAATGTATATGTGTTATATAAATTTGGCAGCGTATCTGTAGTACTAAACTTCAATGAAGGGTGCAGTTAGGAAAAAATTATCTAAAATCATTGCATAGGAGAAAAATATACTGTGACCAGTTTTCACTGCCTTTACATTGCCCATGAAGAGTTGCTGGATAGAGGTTAAAAGAAGTAATCTATTAAGTCAAATACAATGTATGCTCAACTGGCCTTATTTTTTGCATCTTCAATCACATAAGGTTATATTTTGAAACCAAGGGCTAACGATCAGTTAGATTCTTTGAACTACAGCTTGTTTAACAAATAATATTCTATAGCCTGTCTTCACTAATCAAGCTTGCTTTAATCGTTCCTGCACATTGCGTACCCTCCAAGTCACATAACTTAGACAATGTGTCTCACATAACTTAGACAATATGTCACCAGACTCCTTTAATGGCCCCCCTGTAGATACCACCTCTGACAAATGAGTCACTCTGTTCACAGTTGCTGAAATCGTTTTTTCAGGAACTTAGAGTCAGCTCTTGTCCAATTCGAGTTCAAGCCAGTTTAGACTAGTTGGAACCACCAACTCTCCAACTGGGCCTGGGCAAGTAGCTGATAGTTGACCTTTTGATGTCAGAGAGACAAAAGCATCAACCTCAGATCATTCTAATGTCCCCATTTTCTGAATATGCCTCGCATGAAGAAGGATATGACTCAGAGCAGTGATTGCTTAACTTTTTCCTGCCTCAGTCACCTGCCCGTGCACCTCTGACCACCCTATCCTCTTCACTCCCGAATATCCCAAGCTCCTTCTCTTTGGGGAGGTGGACCTGAGTCTTGTTCTCTTGTCTCCTCACTTAACCACCTCATGAATAAACCCTTTCTCTGTTGCAAACCTCGATGTCTCAGCTTTTGGGTTGCTGCCTGCCGGGTAAACAAACCTGACTTGGCAACGCTTTTATTATTGCTATTGTAAGTAAATAAACTGTGAAAGTAAAGCTGTCCCAAAAACCTTCACTCCTACCAACTCTAAACTTCGATCTAGTTAGATAGAAAGAGTGGGAGAAATTATGGATAATAATGAGAGATTTGCTTCAGCCGGTGTGAGAAAGAGGTACAAATGAAAATTTGTGGGTGGGCTAAGAAGAAATTTTTGCTTGAAATGTTTTGAAAACCGTCTGCAAAATCAAGCTGGAGCAACTGTTTGCAAGACAATTGTATTTCAGACGCAGAGGAACTCTTCCTTGCTGGAAGTGTAACCTTGGCCATGGCAGAAATAAATGCTCATGGAAAGTGTTCTCCCTCCTTCTGTGTGAAAGCTTTCTGTCCTGAGGCCTCTGAAGAGTAGAGACAAGATACTTTTCATGGCATCAACCCTATTCAAGGATGTCAGCAGGGAGTCAGAAAAGAGACACTCAGCCAGGGAGCTGCCTTTTTCCCTCCGGGAGCCTGCCGCTCTTTACAGGTGATGAGAAAAAGGTGTGATTCTCAAATTTAATGAAACCCCTGAAATTTGAGGCTTTCAGTTAACATCAGGCTGTGCTAGAGAAACTCTTGGCAGGCTGTGTTCCTACTGCAAACTGGCTGGCTGGATCATGGAGAATTCCTGTCCTCCTCCTCCCCAGTCAGGGTAGTTTTAGCAAAGGGTTCAGCTCCCTTCAACCCAGTAGGGGGAAAACAGGCAGACGAGCCCCTCAAAGTGCCAGAGACCCTCCTGGCAGCTGCTCCTACCTTCTCCTGCCTGTGCCTTCTCATCAGGCAGCTGCTCAGTTATGTCCAGTGAACCCTAGCTGAGCAGTTAAAAAAGCAAACACTTCCTGAGAAGGACAGAGCTGGAAAAACTGATGAATTCGCCTTTGCTCATGACTCAAGGCAGTGGCACCCCACTCCGGTACTCTTGCCTGGAAAATCCCATGGACAGAGGAGCCTGGTAGGCTGCGGTCCATGGGGTCGCTAAGAGTTGGACACGACTGAGCGACTTCACTTTCACTTTTCACTTTCATGCATGGAGAAGGAAATGGCAACCCACTCCAGTGTTCTTGCCTGGAGAGTCCCAGGGATGGGGGAGCCTGGTGGGCTGCCTTCTATGGGGTCGCACAGAGTCGGAAACGACTGAAGCGACTTAGCAGCAGCAGCAAGGCATATTTAAATATTACCTTGGAGCCTGGCTTAGTTGAGCTTTGAAGAGGGCTTACCCTTCCCACAGGGATGAGGTTGAAACCTACAAAGGACAGTGGCAAATTCTTGCACAATCAACAATCTTCACAGCTCTCTCACCCTCTTCATTCTCCCCTCCCATTGAAAACTGTGTTTCTCTGGTAGTGATGACAAGTCATATTACAGCTACTCTGGCTGGTCTTCCTGTGGTGTTTCATGCCACATGGAATCTCTTTTTCTCTTCAGTAATTGGGGTTGCTATGATTGCAGCGCTGGTCACATGAAGACTTGTTTCCTTGGTCATTACCTCATTCTTCTGTTCTCAGCCCTTATCCTCTCCCCTTTCTCTCTGATTTCTGTCCACTTCAAATGACCCTCAGGCTTTTCAAAACAAGAATGTCAAAAAGAAATAGTGCAAGCAGGACACAAAGGGCCAGAAGGGAGCCTAAAATTGCCCTCCTCTTACTGGGAATGGCTGTGCATTGAAGTAGTTACAGATCTCTGAGAATAGTTTTTCCTACCAGTGGAGTTGGTAGTAGATATACTCTTATTTTCATAAAGAAATGCTGTTGTATTCTATGAGATCTTTAAAATAATAGTTAGTTTTGACCTGAGAGATACCATGTTCAAAACTATATTCTTATTAATAGAATAAGACCCAAGATGTGTGTAAATATTATACAGCACAGGGAATGTAGCCAAAGTTTCATAGTAACTTTAAGTGGAAGACAATCTGTAAAAATATTGAATCACTATGTTGTAAGCCTAAAACTTATATAATATTGTAAATCAACTACACTTCAGTTTTAAAAAATATATGTAAAGATACTACACCTTGGAAATTTGAAGAATTTAAAAAATATCTGTGTCATGTGTAAATGTAAAAAAAAAAAATAGGGTGTAACCTAAGTGTGAACTAGTAATATTGGCCTTAATAGGCCATTGGTAATATTGGGATTTAATATAGGCCTCTTTGCAACCCCATGGACTACAGTACCCCAGGGTTCTCTGTCCTTCTCTATATCCCAGAATTTGCTCAAACTCATGTCCATTGAGTCAGTGATGCCATCCAACCATCTCATTCTCTGCCACCCCCTTCTCTTGCCTTCAGTCTTTCCCGGAATCAGAGTCTTTTCCAGTGAGTTGGCTCTTTGCATCAGGTAGCCAAAGTATTGGAGCCCTAGCTTCAGCGTGAGCCCTTCCAATGAATATTCAGGGTTGATTTCCTTTAGGATTGACTGGTTTGATTTCCTTGCTGTCCAAGGGACTCCCAAGAATCTTCTGTAGCACCATACTTCAAAAGCATCAATTCTTTGGGCACTCAGCCTTCTTTATGGTTCAACTCTCAGTTCCATACATGACTCCTGAGAAGACCATAGCTTTGACTGTACAGACCTCTGTTAGCAAAGTGATGTCTCTGCTTTTTAATATGTTGTCTAGATTTGTCATGGGTTTCCTTCCAAGGAGTAAGCATCTTTTAATTTTGTGACTGCAGTCACCACCCACAGTGATTTTGGAACCCAAGAAAATAAAATCTGTCACCGTTTCCACTTTTCCACCATCTATATGCATATGTGCTACCTTTAGATGGTAAATTTATGAATAAGAGAAGAGAAGGGTCTTTCTCCTTTGAGGCCAACCTTTCAGCTCTGTTATATGATCCTATGTCTTCATGGCACTTCTTGAATTAATAATTTCTCTCAGGAATGCCTCCACCCAAGATCCCCGTTCTTTACTTGCTGGCACAGGATAATCATGAAGTAACTGGAGAAAAAAAATGTGGACTAATCATCTTCCCTCTGGGCCTTATGTTTGTTTTCCTTTGTATAATGAGGGAGTTTGACTGAATTTTTCAAAACATTTTTTCCTCTAATAGCCTATGATTGTCTATGTTGTAGTTATTAATGATGGAGTTGTTTTTATTTTTTTGTCTTTTGGTGACTGAGATATGCATATGATGAATCTATTTTTGGTGGGCAGCTGTCAGCAGCCCTCAAATCACAGGGAACAGTTAGTTGTCTTTCCACCTGGTCAGTCCACACACAGCACTAACCTTGCCTCTGTAGAGAAGAGAGAGCAACCCCAACAAACAGGCATCATGAAACCAGAAACTGTTTATAGCTAGTATACACAGACAGTGTGTCTTTGATATTTAGATGATGTGAGCCAAATTAAAAGGTGTCATCAACTGTCTCATTTGTGGTAGCCCAAAAGGTTGCTTCTCTTCCAGACAAAGGGAGGCATGAAGCCAAGGAAATGTTCACCGATGTGCGTAGGGTGTGTGGTGAACACATACAGGGTTGTGTGTGAGCGTGAGAACAGGTAAGAATGACGTTTTCTTTGTCCAGATAGACTGCCCTCACCTTTTCCCCATCCCAATAAATATAAGGCTTCCCCCTTTTCTCCTATAAACATTATTTCCTTGAGAAATTACTCTTCGTGGATGCCACACCCCACCTATCTGGCTCACTCTGAGCTCCATAGGTGATGCTGCAGAATAGTCAGAGCCTGACAATGGCTCCACTCTGAGGCGCGGGCTTCCCCTCTTTCTCAAACTGCCTCGACTTTTCTAGTAGGTTGTAGGTGACAGAATAGACTTCAGGTGAGCAAATTGCTGACTTTTGTCTGAGAAAAATGAGGGACTTTTTATTGTTTCCATTTCCCTCCAAATCTCCAGACACCTTATTGCTCTAATGACTATATTTTTCTTTTCAAACAGGGGGGGGAGGAAAGTATCCTTTTGTTTTGTTTTAAATCTTTTTTTTTTTTTTTTAGTCATCAAGTTGATATATTTTGTGGCTAGACAGAAATAACCATCCAAACACTAATATAATGCTAACACTTTACCCATTTGGGAAATAGATGTTCTGGAAACATGCTTTACTTCTCCCCTTAGACTAAGGAGATGTGGCAGAATTTTCTTCAATATCCGTTTAAATTCTCTATTTTTTTTGTTTTTGTTTGGTTTGGTTTCTCCTTAGGAGCCAAGCATTTTTTCCTTCTGTGAACCCTTAATATTAGAACTGAACTCCTTTTAGCAAAGATTTACATTGCTTACGCATTCACATTGCCAAGCTCATGGTTGATAAATTCTTTCTGTGTTCGCTTCACGAGTAGGCCACAGATCATTCAACTTCTGAGCAGACCTACGTCTTAGACACCTGTTACCTGTGGCCTTGAGTATACCCATTAATCGAGCTGTAACAACTAAGACCCAATAGTATCTAAATGAGTATAACCTAAGAGATGATCTAGTGAAAGGTACTGTTAGAGATAAGCCCTGAGTCCATATTCAGTGACCATCACAGGTCCAGAAATAAAGTTTTTGAAAAGTCTAGCTCTTGAGAAGCTTTTAAGTTGAGAAGAAATGCAGGTATCAGTGAACATAAACAAATGTAACTAATACAAAAATATTAACTCTCTGTTACCTAGTATTATTTAAAATGGAATATTCTGGTTAAACTCTGATATCTACCAAAGAATTACCTTTCACTGGCAATAGGTTCAAAATCCATTCTTTTAATTATTAAGCTATTTGACATTATGATAGGCATAATAGTACTGTCTGTCTTCTGAAATGCCAGTTAAAGTTATGAAAAACAGAATGTTAGATAATCAAGATTATAGATTTAAATGGCATAGAATCATTTAAAGCTATGCTAAGTCTTATATGAGCTTATTTGTATAACTATGCTTGTATCTATATATAAATATTTGCATCAGCATGCATGCAAATATACTTATAAAATGGCAATAATGTATGTCAGTGCAGGAAATTAGTCCTTTCAAAGTGTATAACCTGTGATTTGATGAGGAAGGACAGCTGCTTTCTTTCCACAAATATGTATCATCTCTGTGACACATCGATTTATATTCAGTCTGGTTTTGTGATATTTCTGACAACTCCGTTCCTTTACTGTGGTTTCCTGATTACCATGTTTTACTGTGTTTCTTGGGCCTGAAAAATCTAGTAATTGCCTTTCCTACATGTATGTCCTACTCTATCCGCCTCTATATTTCATCTCATTCTTCACATAACTAGGTTGTGATAAGCACCTGTGAAATATAGCCACTAATCATTAAAATAATATGATTCCTTCAATTGACATAGAAATTCAGAAAACTCTCGATCCATTTTCTCTGTAGTTTAGGACTTCAATTTAATGACCATAAAGTTGTCTTACAAAAGTTGTCTTACATAAAGCTGTGGATACAAGTAAGTGCCCTGAACTTCCAATATTCTATGCATTATCACCTTGACTGTCCATGGAAAGCTATCATTCTGCACTGCTGCTGCTGTGACAAATAATATATTAAAGTGCTGCTATTATATAGATATGATGAATATCTCTTTTCCATCATAAAGAGTTCTGAAATATTATTTGTAGCTTCTCATGTATTTTCTTAACTTCTAAAGTTGAGTAAACTTATTCAGGGTGTTCAGGTCCAGGAGGTAATTGGTCAGAGAGTGAAAAGCTGGCATCACTGGTTTCGGCACATTATTATCTTGTTGCCTGAGCTCTAATGAGTGCCATTCAAGAAGGCCAGATGCATCAGCCGAGGAAAGAGCTTGAAGAGGGACATTATTATCATTGATATTCACTGCTGATGTTGATGCGATTATTTTGAGGAATAAGGAAATCTGCCAAGTGTGTGGTGAGATCACGAACCGCTATCTTTTACAATATAAAATGTCTTAACAACAGGGAAAAAATTTAGGACATGTTTTCTCTGGAAAAGAATAAAGTCTCATCCAAGGGCAGAACTAATAATATAGAGTCACCATGAACGAAATAAACACATTGGTTGAAGGATGGTGAACATCCTTGGAGAAAATAATATAACCTAGGAGTATAAAATCACAGTGCATACTTGTAATAGGTTTCTTTCCCTTTCTCATGGAATAAAACTCAGATCCACAAGACTAAACCATATAATTCAAAGATGTCTTACTATTATTAGAAGGCATTGGCTTCTGGATTCAAAGAGCAAAATTCTGATGAAAAAACTTCTGATTATGACTATGATGGCCAGGAGGCTGGAATCTGTAATGTAAAGAAGAAAATATTTTCATTTTTTTCAATCATTTTAGATACAAGAGGATACAGCAAGTTTCCTGGAATATTATTAGTTTTTTTTTTTTTTAATGGTAGTGTATGAAAAAGCAGGCTTGGGTGACATTCTTACCCTTTACTACTGGTGCAACAGGTGGTTTCATTAAAATTTGAATTTGCCATTGCTTTGTCTTCACTATCCTATGTTTACTTGGCAATTTTCTAATTTTCTCTATCCTCGGGGGAAACTATTAAGTCTCCTGTTGAGTTCATTAGCATTGCCCAGTAAATTAAAATGTAGGAGACAACTTGAAAGAAACAAGAGAACACTGTTTGTTAATAAAGCATCTTACCTGAACAAGTTTTTACTAATCAGGTCAGGGAAAACGAAGCTATGTTTAACAAAAAGTGCCCATGCAGGAGAAGGAAAAGAATCACTGATTAAGGGAGAAAACGGCTGGTATTCAGCCTGACCAATGGGGAATGGCACTCTGACTGCATTTGTGTAGAATCCCTGGCATATTTGGTTGACTGCAGTCCATGAGGATGTGTTATTCAGTCCACTTAAATGGAGACATACTGAGACATTATTAGGAAAAGTGAATTGTGAGGAAATACCTTCTAGTGATGATGAAGGGCAGAGTGACGGGGCTGCATTTCCCATGGATCTTAGTTCAATCTCTCATCATTTCCTACCCACATCAGTCATCTATTCAGTGTCTAATGTTCCTGTGCAAAGCTCGAGACTCTCATCCCATCCAAACTCGAAACTCCTCAGCATGATTGTCCTAAAGTGAAAGGCTAACCATATCACTCATCTGCTAAAAACCCTTCAGAGTTTCCCATAACCTGAAGGATAAAGATCAGAATCCTCGGTCGAGCAGAGAAATCCCTGTTAGTCCTGGCACCAGATGACCTTTTCAGTTTTATCTCCTGCTGCTCTTTACTTTGCGCACACTTGAGCATTATCTGTACCAAACCCCCTTCATTCTCCCAACTTGCCGTACCTTATCCACAGGGTCATTGCATGTGTTGTTCACCTGTCAGTGATGACCATGGTAATCCTCCCCATCTCTTCTATTACTGGTGAGCAATTACCCTTTCTTTAAGACTGAGATCCAGTGCGATCTTATCTCACTGTATGTATGTGCAGATACATGTACATCAACTAGGAAAAAAACTTCACAACACAATAGCTGTGAGTTGAGTTTATTCAGTGTCTTCCTGAGGACTATAGCCTGGAGACAGCCTCACAGATAGTTCTGCAGACGTGCTCTGAAGAGGTCGGGGGAGAGGTCAGTACATGTGTGATTTTGGCAACAGGGTAGGGCATTCAACATCTCATAGGTTACTGCTAATCATGAGGAGTAAATATCTCAGGTAATAATTCTAGTGCTTTTCTAAATATGGAAAGATGCAAGAATCCAGGTTCATAAAAAATTTCTCCTGAAATATTTCTATCTGAGGACATGTTCTGTCTGTTTTCCTAGAGCACAGTTTTCCTGATCTTCACCCTGAAATCCTTTTCAGAGTGTATTGTAGGTCAGTAACTGCAGTGGTTGACTCAGTCCTTGCAGAACAAGATGACGGGCAACATTCTTTGTTTTAATGTATATGTGTACACATGTGTATTCATATATATACACAGAGACAGTCCTGTCTCTGTTATGAACAATAGTGTGAGACTACAAGATGACAGTGCAAGCTAAAGCCAAGTGAGATTATTTTAATAATCTATGAAAAATTATAATTGTTTCATGAACTTTGACAAGAGTGAAAAAGTTGGCTTAAAATTCAGCATTCAAAAAACGAAGATCATGGCATACAGTCCCATTATTTCATGACAAATAGATGGGGAAACAATGAAAACAGTGACAGATTTTATTTTCTTGGGCTCCAGAATCACTGCAGATGGTGACTGCAGTCATGAAATTAAAAGATGCTTGCTCCTAGGAAGAAAAGCTATGACCAACCTAGACAGCATAGTAAAAAGCAGAGACATCAATTTGGCAACAAAGGTCCATCTAGTCAAAGCTATGGTTTTTCCAGTGGTCATGTATGGATGTGAGAGTTGGACCATTAAAAAAAAGCTGAGCACCGAAGAATTGATGCTTTTGGACTGTGGTGTTGGAGAAAACTCTTGAGAGTCCCTTGGACTGCAAGAAGAACAAACCAGTCAATCCTAAAGGAAATCAATCCTGAATATTCATTGGAAGGACTGATGCTGAAGCTGAAAACCTCAATACTTTGGCCACCTTTTGCAAAGAACTGACTCATTGGAAAAGATCCTGAAGCTGGGAGAGATTGAAGGTAGGAGGAGAAGGGGACGATAGAGGATGAGATGGTTGGATGGCATCATTGACTCAATGGACATGAGTTTGAGCAAGCTCTGGGAGTTGGTGATGGACAGGGAAGCCTGGTGTGCTGCAGCCCATGGGGTCACAAAGAGTTGGACACAACTGAGTGACTGAACTGAACTGAGCTGAAGTTTGAATTTTTTGTTAATACATTAAAATCACTGTCAGTTACAAATGTATAGAGAAGTTAAAAAGTAATGTGTGCTTTTAGTATGCTATGATTAAAAACATTAGAAATTGAAGCTGAAAATCTTTAATTTCCTTGTAAAGAAGATAACAGTGCTTTCCTCCTCCTTCTCATAACTTACAGTGTAGAGCAAGCATCTTTTCTATGCCTTGGCAAGTTGTCATATCCTCTATAGGTTGGAATCAGCTTCCAACATTTTGTTCTTTGAACTTTCAAGGTCCTGAGGTATCTCGAAGGTTCTCTAACAGAAAGATTATTTTTGCCAGAATCACTTCCTCTGATACAGTCTCTTTTCCCATTTCTGTTGGCAAATTTGCCTTTATTGAGTTCTGGCTGCATAACCAGGGTTTCTCAAATGGCAGCAGTGTCAACATTCCCTCAGCCAACTATATTTTGTTTTAAGTTCAATTCAGGTGTCACTTTCAATGTCATCACATTTTATTTCTTTGTAGAGATTTTATCTTTGTTAGCCACTTTCCTCTTTTAGTTACTCATACTTAGAAAATATCATATGGATTTACAAGTAGGAAATACCAAAAACACAATTACACACTTTCCTGTCTGTGCCTAAGGGTGCACAGTGAGGAATCAATGACAGAATTGAAAAGAATTGATGTGTTCATCACTGATCGTGATACACATCTGTTATTTACATTATTGGTGAATGAAAGAGCTGGCATTGGGGTTTGTCGTTTTTGTAATTACTCATAGTTAATGTACTGTGGAAATTAAATTTAAACCATGTTGTTAAGGGACTAGTGATTTTTGTGTAAACTATGTATCATAACTAAATTTCACATATATTGGAATGGTGGAAAACAAGGACTATGTGTGTGTTAGTCTTATAATTTATATGCAAGCCCATTTTTCCATCTATACTGTAAATCCCTGTGTATCAGACACCTCTTACGTTTTTTCTTAAGAGTATCAGACACTTCTGATGTTTTTGGCTGCTTCCTTTACACCACCTGGTATGTGACTGGTTTCAGATGAAAACTTACAATTGTGCCTAGTCTTATGTTCACATTAGGCACTTCTCATCCCAAGTTCTCCACTTCTATGGAGGTGTCTCCTGTATATATGAGATGTCAGAGGATCTGCTTTTCTCTCTTCCTCTAATTTAGATACAATTGTGTTAAGACTCAGGAACTTGTATATCATCTCTCCTTCTTGGAAGATCAAAAAATCTGTTGTGCTGAACCAAAGGCCAAGATTTGGTGCTGACTCCTCAGATGTTAACACACATGGATCTGGGAACTGTGGGACATAGTACTGGCCTTTCACATCATCTTAGAAATCTACTTCTAGAATTTGCTTGCTATCCTCACAAACTTGGCTTCTGCTAGGTTACAGTTTCTCATTCCAAAAAGAGGGATGATTCTTTTCAGAGCAGGGTAAGTACTCCAATGAACTGGACTCCTCTACTGCCATGTGGTTACTTTGAGCTGTTCATGTCAGCAGATCAGCAGACAAGGAAGCGTTTGGTGTACTTACAGAGTAATGAACCTAGAAAAACAAAAGTATATTATTTTTATATATGGAATTGAAACTAGCCAATGTAAGTTAGTTTCAAGGAAATTGGGCTTCCTTGTATCTCAGATGGTAAAGAATCTGCCCGCAATGCAGGAGACCCAGATTCAATCCCTGGATCTGGAAAATTCCCTGAAGAAGGGAATGGCAACCCACTCCAGTATTCTTGCCTGAAGAATTCCATGGACAGAGCCTGGAAGGCTACAGTTCATAGAGTTGCAAAGAGTCAGACATGACTAAGCAACTAACACACACCACACACACACACACACAGTAGGAAATACAAAGTATAATTGAACTTGGGATTTACTGAAAGACATCTCATGATGTTTTCCTGCCAGTAATAAGAATAGTATCACTGGTCATCCAGTATTTTTTTCATCTAATGGGAACAGATGACTCACTGGAAAAGTCCCTGAAGCTGGGAAAGTTGGAGGGCATAAGCAGAAGAGGGTGTCAGAGGATGAGATGGTTGGATGGTATCACCGATGCAGTGAACATGACCTTGGGCAAATTCCGGGAGATGGTGAGGAACAGGGAGTTCTGACCTGCTGCAATCCATCGGGTCACAAAGAGTCAGACACGACTGAATGACTGAACAACAATAACGATAGAGAATATGAATAAGAAGAAGGAAGATGCTGAAAAGACTTGTAAAAGGTAAAAATGATGCTGCTTGATAATGTTTGAGGTGGTAGGGAAGAGGAAAAAGAAGAAATAGTCTATGACGATTTCCACGTTTCTGACTTAAGCAGTACACTGAATGAGGAAATTCCCCCAAAGAGCTAACTTTTTCTCCCCTGGAGATCTAGCAGCAGAGTGTTTCGGTACAGAGTTGGTGTTTTGTAAATTTTTAATTGATTCTAAGTGATCCAGCTCCCTTAATACAGCTGCTTATCCAGCCCTGCAAATGGATTCCCTTTGAGGAAGTCAGCATGAATTAATATTGTTTTCTCAAGGAATAATTTAAATGTTTCTCTCTTAAAGAAAAGTGATTAAAAATGTTCAGCAATAAGTAAGGAAAATGTTTTGACTATATTCAGGCCTTGAAGCTTAGTTTCCACATTTGTGAGTCGAGTGTTCGGCCATCTGGATTTTCCACATGGATCCATTTGAAAGGGAAACTCCAACGGTTTATAATGTTAAATTAACTTGTTTCAAGGGCCAAGTGACATATTTCTTTCTTCTTGACTATCTTGACAGCTTACTTCTTTGCATTTCATCTGTGCACATATTTGGTAAGAAATGCGTCTTTCAGTGTGATTCCTGACAGCCATATTATTTAAGATTCAGTGTGTTTTCCCTCCCAAGAACGCAAGTCACATTTGTTAATTTTGATTTATAGATAATGTTTGGTACTCCACTCATGATTTTCACTTAACACACTTAATGAGCATCAGTTCTCACAGGGCCCCATATGTGGTCTGAAAATGTTATTTACAGCCTTTCAAGGAGGGAAGTGTCACAACAAGAACTGAGATCTCAGCAGGCAGCAGAAGGAGTCAGAGTGGGATGCGCCAGAATCCGGGAACTTCACGAATGCAATTTCAGTGGGTCACATGCTCAGAGATGAACCTCCCTATAGACAGTAGGGGTCTATTTAGCCAGATAGGATTAGAATAATTGCAAAGTTTCAAAATTCCAAATGTTGCAGGCAACTGAAATGCCATGTTGATGTCTTCCATATAGAGAAACTAAAGGGCATTTGAATTTAGCAAGTAGGTCATGGCTAATCACCATGTATTTTTAATAGATGACAGAGGAAGAGGCCAGAGTGCAATAGACTGAAGTAAGAATAGAAGTGAAGAAATGTGGGCAGTGGTTGTAGCTTTTCTTGTAAGAAGTTTGCAGTGGTGAAGGACAGGTAAGAGATAAGATTGGATTTCGATTATGAGATTAAGGCAGTGGTGGAGAGGTAAGGTTCTGTCATGTGAAATCTTTGCATCTATTTTTAGTTGTAAAGGAAGAGAGCCAATAAAGAAAGAACATTTGCAGAACAAAGAGAAAAGGGGATTTGAACAGTGCTGGAGAAAAAGGGGGAAAATAGGTCACATAAAGGGAAAATAACTGATTGTGTTTACCTACAATATTGAAGCAAGACTTTGGCTTATTAGGTCACCCATGACTCAGAAAACTGACTTCAAAGGAGATTTATGGTGAAGCCAGTATAACTTACCTGCAGGACCTGTGACTTTCACAGGCTCCTCCTAAAAATTAAAGGGGCCCTAATAATGTTATCCTTGGTCATATGTGTTTGTACAATTTCAAAACCATGTGGTATTTTATAATTGATAAAGACTGCTATATATTCCTACTCCAGCTTCATCTCCACCATGCTTCTCCTTGTGTCAGGTGACCAGGGAATGGCTGTGGGCCTCTGAGGGATCTGTCTAAGTGGAATTTAATTTAGGAATATATTTAGTTTGTTTTTAGTGAAATAGCAGTGTAGCTTATATTAATAGATACAAATGTAGAGATAAATTTTTGACCATTATTTCATCATAGAAATATCCTGCAGAAAGATTCCTACCATCCTCTTGTCTATTCTTTCAGAGCCATCACATTAAAGTGGATGACCACAGGTTGTCTAGCCAGATGAGGGTAGCTATGTGTTTGGCACCAAGGATGTGGACCATGGAGCAAAAACAAAATGCAAAATGCATGAAGCCAGAAGTTAATCTTAGGCAAGGTTCTCCGAACTATACAGCTTATATAAGAAAGAAAAAACTCCTAAAAGTTGACAACACTCTAAAACTTGTATGACTTTATTAATAAGTTGTAAAGCTGATACTTTTTAAAACTAGCAATCATTAAAACATAACAAGTTAGGGAAATCCTTGGTGGTCCAGTGGTTAGAACTTGGTGCAGGTTCCATCTCTTATTGGGGAACCAAGATGTTGCAAGTCATGCAGCCACAGCCAAAAAAAAAAAAGTTTAGTCAATCAAAATAAATTATCTAATTTTCTATAGGAAAGCATATTTAAAAATCCTTATAAGAACGGGCTTTCAGAGAATGTGTAGCTAAATCATATAGGATCAAAAAGAATTTAGAAATGTCAAGTAGTTAAGAAAAGTTATACTGTTTTATGAATTTTCTGATAAATGTGCTACATATCATATATTAAACATATTTTTTCCAGAGCTTTCTCTTTACCATTTTTGCACTCGATTTTGTATTCATAATTTTGTAGTCTTTTTTCTCAAAGAGGGCTCCCAAAATTGTTCAAATTTTGAGTTGCACAAAACCTGGGTCCACTGTGGCTTGGGCTGAGTGTCCAGATAGGGGTCAAGGAACTCCAGATTTGAGAATCGGAGAAATGGAGAGAGCACAGATGGGGAGCCGGATACTCCCCTACCGCCAGGAAGGGGAAGCCTGGCTCTGTAAACCCCCAGACTGACCCCAGGAGCAGTGGGAGGGAAGACCGTGTTTGGCCCCAGAGTGGGAAGGCGATGTTTGCAGCGCATCACAGCTTTCCAGACCGTGTGGCGGGCGCTTTGTGCATGTCGATTCATTTTGTTCTCTCAGTACCAGTATCTGATCTTTAGTGAGCATTTACCCACTTAGCACATGGCAGAAAGTTTTCCATGCGTTTTGCATGTATTACTTATTCAATCGTCACGATTCTAGGAGATGAGTACTATTATTATTCCCCATTTTACTGGTGGGGAAGTTTGAAGGACTTTCATCAGTAGTACAGCCATGAGCATACATGGACTTTTAGCCCCTATAGTGTGTTTGCCTTACAGTGCCATTAGTCAATTATTTATTTATTTATTTATTTATTTATTTTTGCTCCTCTGGGAGTTGTAAGGACATTCAGATAATCTGAATAACTTGTTCAAGGTCACATAGTTTGTGATGGAGCTAAGATGTGGAAATTCTTCTGAGTGGTTTCAAAACCAGTACACTTTTCTACTGCACCACACTTTCCCTCATTAAGACTGGTCATCCTGCCTTGTGGCCTCACCAGAAAACCTCCAAATATGGAAAACGCCCATGTCAGTTTACTGAAACTCAGAAAGAGTGAGCCCCTTTCTTGTCTGGTACGCAGTCCTCAGATAACTGCAGCTGGGTGAGGAGGTTGGAGAGAAAATCCCGAAGCATTTGGTCTGTGCCTAGAAGGACAGTGCTCTTGGGCAAGACAGAGAAGGTCAACTAGATTAGAACCTTCAGGAGACAGAGTGGAAAAGCAGGCACTGGATTGAGAGAGAAGGACAGGTTACAGATCAATGCAGTTGTGGTTTCACAATTACTACGTGACCCTTTAACGAACAGAAAACAGTAAGATAGATGAATTCTTGTAACCTTTGTTTTCAAGATTGCTTTCTGTTTTGGGGAGGATTCTTTTGTTTGCTTTTTGTTTTTTAAGTTCGAGAGAAGTCCTTCTCATTATACTTGTCATTGCAGATCACTTAGTAAACTATTAAGTGTCTGTGACATGCTGCAAAATGACAAAGTCAGTTCTTGTTCCTTGAGCTTTTATCACACAGGACAGCCAGCACTGGCTAAACTAAGTGAGAGGAAGATTTTTAAAAATAGAATTGTCATGACTTATCAATAAAATGTATTTAGTGCTGTGGTCATACTAATTTGGTATAGATTAACTAGATTACAAATCACCTAGGAATTATATTCTAGTTTGGGGATAGACAATCATAAATAAAAATTCTGAACTAGCACAAGTGCTCATGACATGGCATCGAAAGTCAGAGAAGGGAGTTAACTAACAATGACATTTAATCTAGGTTTAAGTATTGAGTAATTCTGGATATATAATGGTTTTTTTAAAAAAAAGAACAAAATGAGACTAATATTATCAAGAAAGGGGTGAAGCAAAAGTAGCATGGTGTGATGGGAGACTGAGGGAGCACAGGGTGCTTTTGTTGGAGACAGTGGCAAGCAGTGTTTGATGGTAGGCTGGGTGCAGGTTTTCAAGATCACACTGAGGAAGCTGGACTTCATGAAACAGAACTGTCAAGATGTAAAAGAGGTCAATTGCTGAATGGTGTCTACTGTTTTAGGAAAACTGATTGGGTGTCAACATGCAGAGTTATTTGGAAATTTCAAGAATCCTAAGAGAGAGATTGAATGCAGGGAAATCCTATAAGATATTAAAAGCTTCTAGCATGTGATGTTCAGAAGCAGAAGTAAGGTGAGAAGTACTGAAATTCACATGTTTTAAAGATGAGACAAGACTTGATGACTCTCTAACATAGCTGATTGTGTGACGAAGGATGAGAGCATTTACTAGGTAGATGCTGTGAGGGCAGGATAGAGTGTCCAAGTAGAGTGAGAGAGAGACTTCATGTAGTGAATTTCAGCGTTCCTGGAAGAGATTGGTCAGACTATCTGCAAATGTGTAACCTGTATGTTTAGGACACCGAAATCTCTAAAACATTACCCTTTATTCTGTACCCAAGCTCACCACCAGTCACATTTCTATTAGTAATTGTTTATTTGGTTTCACACACACACATCAGGAAAGTCCTGGCTAGAGATCATGAAAAATACCCTCTAGAAAGTACTATCCCCTTGGTACAAGAATCTTTGGCATTCTGGTTTGCACATATGTTCCCTGTAAATTTGACTAACTAAATGTGTCTCACTGGGTCCAGTTAACTCTAGGGCTTGGACAAGATGGAGGTTCTGAGACCACTTCTTCACTGGGCCCAATTAATCAAGGTCATGCTTCCTCTTAGGGTCTTGTTTGGGTGCTAGTTACACTAGCTTTGCTATTTCCTCTTGTTCCCCTTTGCACTTTCCTTATACACTTCACAGCGCTGCTCCCTTCAAACTGCAGAGATGGGGCTGTCCCCGTTCCAGCTAAGATGTAACTTCTCTTTCTCCTTGGAGGCTCATTTGAGGAGTTGAAATGTCACAGTTTGGGTTTTTTAAAATATCATCTATTTTCCTCAGATACGCTATTCTGCTTTCTTTTTGATCTCACAAATATGTACAGGCATCCCTACCATTTCTTTTCTATATTCTCTTCTCTGTCATTAATGAATTGGTACGATTTCATCATTTTGGAAGGTATGATAGAGAAAATTTTCCTGATAATGTGCTCACATTTTGACTGTGATAAAGTATTCATAAGTAGATGTCACTTTTCAAAGAGAAAATCTAAGAGAATGATTGTGAAAGAGGCCCATGGTCTCAGTTCACACAGTTTTGGGTGACTCAGACTGAACCACCACATCTTCCTTGTCTTCCAGACAATAAAGCAGTTGTGGGAAGTAATCAAATATTTTCTATTGATTTAAGTTTCCTTTGTGAAAGGCGCTTGCATAAGGAAAGCAATACTATGAGAAACAATTACCGAGATGCTCTTAAATGACCTACAGGTTTATAGTTTAAAGAAGTATTAATACAAGTGAATGTACTTTGGACCTCAGCGTGGAGCAGATCATTATCTATAACCATATCAAAGGCTAAACATTTCTTTTTTTTCTCTCTTTTTCCTTTCCTTTCTTTCTCTTCCTTCTTTTATCTCTTGCTTTCTCTGTGTTGGAGTCTATCATCTACTGCTTCATTATTTCTATATCTCAATTACATTTTAAAATAAGAATCAGAAATCCCATATGATCCATGAATGTAGAGAAGAGAAGATAGACGAGAAAGGGTAGGAATGGCTGTACATATTTGTGAGATTAAAAAGAAAACAGAATAGTGTATCTGAGGAAAATAGGCAATATTTTAAAAAAACCAAACTGCGATGTAATCAGATTTCCATTCAATCTAATGTCTTCTCAAATACTTTGCATCTAATAACAGCAGAAATAGGAGTGCATTACATCAAAATGACATATAGAAGGGTCTCATCCAGCTGGCAGACAGAGGCTCTTAGTGCTTGGGATGGTGTCATTTAATGTGTTTATGACTATTGCTTAAGCATGTTCAGAATTTTATGTATGGAGTTATGAATAGTACTTACTGTATCTCAGTATAAACCACATCTGCATAAAAGGCATATGGAGATGAATTCCCTCTGCACACTTTACCCCAAATTACCAGTGTTAATGGATATTCAGAAATTTTATTGGAAAAACAAATACTGGATATAAAAGCTTAGGTGTAGTTTTCAGGAAGATTGATCCTCAGATTTTTTAACAAGGGTTATTTCAAATAAGCTTTTTATTGATTTCCAATTGATGACCTCATGATGAACTATCCCTCTAACATGGCATCCTTTCTCCCAGGCATCAAAGGAGTATAAACACCCCTTCCCATGTAATAGGTGTTTTCAAAGTAAAATCAGAGCAGAAGAAATTCCCACTCTTCAATTTAACCAACAGTGCTAAAGAGGGACACAGTAAAGAAGAATTCCAGGGAAAGCCAGGTGAAGTGAAGTGTTAGTCACTCAGTCGTCCACCTCTTTGCAACCCCATGGACTGTAGCCCACCAGGCTCCTCTGTCCATGGAATTCTCCAGGCACGAATACCTGGGGTGTGTTGCCATTCTCTTCTCCAGGGAATTTTCCAGCCCAGGGATCAAACCTGGGTCTCCAGCATTGCAGGCAAACTCTTTACCACCTGATCCACCAGGGACCACATACTTAATGGCAGAATGCCGAGAGATCTTCTAGTATATTATAAACACAAGTGATTCTCACCTGTGAAAATGGCTGTGGTGGGTGTGCCCACCGACTCCTTGGACTGTGTGGAATGGTTTCATTTCTCAGTCTTTCTTTAGCTTCTAAATTTAGTAGGTTCCCTGTTTTGCCATAACTCTTTTTTTTATGGCAGCAATTTTCATGTTTTTATAGCATTTTTATGACCCATTGAAAGGCCTCTTGGCACGTTGTTTGGCAGTGTTTCACCTCAGATGCTGTCACAAAAGAATTCACGGCAATAGGGAGCAGAGCTTCATCAAGGATTCCAACCTACACTTGCCCTGGGTTTAATCGATGTTGGCCCCCAGGTATCTCAAATTACCCTACAGCCAACTCAATACTACTCAACTCCCTGAATCGACGATAACTCAGTCTGGACAGAAATCAGGAGTGCCTTCCTTGTGAGTGGGTGAATTCATAGCTTTAAACCTCTCTCTGAGGGCACCCAAATGAGAACCAAACTGCTGTGTTAAGTCCCAACCCATCTAATTTGTCCTCTTACATTGTTTCAGAAGAAAATTTAGTTCCCTACTAAGACTAGAACCTTGCAGTAAACTGTAGGTCAGGTGGCCGAGGAACTGAACGTCCTACTTACTCCTCTCTACCTAGTTTATACCAACGTCCAGCACTCCTTGTTCTGGATCTGAGCCCTGTGGCCTCAGAGGGTGAACGGAGCCCCACTTGAACTTACCTAAATGCTGATGTCCATCTCTAAGATTCTTGAAGCCATCTACTTCCCACTTTGACTCAGTCCTGATTTTCAGCCCCTACCCTTCATCCATCCTCACCTCTGGATGACAGCACCAGGATAAACCAGATCGGATTCATCAGCTTGCTCTTGGACAGCTGACTTGGATTTCTGAGCCTTCCTCATGAGATAATCAGTACCCTCCATCTTAGCACACCCTGACACTGATATCATTCAAAGAACACACCCTGTTTGGCAGCTCAGGCAGCTGGAAGAAGAAGGTAGACCCATTTTTTCCAAAGGACAAGGAGGCCACAGGGAACAAAAGTCTAAAGCATCTCGAACAAATGGGGAGCTGGAATGGGGGGAATAATTCTGCTTTCTTCATCCAGTCCCATTTCCTAAAGGAGACTAGATAGTATTGGTCTGTTACAGGAGGAAGAAAAACAGGAAAGAAGGGAAGGAGGGAGGGAAGAAGGAGGAATTACTTCAGTAAACCAATAGAGGGATTACAAAGCCTAGGTAAGAAGCAAACTGAAGACATGAAGAGCTCTATTTTCCTTTCATCGCTCCTCATGTCTTAGTTGACTGTACATTGGAAGTTAGGAGTGAATCTCTTGCTCCTAAACCTGGTGTCATCTGAATTAAAATCTACCTGAGAAGCTTGCTAAGTCCAGCCAAAGTTAAGTCAGCGTTTATCCTGAAGATGCCATGGAGCAGATTCTTCCTCTGTCCTCGCATTCTACACTTTAGTTATACCAAGCCATTTAGTGTGTGTGTTCCTTACAATCTAGTTTTTTCTCTCTCATTGCACTTTAAGGAAAATGTTCTCCATCCCTGGAATTCCCTTTAGTCTCTGTCCTATGCAGGCAGCTTGAAGTGATTTCCCAAAGCCAACAGTCTGAGGCACTTTCTAAGGCATGCATCCCTGTTTCTATCAGGAGGGTAAATCATCTTCCCCTCAGGATGTTGTACCAGTTGGTATTTCACAATGTGGTGGGGAGGGGAAACAGACAAATTAGTAGATTGCAGTATGGTAAAGTAGATACAAATGGTAGTCAATAATTATAATAGGTTACAGTGATCATAAAAATGCAATGGAAATATAGATGAGGTGATGACTGATGGGTCATATTCAGAAAGTAATATTAAATCAATGAGCAGTTCTCCGCATGGAATTTTCACATGGTTTTCCCAAAGGCTCTAACCCTGCCCTACCTCACCTAACATTTTTGTAGTCATCATCTTGAATGAGATAGATCTCATGCTTATTTTGATTCCCCAGCCTTTTAAGACTTCTAAGGCAATGGGTAACAAGGTAGAAATTCAGGAATGTTTCAACAAGCTGGATTTGATGGATTTAACTATGGATTTAAGTGTGGAATGGGTGCTGTGTCTTCTCATAAACTATTGATGAAATTGCAAATTGACTGATATAGTTTTTTTGGAAACTTGGGAACATAGCAAAAACATAAAAAAATACTTTAAATCAAACATTTCATGCCTAAGGATGTTGTCAAAGAAATAACCATACATGCTGTTTAATTTTTGTTATTTTATACATGAATGTTCATTACATTGTCTGAAAGAGTAAAGATGAAAAATTAAGCACATTAGTGATATATCTACCTATACACACATGTATACAAAATGTGTATCAAAGATGATGCACTTTAAAAATCACGTTAATTGCAACTAGAGATTATCATACTAAGTAAAGTAAGGCAAAAAGAAACAGGTGCCATATGATGTCACTTATATGTGAAATCAAAAATATGGAACCTATCTATGAAACAGAAATAAAATTAGGGGCATAGAGAATAGACTGTTGGTTGCTACGGGTGAGCAGGGTAGGAGGAGGTGATAGAGGGATGGATTGGGAGTCTGGGGTTAGCAGATGAAACTGATATATACAGAATGAATAAACAGCAAGGTCTTACTGTATAGGACATGGAACTACATTAAATATCTGGTGATTAAACCACAATGGAAAAGAATATGAAAAATAATATATTTATACGTATGTATAACTGAGTCACTTTGTTTGTTGTAGAGCAGTAATTAACACATTGTAATTCAACTATACTCCAGTAAAAAATAAATTTTTAAAAATCACTTTATAAATAGTATGTAATTACAAGGTGAATAACATTGTGCAAAACTGAAAGACAAAAGGCCACCACAAGATCATTTGGACAGTGTTGCGGAAAGTCATACTACACATGTATGCACAGCTCAGAGGTCATCCGGGAGCACAGTGGCTCTCAGAAAACTAGTGAAAGCTGGATTTGCATCCTTTAGTCATGATTTCTGGAAATACAGAACCATCTCCCCAGCTTTCTGCTCATTCAAGGGCTCAAGTACTCCTGATCCAGTGCCTAAATTTAAGGATGATGTCAATTTCAGGCTTCATCACCTCAGGTAAAATATCCCATCCTTTAGTTTCCCTAAAATATCCACTCACACTAAGCAAGGGATGAGTCTTTCTTGAATTCACTGAAGATAAGGGGCTGGGCTTACAGGGAGGAGCTATGCTGCAAGGCCCTGGAGTTTCCACCGCCTCTCTTGGCCTCCACACTTCCGCCTCCCGACCCCTGCCCCTCCTCTCACCTCTGGGTCTCAGCACCCCCCCTGGGGCTTTGGGCCCTGCCTAGAGATCAACAGAGAAGGTGCTGGGCAGGAAACATAAACCTTCCTTCTACCTCTATAGGTTTTTCTGGCTAGTCTAGGAATTACATTGACACAAAACAGATTAACAGGAGAAAAGCAAATTTCATTAGGTATGTACAAGAATCCCACACACATGAGGGGGTTAGAGACCCCACATACATGAGAAGTTCAAGGAAAGAAGACAGAATGAGGTGTGTATGCCATCCTGAGCTAAGCTATGGACTAGGGCCCTGGGGCTTCCAAGGATGGGAGAGCCTTTCACAGCACAAGAAGAGCAGATATTTGTAAATTAGACATTTGCCCTGCCATGGAGATGGAGCCGCTTAGATAAAATCTACCTCTGCTAATAACTCATCTCTGGGAAAAATCCCCAGTATAAATTCTTCCAGATAGCTACGGGAGGGCAGTAGTTTCTCTTGAACCTACTGGGTCTCGATTACCTTTACCTCCAAATAATCCTCATGCAAAGTGCCACATCTAGGGGAGGCTCATTCTGAACCCCAGAAACAGTTATTTATATGTTGGCTGTTACAGTAATAATGGTTTGGTGCCTTAGTCGCTAAATCGTGTCTGACCCTTGCGATCCCATGGCCTGTAGCCTGCCGGGTTCTTCTGTCCATGGGATTCTCCAGGCGAGAGTACTGGAGTGTGTTGCCATTTCCTTCTCCAGAGGATCTTCCCGACCCAGGAATCGAAGCCAGATCTCCTGCATTGCAGGCAGATTCTTCACCGACTGAGCTATGAGGGAAGCCCACTACAGTAATAAAACTCTCAACTAATTATATATGTATCTGTATAGATTAAAGACAACATGGGAATCTACCAAAATATTAATAGCAGTTCATCCTTGGTGGTAGAAATGGAAGTAATTTTACTTGTATTGTTTATTCTGTGATTCTTAATCTTTCAAAACTGAACAAGTGCTACTTTTTTATTATAAAGAAAAAAATTTTCCTAAATGGAATTGTTTGTTTCATGATAATGGTAAATGCTCCAAAATTAGAGACGAGATCATAATTTGGGGGACTATTTTAGAGGTAATGTTATAGGAGGGTCCTTCTAACTATACAATTTTATGATTCAGGGGTTGTTGTTAAGATAAAATGGTATAATGAAAATGAGAGTACTTTGAAAAGTACGAATCTCCATAAAAATATGCTATTATTTTGATGTTTTGTAGTGTAGTGATAAGTACGATTGCTGGCACTGAATAGAATCTAAACTTGTAGAATGGGATGGAACAGGCAATTTTAGGATAGATGTATGCTATAGTGGTTCAAATCCCAAAACTTCATGCTTGAAAAGACAGCCCATCTCTGCATTTCTTTCCTTCCCTTACTTCCTGATTCTCTGCTTTATTTTACCCTAGGACAATAGGAAAGAAAGAAGGTACAATCATAGTTTTTTTCTTATATCATTATCATAGTAAATATAAAAATTTAAACAAGTAACTTTTGCCCTGTGATATTATATTTACACCTATAAAACAGAGATAAATAATCCTCTTTGGTGTCTTCCAGAATTTTTAATCCAATCACTTAATTGTTCATTGCTGCTTTTCAGTTGCAAAGTTGTGTTCAGCTCTCTGTGACCCCGTGGGCTGGGGCACACCAGGCTCTTCTGTCCTCCAGTTTCTCCTTGAGTTTGCTCAAAGTCGTGTCCGTTGAGTTAGTGATGCTGTCTAACCATCTCACCCTCTGCCACTGACTTCCTTTTCTCTTCAGTCTTTCCCAGCATCAGGGTCTTTTCCAAAGAGTTCAAGCTGATTCATGAATAAAAATTAAGAGAAGCAGAGTTCATGCATAGGAAGATTGGTAAATATTTGGGGTTAGAAAAGTAGTCAGCTCTTTTCTGAATGGTATAGGGAGGGTTAAAATCAAACAAACACATTCCTTGCTTGTTGGACCTAAAAGTATCAGGAAAACTTTTCAATCATAATGGACTCTTTGTTTTGTTTTATTCTGTTTTATTTTACTTTATCTTTTACAGTTGTCTAAGAAAGTTTAAATGGGTTAAGATGTAGAAAAAAAATTTTTTTAAACCTTTGAAAATATGAGGTCCTTGTCATGATTTTCAAGGAGTGTCACCCATGAATATAAAGCGTACTTTCAGCTCTGTGAAACCTTAGCATTAAGATTATTGCACATTTTATTGCCCTTTCCTAGGCTCTGAAACTAGAAATTCATCTGCCTCTAACCTTTCCACCCAAGTCGACTTCATACATAAGTAAAGAGCAAGTTGAAATTACAGGGAGCTGTAAAGAAATGGAAGTTCTCCGCTTTCTTCTTTGAAAACCAATATTAAAATATATGAGGTGCAATTGTCAAACTAAAAAACTGTCAGATGATTCATAAGGAATGAGTGGCCGGCAGGCTGGCCTGACTGATCCCTTACATTACTGATTTTTAACGGGTCTTTGGGAAAAAAGATGGTTATTCCCCATCCAAGTCAGACAGCCATGGAGATGGGGGCTGGCAGGCAGAGGGAGGGAGTATGGCCAGATGCTGAGCACAAAAGGCGAGGATGCCACCCAGCCCAACGTGTTCAGGTGTTAAATTTTTCAGTAAACAGTTTGTAAATGAAACCCCAAAGAATTCAATTTCCCGTCCTCTGGTGCCTTCTCTGTACCGCCTGCCCCTGTCTCATCATCTCCCCAAGGAGGAGCAGGAATACATGTCAGGCATCCTTTTAACTTGTCAGGGTCTTAACTCTAGCTGAGGCAGCCAGGTATTACAGCTAAATGGATTTACACATTTGCGAGTGAATATGTGCTTCTGTTCACTGAGCCATGGCATTGATGTCTAATTTGGCGCTTACCTGTCACAGCAGCGTTGATTATCGTAACCAGTCTGTGTAGGAGTCAAGGGTTTGGGGAACATGGGATCCAGTCCCACCTGATTTGGTCTTGGGGACTGCCTCTCCCTGAAAGATTGTTTAGAGATTAATTGAGATTGTTTATAGGGGGCTTCCCTGGTGGCTCAGACTGTAAAGAATCTTCCCACAAAGCTAGAGACCCAGGTTTGATCCCTGAGTTGGGAAGATTCTCTGGAGAAGAAAATGGCAACCCACTCCAGCATTCCTGCCTGGCTAATCACATGGACAGAGGAGCCTGGCAGGCTACAGTCCATGGGGTTGCAAAAAGTCAGACACAAGTGAGTGACTAACAATTTCTATAGATGTCTAGCGACTGTCCTGTAACGTCTTGATTCTTATGGCCATGAAAACTGAACTGAACAAATTCCTATGAATATATAAATCTAGGTCCCAGGGGAGATGGAAGGGGGTTAGTCTGCTGCAATTGAGCATTGTGGAGGTGAGTGATTGAAGGTTCTCCTTACACAGAGACCCAATAGACCCAATGAGAGAGACCGTTAAGGTGCGTGCGTGCTAAGTCACTCAGTCGTGTTCGACTCTTTGCGACCCACTGGACTGCAGCCCACCAGGCTCCTCTGCGCGTGGGATCCTCTAGGCAAGAAGACTAGAGTGGGTTGCCGTGTCCCCCTCCAGGGGTTTTCCTGACCCAAGGATCAAACACACATCTGCTCACTGGCAGACAGTTTCCTTAACACTAGTGCCACCTGGGAAACCCACGTGACCCCGTGGACTATGCGGTCCAAGGAATCCTCCAGGCCAGAATACTGGAGTGGGTGGCCTTCCCCTTCTCCCAGCCCAGGGATCAAAGCCAGGTCTTCCACATTGCAGGCTAACTCTTTACCAGCTGAGCCACACGGGAAGCCCACAGTTAAGGTATACGATTGCAAATGATGTTATTACCTACAACTACTCTGTTGCTCCAAATCTGGCGTTGGTCATTTACCACAGTCAAGGTTTGAGGTGGTAAATGACCAACACCCAAATTGGAGCAATAGAATAACTGTGGGGAATAAAAATCCTTTACACTCTTGGGAAGTTTACTAGTAGAGAAAATCACTTCAAGTTGGTGTGTATCTTGTGATCTTGAATATCTTATGATCTTCTCATGAATATTAGTGTGAGAATTGATTTGACAGGTTGGAAGCACACCTCCATCAACTTCCCGTGTCCTCCGCTCCCCTTTCCCAGACTCTGCCTCCACTGTTTAACCTGGAGGAATAACCTTGACTTTATCATTCCCCCCACAGTCTTGTGCTCCTGTGAGCAGGCCGTGCTGAGTAAGGCCTGTGTGGTATTAACTAAAGCCTTTTGTGACCTTGTCCTCAGGGAAGACGTGCACAACTGTTGTCCAAATCAACTGAACAGCAGTATTAAATAACAGAAATAATACTGTGAGCAATCTTTCAGAAAGAAATGGACATCCAGGCCCCTACTCTTCTTGATTTCAGAAGTAATCCTAACAGGGAGGGGACAGAGCCCTCCATTCCAGCATGTGATGGTTGAAGTGATGCTAGGCATCAATAACTAGAACAAAACTGGAGGCAACACATTGAATGATGCCTACAAACCCCAAATTCAACTTCAGGACCAGCTGAGAGCAGCAGATCCTACAACAGAGAGCAGAAATGGTTTCTGTTACCAAGGATGGACTCCACTAGGCAGAGGATGCTTCAAAGAGATCATGACAGCAACAGGGGTCAAATCTTGCTGTAAAGGAACATTTCTCAACCCTGGCTACGTGGTAGAATCATCTAGGAAACTTTTTCAAAACACTGATGCCTGAATCCTACCCTTAGGTATCCAGATTCAAATGGTCTGGCATGAAACCTCGTGATCAGTGATTAGAATCCTTAGGAGTTCTAATACACAGCAGGAGTTAAGAACCCCCACCTTAAAGAAAAGGAGGGGCAGGCTAAGCTGGTTCACACAGTTAAACCAGTGAGCCTTGGAGCTAAAGACAGAGCTTTGATGACCCACACCCACTCATTTGAGGGCACTCCTCCAGGTTACTGTGGCTTAAGAAATGTAAATTACACGTAAGAGATCAAACAGATATATATAATGTGTCTCCAGCTAGGCCTGTTGGCTAAAATCAAATTGTGTTTGTCCTATAATCCAAAACAAGTCTTCGGATATCTGTATATCTATATGATTATATGTAATATATATAAAAATATAATATATATAACATATATAAATGTAATATATGACAAGTTGACGTATTATGAATATATGTACTGAAACATTCTTAGTAAATTGATCAATACGTTGCTCATTTCTTTGCAATAAGACAAAATGAGTCATGGTCAACACAGATTTCAAGAAAATTTTTAAAGGCAAGTGAGAGTCTATGAGTAAGGAAACAGAAAACATTTCAGACACAGGGCACAGACAGCTGATAATGAGGTTCTGAATGATTAAAGAAAATATTTAATAGCTTGTTTTCAACTTACTCTTCTTTTGGAAATAATTTCTCTTCCAAGGTTCTTTTTTCGCTATTTATTTAGAACTTGTGTATCTCTTAAGGTGATGCCTCATCTGTAAGGTGGAAACACTGAAACCACAAATAAGTATACCATGGAATCCCTCTGTAAAGTTAAGTTAATACTTGTTTACATTAATTTATCTTATCTTTATCAAGAATTGAGAATTATTGAGCCTTCTCTGCACATGCAGGATCACCCTAAATATAGTCAAAATTCTTTTTTCTGTTATTTGAGCTTTAAAATAACTTCTGAAAGATGATTGGAAATCCATTCAGAATCAAGGTCACGGTGGGCAATGTTACAGTAAAGACAATTTGATTATGGTTACCAAAGGGGATAGGTAGGGGGAGGGATAAATTGTGAACAGGAGGTTGAGATTAACATTTACACAACTATGTATATACGAAATAGATAAACAAGGACCTACAGTATGGCACAGGAAGCTCTACTCAATACTCTGTGATAACGCATTTGGGAAAAGAATTTGAAAAAGAATAGATGTGTGTATCGAAGAATTGACGCTTTTGAACTGTGGTGTTGAAGAAGACTCTTGAGAGTCCCTTGGCCTGCCAGGAAATCAAGCCAGTCCATCCTAAAGGAAATCAGTCCTGAATATTCATTGGAAGGACTTAAGCTGAAACTCCAATACTTCAGGTACCTGAGGCAAAGAACTGACTCATTGGAAAAGACCCTGATGCTGGGAAAGATTGAAAGTAGGAGAAGGGGATGACAGAGGTTGAGATGGTTGGATGGTATCACCAACTCAATGGACATGAGTTTGAGCAAACTCCAGGAGTTGGTGATGGGAGTTGGCCAGGGAGGCCTGGCATGCTGCAGTCAATGGAGTTGCAAAGAGTCAGATGCGACTGAGTGACTGAACAGAACTGAACTGATAGTATAACTAAATCACTTTGCTATACATCTGAAAGTAACACAATATTGTAAATCGTTATATACTCCAATATAAAATAAAAGTTAAAAAATAAAGACAACTTGGCAGTATCTATGATGGATGTCTAACTTTCACAACGTCCATGTGAGTCTTAATGAACTTTAGTGTTCCTGTTTCAAAGAAAGGAAAATTTAAAGACACACGATCGATCAAGAATAACATTCACACATTGTCTTTCATGTGAACATTGCCGTTGAATTTAGATGACTGTTAGCTCACAGGAAGACCCATCAAAAAAGCCATCTGGAAGGAGATCCATCTCCCGACTCTGTTGCTTATCACCTGTCTGATCTGACCATATTGTTAACTTCTTCATCTCAAACTTGCTAATAATAACTATTTTGCAATATCATTGAGAAGTTTTAGTGAGATAAGAATGTTATGTGTGTAATATAACTGTTTCATAAATGGAAGTTATTGTCAGTCTTAATAATTGTGTTTTTTATTATTAACAGGATCCACTTGATGTTCAAATTGACAAGTTCCTGGATCAGAACTAATGTTTAAATGGTAGCAATGAAAAAAAAAGAAAAGCTCTGTGAAGGTAGGTGCTATATCTTTTGTTGTGAGCAACTGTATTATAATATATATTCACTGCTGGAAAAGGCAGTTCCTTCAGTACTCATGGTACTTTTTCTGGAGGTTGAAATATGAAAGACAAAGAGGAAGATGCTGATACATCGTTTCCTGCAAACAGACGTTGTGTGGCTGTCCTGGGGACTAGAGGCTGGAGGAGAGAGGCAGAGTTAGAGAGTTAGTGCTAGAAACTTTCTTAAAGATCTCCTGGGACAAACATCTTCATTATTTTTTAAATGAATGAAAACTCTGAACCGGAACTAAAAGATGTATTTAAAATCCAATTGCTATTTCATGGTACAGACAACATTAAAATTCAGATCTGCGGATTTTCCCATCATTTGTTCAACTAAGTCATCCTTCTCTTTTTATAATTTTTGTCTGTAATTAAACTGCTTTCCAAACTTAAGCATTTATAGGTTGAATTATTTGCAGTCTTGCAACTTTACTTTCTATGTCTTTAATATACCTTATCTCTCCTGTGAAAACCTGGATCCTCTCTGTGGAGATCAGTTTATCACCTTGAGAGACACTGAAATAATAGGATCAAATGAATCTCACTGGAAGTAGGAAGTGGAGGGACCACATGTCCTTGGCATGAAACTTTCAGGTTATATTTTAATTGTAATTCCAATGAAATTATATTCTATATTTTCATATACAAGAACACGTTGGGGAACCTAGATCACCTATGCTTAGAGGTTTCGGTGTGTCTGTTTCACAGTCCAAAACTGAGAATATAAGAGATAGTAATTTTGATTTAATGTGAAAATGGGAAGTAGTAGATATGGGACCACAAATCAAATACTATTTATTTAGAAGATGAAGAAAAGTTTAATCCATTTTGAGATTCATTGACAGCTAACCATTTTCCAAATCCACTATCATCTGTTCCTCAATTTCACTGAGGTAGACAGTGCAGTTTTCATCAGAGTTCAGTGATTTACCAAAAGTAACGTAGCTCCAAATTAAGATTCTAGCACCTTAAGGGTGATTTACTCCCAGCACAGTGTTCTTCCTAATATACTGGTACCTAATTGCCCCCAAATTGTTTGGAGCACTTTGTTTTCTGGAATAAAAAAGAAACTTAAAGAAATGAAATATGTGTAGGCCTTTGAGGTTTTAAGAAATGATTTCCTGTAGCACTTTCAACATAAACTGTGTATAGGCAGAGTGCAAAGAGGAAGCCACAACTGGAAAAAAGAATCTGGAAAGGTCAAATGGTATGAGAGGGCAGCCAAGGAAGCCATCTCAATTTTAGTGTATTCTTGATATATGGATCCAAACACAATCTGAAAAGACTAACCTAATATATTTTTGACCCAGAGTTGACCCAAACCCAATCCCAACTTGCAAAAGAAGAAAAGCTGAAGTTGAAGGTTTGAAGCCATCAATCTTGCAGCATAGCTGAGATGGAGGACATCAGCAAACTAGCCAAAAAAAAGATTACTGGTCAAAAGTGAAGGAAAGCAAATAGCAGGTAGGACTATTTTAGATGCACATAAAAAAAATGAGGATCCTTTACGTTGGAAAAATTCTCTTTATATGAACTGTTATGTATACACACACATACACACACACGCAGTAATATCTTTTTTTTTTTCCCAACTAATTTATTCTGAAATTTACTTGGAACGCCAGTGCAGGGGAAACAATGGAATACTGAGTAATGGCCAACCTTCTCTCATGAGGAATCTAAAAGTACAAAATGTGACTGACTGTATTCTTCAGCATTCTCCAGTGAAACAGAACTAAAAGGATGTGTGTATATAAAACTCTTATCACATATATACATATATGTCTATATCTCTCTACCTATATAGAGAGAGATTGATTTTTATTGAAGTTATAATTGACATATGTTAGTTTCAAGTGTGCAAAAGTCAATATTTGTGTTCATTGTGAAATGATCACCACAATAAATTTAATTAGTATCCAGCCATACCTAGTTACAAGTTGTTTTTTCTTGTGATGATAACTTTTAAGATTTACTCTCTTAGAAATGTACAAGAGAGTATTATTAATTATAGTCACCACACTATGCATTACATTCCCAAGACTTAAGTGAGGTTGATTTATTATGTGGAATTGGTTTACCGGCTCATGCAACTACAGAGGCTAACAGATCCCAAGATCTGTAAGGTGAGCTGCCAAACTGGAGACCCAGGAGAACTGATGATTTATTTTTGAGTACTTGAGGGACAGTCAGTCTTTTGGTTCTATTCTGGCCTTCAGCTGATTTGAAAGCCTCACTGACAGCAGGAGGACAATCTGCTTCACTCAGTTTACCAATTTAAGTGCTAATTCATCCAAAAACATCCTACAGAAACACCCAGAGTTTTTGACCAGATATCTGGGTACTCTGTGGCCCAGTCAAGTTGACACATAAAATTAACCATCACAATGACTAAAAGAAACTAATATTATAGCAAATATATAGAACTTATAAAACCAAATAATATGGACCTTCACTGTTATTTCCTTCTGAAAAAAACATATGTTCATTGCAATGATTTGTGGCAAAAATATTTACATGATGACCTTAAATCAAGTGTCCTTATAAAGGACAAGGACCTCCAAGAAGAGAAATCCAAAACTAAGTTTAGGTTATATGCAAAACCAAATAGGGATGTAATCCAGTTATCTTGAACTGAGAGTAAAAGAAACACACTAACCATTCTACTCCTGCCTTGACTTGGGGCATAAACTTGGAAGGGTTTGTATTGCAATAGAAATATGTGTATGTGTGACAGATTTAACTCTTGGCAATTTTTCTTGATTATTCCTCCATTGGCAGACGAGGCAAACATAAAATAGAATCAAGATTTTCTCTACCTTAGGAATAGTCTTGACAATTGTCATTTTCTTGGGAAAAGCACTGAAAAGCATTGTCTGTAATTAGCACTTTTTAAAAGAAGCTGAGCAGTTAAAAATCAAAACAAACAAAAATGTAAGAAGGCTTTAGAAGTAGTTACCTAAGTGTGATTTTTAAGAGTTTATTTTTAAACTCCTGACACAATGCACATAAGAGTTTTCTGATTTTTTTCTCCCATGTATTAATGAAATCAGACACTGAATATTCTTTATCAGTAAATTACTAATGTGAATACAATAATACATAGGTACATTTAAGAACACTTTCAGATCCATTAACGCATTTGATTCTTACAAAATGGCTCTGATGTCAAATAGGAGGTAAGAATAGGTGTCTTATCTCCAATTTACAGATGGAAAAACTGAGACTCAGTTCTAGGTAATATATTTTCTTTTTGTTTAGTCATTAAGTCATGCCTGACTCTTTGCAACCCCATGGACTGTAGCCCACCAAGCTCCTCTGTCCATGGTATTTCCCAGGCAATAATGGCTAGGAGTGGGTAGCCATTTCCTTCTGCAGGGGAATCTTCCCAAGCCAGGAATTAAACCCATGTCTCCTGCTTGGCAGGTGGAATCCTTACTACAAGGAAGATTGTTACACAAAAAGTGAGTGACAGATCTAAAAAGGGATTAGACTTTCTACTTTCATATCACAATCCCATATATAACTTCATGGTTTTCGTGTGATTTCTATACAGATCATTCCAAGGTCTTCTTGAATTGTTTTGTCATGGGAGGTGATACATAATATATTTTGTTTCCTTCTTCCAATTGGGCTTGGAGTGAACAACTCAATTCTATCTGGATCACAGGGACTACCATTTTGTAGCTGTCTGGCATCCTCTTGTCCCCCTGTGCCTGAGATGAAAGCCTGATGCATTAGCTCTGCTCTTTCCTTCTATTGCTTAAGCAATGAAGAAAACATTACCCTAATCACACTCAATGTGTGCTATCTCCAGGCACAGCTGTTGTGTAGTCTTTCCAAGCTCAGCCATTAAGGAGTCTTACCAATGACAGAGCCCATTGAGAGCTGCAAAGCCAGACACTTGCCCTCTAATAACATCCATTTCTGCTTTCCTAGCTCATTCCAGGAAAGAGAGCCTGTCGGGCAAGGTTTCACAGTCCATAACTCTCCTTTTATTGTCACTTTCCCTCCTCCCTTTGAGGGGCAGTTTGCAAGCCAGCTCCCAAGCATAGCCCATGGAGCAAAAGATTAAGCATGGCTTGGAGTCAACCTGTTTATCAAATGAGCCCATGGAGTTTGAGCAAAAGCAAGCTTCAGAAAAGATAGATCTGCTCTGGCAACTGGTGCACCAGTAAAGATGCCTATAGGAGAAGCAGTTGGTATCAGAGGCTAAAAATGGCACAGTTCTGGCTGCTTGGGAATATAGCAGTTTCAAGTTGTCTGCTCCTGGCTAGTGAAGTAATTGGAACTGATTGTTCCTGGGCTTTGAAGATCATGCTACTGACCTGCCATGGGTAGGACTGAGTTTTCTGGACTGAGAATGGATAGTGAGATTGTGAGATACTTATGAAAAACTTGGTTTACAAAACACACTCACTTCTGTGAACTCCTTTGAAAACAGAATGGCAAAAATATGGTTTTTCATACAGAAATCTCAGTTCAAATCCCAGCTCTGCTCCCTACTAGTTGTATTACCTAGAATTAATTATGAATGCTCTTTAAACACAAAGGTTTCTCTGTCTATATATTGGAGGATAATCATGCCCACCTTCCTAATGTCATTGCTTCGATCACAATCCATATGTAATTTAAGGGTTATACCTAATCCCATACTTCATAGAATATAGAGCCTCTCATTAAATGGTGACTCTTAAGGTTTGTAACATGAGCCATGTGATTTAGGGTGGTTATCATTCTAGTAATGAGGATGCAGAGGCTCAGATTTCAGTGACTTGCCCAAGATCCCCAGCTAGAAAGGGAAAAAAAGACCCATACATATCACTGAAATATATAAACAATTAGTTCCATCACTCTAGGACTCATAAACTGGACAAATAACAAAAAAATTTTTAAGAAACCTCCAGTTCTTTACCTTGGCTTTTTTCCTCCAGATTTCATGAGATTTTAGTTCTTGGTTGAATATGCTTACTGATAAAGAGGTACATTAGAGGAGGAGGATGTAATCGGTTGTGAGTAGCAGGAGAAGAAGGAAAACTGGGGAAGGGAGGCATCAGATACATCCTGCACTCACTTAAATTACTTCACAGAACAAACTTAAGGTAAATGAATGGAGACACACTCTGAGATTGAGAAAAACTTTTAGGAGGGACTAAACACATCATCTATAGAGGGGGAATATGGACATAATAGGTGGTCCATCTACCTGAATCAGGAGGAAGGAGATGAATTAGATAGAAAGGGGTTTAATTCACAACAGTCGCTCAGTTGTGTCTGACTCTTTGTGACCCCACGGACTACAGCACGCCAGGCTTCCCTGTCCATCACCAACTCCCAGAGCTTGCTCAAGCTCCTGTCCATCAAGTCGTTGATGCCATCCAACCATCTCATTCTCTGTCATCCCCTTCTCCTCCTGCCTTCAATCTTCCCCAGTATACAAGTCCTTTCCAAGGAGTCAGTTCTTCATATCAGGTGGCCAAAGTATTGGAGCTTCAGCTTCAGCATCAGTCCTTCCAGTGAATATTCAGGACTGATTTCCTTTAGGATGGATTGGTTTGAAGTCCCTGGCATCCCAGGGACTTTCAAGAGTCTTTTCTAACATGATAGCTCAAAAGCCTCAATTCTTCAGCACTCAGCTTTCTTTATAGTCCAACTTTTACGTCCATACATGACTACTGGTAAAACCATAGCTATGACTAGATGGACCTTAGTCAGCAAAGTAACGTCTCTGCTTTTTAATATGCTGTCTAGGTTGCTCATAGCTTTTCTTCTGAGGAGCAAGCATCTTTTAATTTCATGGCTGCAGTCACCATCTGCAGTGATTTTGGAGCCCAGAAACATAAAGTCTGTCACTGTCTCCATTGCTTCTCCATCTGTTTTCCATGAAGTGATGGGACTGGATGCCATGATTTTAGTTCTTTGAATGTTGAGTTTTAAGCCAGCTTTTTCTCTCTCCTCTTTCTCTTTCATTAAGAGGCTCTTCACTTCCTCTTTGCTTTCTGCCATAAAGGTGGTATGGTGTCATCTGCATATATTGAGATTATTGATATTTCTCCCTGCAAGCTTGATTTCAGCTTGTGCTTCATCCAGCCCAGCATTTCTCATGATGTACCCTGCATAGAAGTTACATAAGCAGGGTGACAGTATACAGCCTTAACTTACTCCTTTCCCAATTTGGAACCAGTCCATTGTTCCATGTCCGGTTCTGACTGTTGCTTCTTGACCTGCATACAGATTTCTCAGGAGGCAGGTCAGGTGGTCTGGTATTCTCATCTCTTGAAGAATTTTCCATAGTTTTTTGTGATTCACACAGTCAAAGGCCTTGGCATAGTCAATAAAGCAGGTAGAATTTTTCCTAGAACTCTCTTGATCCAATGGATGTTAGTAATTTGACCTCTGGTTGCTCTGCCTTTTCTGAATCCAGTTTGAGCATCTGGAATTTCTTGGTTCACATATGTTGAAGCCTCTCTTGGAGAATTTTGAATATTACTTTGCTAGCATGTGAGATGGGTACAATTGTGCAGTAGTTTGAGCATTCTTTGGCATTGCCTTTCTTTGGGATTGGAATGAACACTGACCTTTTCCAGTCCTGTGGCCACTGCTGAGTTTTCCAAATTTGCTGGCATATTAACTGCAGCACTTCAACAGCATCATCTGTTAGGTCTTGAAATAGCTCAGCTGGAATTCCATCACCTCCACTGGCTTTGTTTGTAGTGATGCTTCCTAAGGCCCTCTTGACTTTGCACTCCAGGATGTCTGGCTCTAGGTAAGTGATCATACCACTGTGGTTAACTGGGTCATTAAAATATTTTTTGCATAATTCTGTGTATTCTTGCCACCTTTTCTTAGTAGCTTCTGCTTCTGTTAGGTCATACCATTTCTGTCCTTTATTGTGCCATCTTTGCATGAAATGTCCCCTTAGTATCTCTAATTTTCTTGAAGAGATCTCTATTCTTTCCCATTCGATTGTTTTCTTCTGTTTCTTTGCAAAACCCCAAAACTGCAACTCACTCCTGAACAACCATCAGCAGGAGAATGACAGGTATTTGATCCCACCAAAAAAAGATACCCCACATCCAAAGGCAAAGGAGAAGCCCCAACAAGATGGTAGAAGGGGTGAAATCGTGTTTAGAATCAAACCCCAAAGCTGGCAGAGATGCTCAGAGGGCTCAAACTAAACCTTGTGCACACTAGGACCCAGAGGACCCACAGAGACTGAGCCAGGCCTGCCTTTGAGTGTTTGAGTGTCTCCTGTGGAGGTAGGGGTCAGCATGGGCCTGCCACAGGGACAGGGGCTCTGGCTGCAGCAGACCTGGGTCCTGCATTAGCCCTCTTAGAGGAGGTCTTGATTAACCCCACCAGAGAGCCGCTGAGCAGATAACCCACGAACTGCAGAACGATTATGCCAAATAAATTCTTGTACTGTTAAGAAAGTTCTAGGACCCACAGCAGGTTTCCAAACCTGGGGATCTGGCAAAGGGACTGAGAACCCCCAGTGAATTTGACTTTGGAGGCCAGTGGGATTTGATTACAGAACTTCCACAGGACTGGGGAAACAGTCTCTTGGAGGGAACAAACGAAATCTTGTGTACACCAGTAGTCGGGAGGAAGAAGCAGTGTCCCTACAAGAGACAGTCAGGCTTGCCCGTGAGTGTCCAGGAGTCTCTGGTGGAGGGAACAAGCAACACGGAGGAACAAAGACCAGTCCATCAACAGAAAATTAGATTAAAGATTTACTGAGTGTGGTTCCACCCATCAGAATAAGATCCAGTTTCCCCTACAGCCAGTCTCTCCCATGAGAAGCTTGCATGTGCCTCTTATCCTTATTCATCAGAGGACAGACAGAATGAAAACCACATAATCACAGAAAACTAGCCAAACTGATCACATGGACCACAGCCTTCTCTAACTCAATGAAACTATAAGCCATGCTGTGTAAGGCCACCCAAGACGGACGGGTCATGGTGGAGAGTTCTGACAAAACGTGGTTCACTGGAGAAGCGAATGGCAAACCACTTCAGTATTCTTGCGTTGAGAACCCCATGAACAGTATGAAAAGGCAAAAAGATACGACACTGAAAGATGAACTCCCCAGGTCAGTAGGTGGCCAATATGCTACTAGAGATGAGTGGAGAAATAACTCCAGAAAGAATGAGGAGATGTAGCCAAAGCAAAAACAATACCCAGTTGTGGATGTGACAGGTAATGGAAATAAAGTCAGCAATATTGCATAGGAACCTGGAATGTTAGGTCCTTGAATTAAGGTAAATTGGAAGTGGTCAAACAGGAGATGGCAAGAGTGAACATGGACATTTTAGGAGTCAGTGAACTAAAATGGACTGGAATGGGTGAATTTAACTCAGATAACCATTATATCTGCCCACTCCCGTGTTCTTGCCTGGAGAATCCCAGAGACGGTGGAGCCTGGTGGGCTGCCATCTATGGGGTCGCACAGAGGCGGACACGACTGAAGTGACTTAGCAGCAGCAACAACCATTATATCTAATACTGTGGGCAAGAATCCCTTGGAAGAAGTGAAGTAGCCATCATAGTCCACAAAGAGTCCACAATGCAGTACTTGGATGCACTCTCAAAAACAACAGAATCTCTGTTTCCAAGGCAAACCGTTCAGTATCACAGTAATCCAAGTCTATGCCCTGACCAGCAATGCTGAAGAAGCTGAACGGTTCTATGATGACCTACAAGACCTAGAACTAACACACAGAAAGGATGTCCTTTTCATCATAGGGGACTGGAATGCAAAAGTAGGAAGTCAAGAAACACCTGAAGTAACAGGCAAATTTGGCCTTGGAGTACAGAATGAAGCAGGGCAAAGGCTAACAGAGTTTTTCTAAGAGAATGCACTGGTCATGGCAAACATCCTCTTCCAACAACACAAGAGAAGACTCTACATGTGGACATCACCAGATGGTCAATACCAAAATCAGATTGATTATATTATTTGCAGCCAAAGATGGAGAAGCTCTATATAGTCAGCAAAAAAGACTGGTAGCTAACTGTGACTCAGACAGATCTTGAACTCTTTATTGCCAAATTCAGACTTAAATTGAAGAAAGTAGGGTAAACCACTAGACCATTCAGGTATCAGTTCAGTTCAGTTCAGTTCAGTCACTCAGTCGTGTCTGACTCTTTGCGACCCCATGAATCGCAGCACGCCAGGCCTCCCTGTTCATCACCAACTCCCGGAGTTTACTAAAACTCATGTCCATCGAATCACTGATGCCATCCAGACCTAAATCAAATCTCTTACAAGTATACAGTGGAAGTGAGAAATAGTTTCAAGGGATTAAATCTGATAGACAGAGTGCCTGAAGAACTATGGATGGAGGTTTGTGACTTTGTACAGGAGGCAATGATCAAAACCATCCCCAAGAAAAAGAAAGGCAAAATGGTTGTCTGAGTAGACCTTACAAGTAGCTAAGAAAAGAAGGGTAGGAAAGGCAAAGGAGAAAAGGAAGATAGACCCATTTGAATGTGGAGTTTCAAAGAATAGCAAGCAGAGAGAAGAAAGCCCTCCTCAGTGATCAGTGTAAAGAAAGGTCTTAGAAACAGTCATTCTTTTTGGTACTTTAGACCTCGTTAACTTTTGTACAGCCTTGTTACCATCCATTGACAAGCTGATATAGGACAGAGTGTAATGAAACTATTAAACTCTTAGGATGTAACTTCTTACAGGGTTAGACCCCTCAGCATATTAGAGATCTGTTTCTGGAGAGAATCACTGCAGAATCCATTAGGCTCACAGAAACTTTTTCCTAGATTCTGCTCTCCAGAATTCTCATCATAACTAAACTACCTTGCTACAGTCTTCTCCCCTTAGTATGCAAGAATAGGAACCCTCACAATGTATCAGACTGTTTTAACTGGTTTACATTATCAAATGATCCTAAGAGGATGTAGTAAAAGTAACCTCACAATGAAACAACAGAAGTGAACACAGAGAAGTTAATCAATTGACTTATTTCCACACCACCAGGAATCAATAGACTTGACATTTAAACTCGTGAACTCTTCCTCTAAGGCTTGTACCCAAGACAATGTATCTCATGCCAGTTCTCATACTATCTGTGGTCAAAGGCTTATTTTGTTTTCTAATGTCTTATGAGCAGATACTTTTGTAAACTGCACTAAAAGCCAGTTAGTAGAAAAATGAAATTAGAAGATACCTGGAATAGAACTCCAGTTCTTAAATTACCATTAGATTGAAAATGCATCCAGTTACTCTGTAAATTGCTATAGACTTCTGAACACTTTCTCAGTGCTTACTTTAACTTTCTTTATGTACCATGGCCCATTAGTCCCCACTCACTCCAGGACCACACTTTGAGTGACATCGCTGTAGGCTTAGGGGACTTGGGATGGGCACATTTTGTGTCATTGAAGTAAGTGAGGTTGGCAACAAGGTCAACTCTAAAGCCACAAATCCTTAGCCCTGTGTTCTTGAATCAGCTAGGTTAACCACTCATCTACCCTGATTTAGAAATTACAGATGGAGGGACCCTTCAGAATAGAAATTAGGACTTAATCCATGCCATACTGAGGGGAGCCAAATGGTCCATGCATTCACTTAAAACAGATCTTGCAAAATTTCTTTCTTTGAGAGCTAGCAGTCTTCTTTCCTCAATTGATCTTGGATCTTAAAAGGAATTTCCTATTTCCCTGTGTTTTCTCATGGCCAAAAGCAACTGACACATTTCCTGAAAAACAAAAGATATCCAATCAATGTTTGTGATTGAAATTCACATTTATTTCAATAATACTGTCTATATTAAAACTCCAGAGAAGAATGATGCCATATGCATACTACATGAGTCTGAAATGATGATGCTATCCCTCTCTGGAGGTATAGTACTAAAAGGAAAATATTTATATCATAGACAGACTTTTTTTCCAAGAATAATTGACCTACAGCACTCTGTTAGTTCCAGGTACACAACAAAGTAACTCAGTATTCTACATTTTACAAAATGATCACCACTGTAGACAAGTATTTAAAGTGACAATTTATTCAAATGAAATCGGTAAAGGAAGCAGAAGAAAAGAGTTAAATTCAAAAGTGTTTACTACTTTGCATGATTAAAATATTCAAATATGTTAATATTGTTAATATTCACACTATAAACTTAATGTTATTATTATAACTTGGAGGCTTAAAGCAGTACATGACTGCTCACACAATAAAGACTGCCTTTATAATAAAGTTTTGTATTAATGTCTTTAAATCATGAGTATTGAGCTTCACTTTAGTCTTCAAAAATACAGTTAGTCATTATTTTTCTAACAATTCATAAATACGAGTCACACACAGTGAGAGCATGCAGTTTGTCACAGGGGAGACCAATAAGTCAGTCTCAGCAGCTATTAGACGCTGAAAGCTTTCCTAGGTGCGACTGGGTAAGGATGGCCAGGGGATAAAAAGGAATACAAAACTGAGTTCTTCTCAAGAGGGCTAGAGATTAGCTGGGAACATATGAAACAATGAGGACACAGTCATCTTCTCTTTGTATAGTAACGCTCTGTTGCAAGCCCCGCAGCCACGCGTCCTGAAAGCATACGAGTGAGAATGCCTAGGCTTTCATCAAATGTTGCTTTCATCAAATGTTGCTTCGTTCAGTCCACTCCCCATGACTTGAGGCTTGAGGCAAATGCTGCATTACCATTGCCAGTACCTCTTCTGTTTCTTACTACCTGAGTTTTTCATTTACTCTTTAATTGGAATATAATTGCTTTACAATGTTGTGTTAGTTCTACTGCACAACGTGAATCAGCCACATGTACACACATACCCCTGCCTTCTCGAGCCTCCCTCCCAGCCGCCCCCACCCCCTAGGTCAGCGCAGAGGCCACATTGAATTCCCTGTGCTATATACCGGCTTCCCACTAGCTGGCTATTTTACACATGGTAGTGTATATATGTCAATGCTTTCTCAGTTTGCCCCACCCTCACCTAAGCTGTAAACTTATTAGAAACCCTAGAGACTTTTCGCCTGACTTCTCTCCCGGAGAAGAGAGGACTTGGAAGCAGCTTCTGGAAGGTAAAGTTCGTTGACACCTCTTCTCCCTCCTCCTCATTTTTCCTGCTAATATAAGGTGGCTTGCAGCATTTAGGATACCTTTGGGTATATAAGTCACTGCAACATACAGGGCCCTCTCCCACCATGCCAGATCCAAACCGTAAAATGTGCCTCCTTTTAAACTTTAACCTATGTATCAGTATCATAAAAGTCTCATCCTATTTCTCATAAGCATTGAAACAACTGAAAAAATTCAGTCTCCTGGAACAATAGGCACATTTCTAAATCTTCTCTTCAAAAAATATAAGTATTCCTGCCTAGGTTTACTTTCTAAAGTATTTGGTTTTGTCTTTTCAGCATATCTCAAAAAAAAAATTTTTTTTTTCTTTTCAATTATTACCTATGTATTGGGTTGGCCAAAAAGATCATCCAGGCTTTCCCATAACATCTTACCTGAAGGAACTTTTTGGCCAGCCCAATAGATGACTCTTATTTCAAGCCAGACTGAATCATCCCGTTCCTGCTGCTGGGCCTGAAGAAGAGCAGGGGCAAAGAAAGCATGTTTTGCAATGATGACTAGACAGAACAGGAAAGTTACACAAAAGTTCATCTCACAACAGACACACTTTACCGTGGGTATACCTTGAAGAAGAGAGAAGCGTTCCCCCTGATAAAGCTAGTTGGGAGATGAATTATCCAGTAGGCTAATCCTATTAAATACTTCAGTTCACAAATCTTAGAGAGAATGCACAAAAGTCACTGATTTTTCCCTTCTGTGAAGTTAAGTGGGAAAATTCCTGGCAATTCCCTGCCAAGTAGTGACTCAGGGTTTCAGGATCTTTTCACTTTATGGCACCGCTAACACCCACGGGTGACTTTCTCAGGGTCCAGAAAAAGCTTTAGACCTCATGACTAAAAGCATCCAAGAGTATAATGAAATAGCTTCTCCCTTATGCATCTAGAATACATCTACTAACTAGGTTCCATCCTGGGAAGAACCAAGGCAGCAGTCACACAAATAATTTTCGGTGGGTTTAACTTGCTCATGAAGCCAAATCCGCTCTTTGTACCCTGACAGCAAAGTAATTTTTGGAGACCGAGCTTTGGGTGAAGTAGAAAAAGAATAGCTTCGTTGCTTTGCCAGGCAAAGGGAGCCACAGCAGGTTAATGCCCTGAAAACTGTGTCCAACCTGGAGTGAATAGTGAGAAGTTTTACAGTAGTTGTTCAAAGAGGGAGTGACCAGCTTGTGGACATTCTGCTGATTGGTTGGTGGTGAGGTAAATGGGAATCAGCATCGGCAACTTTCTGATTTCAGCAGTTCTGTGTCTATGTGCTTGTGGGCAGCATCCAGTTTCCTTCTACCTGGCGGGGGTTTCGGTATCTACAGAATAGCTCAAAGATACTGAGCTATATACTGTCCGCTGAGGGAGAACCCGGACCTTGACCCACGGCTGCACCATTGTTCCTTTCTGTTTTATTTCATCTTGTCTTTGACCTCTCAGCACATGGGATCTTCGTTTCCACCAGGGATCAAACCTGCACCCCTTGCAGCAGAAGCTCACTGGACCACCAGGGAAGTCCCGCGACTATTGTCTCTTGACTGTTCCTCCTCTGTCTCTGCACCGCCTCCCTTCCCCAGTTAGCAGCCATTTGAACCTGCCCTTTGGAACGCAGGGAAGATCGTGGGTGCTGAATGGAGCCTGTTGCCTGCGATCAAGAAATGGGCATAACAAGGCGTTTGTGCCCAGGAGCCGCGTGGCGTCCTGCTTGGTCTCAGTACCATTGTACCAGGGAAGGTGCTCTGGCAGCTTGAAGCCTTAGGTACCAGAGCCCAGAATCTCAGCAGCAGGTGCCGGGAGCTGAAACACAGACAGGAAGAGTAGGGTCCACCAGTGCAGGTGTTGGGTGTGTGCACTCGGTCTGGGTTTGGGCAGACCTGGGCAGAAGGCAGTGAGCCCCCCAAGCAAACTTGAGTATGTGGCACATCACGCAGTGGTTTCCTCTGCATCACAGTTCTCCCAATGCTCTTTCCACTTCCCAGAACCTTTGGTAAAAGTTTTTGTTTAGCCCTTCTCAGTCGATGAAATTTCATTGTCCCACTAAAATGTCTAATTCCCCAAGGGAACCTTTCCTCCAAGCTTTAGTGCACTCTGGTTAACTCCCCAAACCCTCAATCTCAAGTGCCAGCCATGTGCTACTAAGTACTGAACAGAGACCTCCCAGGGCAACACAGAATAGGTTTTTATTACTTCACACCTCCCACTGCTTTCCCAAGAAAGAAAAAAAAAAATTCTACATCCTTACTGAGCAAAGACTGAAAAGATTGGAAAGCTTAGAGAGAGAAAGATCATCTCACCTTATTGGATTTATCTTGAACTTTTTTGTCCTCTAAGAGTGGCAGTTACTCTATAATCATGGATTTAGTTCACATTTAAAGCATCCCTTTATTGACATATATACACTATTATATATAAGATAACTAATCAGAACCTTCTGTATAACTCAGGAAACTCTATTCAGCGTTCTCTGGTGACCTAAATGGGAAGGAAATCAAAAAGTAGATGTATGTATACATATAACTGATTTACTTTGCTGCACAGCAGAAATTAACACAACATTGTAAAGCAACTATACTCCAATAAAAATAAAAAATAAAGTGTCCTTGTTGACAGGAGAGTGAAGACAATGAAGAAATGGTTTACAATCACCTTCCATGGAGGAAAGACGAACTGGTACAGTTTTGGAGAGCATGTGTCCTCTTGGACATGCCCAAGTAAATTTCTACCTGGGAGACAAATGTGAGACAAATGCCTATGACAGCTGCTGTTTCCTCAATGGACCATTCTGTCCCCTGCTCCCTAATAAGTGGCCCCATCCTTCCAGACTGAAGGCAAATGCCTCCTGTCTTCTCCCCTGAGGCTCTTAGAGCTTCCACGTGATCTTCTCTTTCTGCATACAGAGTTGAGCCCCCTACCACCTTAGGAAGCTTTCAGAAATAAGATGTGTGTCTGATTCACACCTCACAGGAATTGGCACAAATTGAAAGCTTAATAATTATTTTGAGATGCCTCAAGCCCACATCAGCCATACTGCCTGAAATGAGAGTGAGCAATCAGATTCAGAACATAGATGTATCTCAGGAGAAAAGGTGAATTTCAAAGACAGGTCTAGGATAAACATGAAATTCAAATGGAACTATATATCTTGACCCTCACTGTGTGAATGCATTTTTTCCCCAAGGAGCAAAGTTAGAGATTTCTATAGTAAAATATTTGCTAAAGTGTCAAAATGTATAGAGCAGCGGGTTTTTTTTCCCTTGTTCTTCCTGATGTATCCATAATGTCTTACTAATTTTATTCTATAGATTATTAGTAATAGCTGAGGGTCTTCACTACCGTGGGCATCTAAGGATTATCAGCTGGATGAAGAAAGACACAGATAAAAGATAGATGATGGTACACATGACCCTCCAGGTATATGTTGAAAGCCGTCTTTCCTTCCACATTTACAAATGTCACAAAATTTTACTGACTCTTGATTAGATGCAGGATAGGCGATGGTGAATAAGCTCTATTTTAAAGACCTTCTATTCTATTGAAGAGAAATAGAAGAATAACAGTGTATGGTGGGGTATAATACATTTCATGTGAATCATTGAAACAAATTACTGAGGGGTCAGAGATAGAAGAAATCACGTCTATTTAGATAAATCACATAAAAGATGATATGGGTGGCTTTTGAGAAAGACCTTGAAACCAGAATTTGATGGCAAAGTGATTAGAAACAGAACAATTAACAAAGGGACCAACAACAGGGAATTTAAGCACATAGTACAAGAATCATGTCATTTTGTTGAATATACTTGGATCTGTAGTTTTCTCTCAACTTTATTCAGATAGTATTTTCTTTAATTGACTCAACAGCAGTGAGACTGTGCGAGAGATCTTGGTGTATATGTCTGTGTGTGTGCATGCGCACACGTGTCCATGCATGCTCCTGTGTGTGGTATGTATTAGTGGAATTCCAATGCCTTTTTTAAAAAAATTAATTTATTTATTTTAACTGGAGGCTAATTACTTTACAATATTGTAGTGGCTTTTGCCATACATTGACATGAATCAGCCATGGGTGTACATGTTGTCCTCATCCTGAACCCCCCACCCACCTCCCTCCCCATCCCATACCTCAGGGTCATCCCAGTGCACCGGCCCTGAGCGCCCTGTCTCATGAATCAAACCTGGACTGGCGATCTTTTTCACATATGGTAATATACCTGTTTCAATGCTGTTCTCTCAAATCATCCCACCCTTGCCTTCTCCCACAGAGTCCAAACATCTGTTCTTTACATCTGTGTCTCTTTCACTGTCTCGCATATAGGGTCATTGTTACCATCATTCTAAATTCCATATATATGTGTTAATATACTGTATTGGTGTTTTTCTTGCTGGCTTACTTCATTCTGTATAATAGGCTCCAGTTTCATCCATCTCATTAGAACTGATTCAAATGAATTCTTTTTAACGGCTGAGTAATATTCCATGGTGTATATGTACCAGAGCTTCCTTATCCATTCGTCTGCTGATGGGCATCTAGGTTGCTTCCATGTCCTGGCTATTATAAACAGTGCTGTGATGAACACTGAGGTGCACGTGTCTCTTTCAGATCTGGTTTCCTTGGTGTGTTTGCCCAGGAGTGGGATTGCTGGGTCATATGGCAGTTCTATTTCCAGTTTTTTAAGGAATCTCCACACTGTTCTCCATAGCGGCTGTACTAGTTTGCATTCCCACCAACAGTGTAAGAGGGTTCCCTTTTCTCCACACCCTCTCCAGCATTTATTGCTTGTAGACTTTTGGATAGCAGCCATCCTGACTGGCGTGTAATGGTACCTCATTGTGGTTTTGATTTGCATTTCTCCAGTAATGAGTGATGTTGAGCATCTTTTCATGTGTTTGTTAGCCATCTGTATGTCTTCTTTGGAGAAATGTCTGTTTAGTTCTTTGGCCCATTTTTTGATTGGGTCCTTTATTTTTCTGATATTGAGCTGCATGAGCTGCTTGTATATTTTTTAGATTAATTCTTTGTCAGTTGCTTCATTTGCTATTATTTTCTCCCATTCTGAAGGCTGTCTTTTCACCTTGCTTATAATTTCCTTCATTGTGCAAAAGCTCTTAAGTTTAATTAGGTCCCATTTGTGTATTTTTGCTTTTATTTCCATTACTCTGGGAGGTGGGTCATAGAGCAGCCTGCTGTGATTTGTGTCAGAGAGTGTTTTGCCTATGTTTTCCTCTAGAAGTTTTAAAGTTTCTTGTCTTACATTTAGATCTTTAATCCATTTTGAGTTTATTTTTGTGTATGGTGTTAGATAAGATGATAATATATGGTTTTTATCTTTCAATTTGTTAATGTGGTATATTGCAAATGTGGTATATTTGCAAATATTGAAGAATCCTTGTATCCCTGGGATAAAACCCACTTGGTCATGATGTATGATCATCATGGATTCTGTTTGCTAGAATTTTGCTGAGGATTTTTGCATCTATGTTCATCAGTGATATTGGCCTGTAGATTTCGTTTTTTGTGGCATCTTTGTCTGATTTTGGTATTAGGGTGATGGTGGCCTCATAGAATGAGTTTGGCAGTTTACCTTCCTCTGCAATTTTCTGGAATAGTTTGAATAGGATAGGCTTTAGCTCTTCTCTAAATTTTGGTAGAATTCACCTGTGAAGCCATCTGGTCCTGGGCTTCTCTTTGTTGGAAGATTTTTTGTTACAATTTCAACTTCCGTTCTTGTGATGGGTCTGTTAAGATTTTCTATTCCTGGTTCAGTTTTGGAAGGTTATACTTTTCTAAGAATTCGTCCATTTCTTCCAAGTTGTCCATTTTATTGTCATATAGTTGCTGATAGTAGACTCTTATGATCCTTTGTATTTGTTTGTCTGTTGTGATTTCTCCATGTTCATTTCTGATTTTGTTGATTTGATTCTTCTCCCTTTTTTTCTTGATGAGTCTGGTTAATAGTTTGTCCATTTTATTTATCTTCTCAAAGAACCAGCTATAGTCTCCTTTGTTTCTTTTCCATTTATTTCTGCCCTAATTTTTATGATTTCTTTCTTTCTACTAACCATGGGGTTCTTCATTTCTTCTTTTCTGGTTGCTTTAGGTGTAAAGTTAGGTTATTTATTTGATTTTTCTCATTTCTTGAGGTAAGCTTGTATTGCTATGAACCTTCCCCTTAGCATCGCTTTTATTGAATCCCATAGGTTTGGGGTTGTCATATTTTCATTTTCACTTGTTTCTATGCATATTTTGATTTCTTCTGTGATTTGTTGGTTATTCAGAAGTGTGTTTTTTAGCCTCCATATGTTTGTATTTTTAATACTTTTTTTTCCTGTAGTTGACATCTAAGCTTACCGCATTGTGATCAGGAAGGATGCTTGAAATGATTTCAATTTTTCTGAATTTACCAAGGCTAGATTTATGGCCCAGGATGTGATCTATCCTGGCAAATGTTCCGTGTGCATTTGAGAAAAAGGTGAAATTCATTGTTTTGCGGTGAAATGTTCTATAGATATCAATTAGGACTAACTGGTCCATTGTATCGTTTAAAGTTTGTGCTTCGTTGCTAATTTTCTGTTTGGTTGATCTATCCATAGGTGTGAGTGAGGTATTAAAGTCTCCCACTATTATTGTGTTACTGTTAATTTCCCCTTTCATACTTGTTAGCATTTGTCTTACATATTTTGGTGCTCCTATGTTGGGTGCATATATATTTATAATTGTTATATCTTCTTCTTGGATTGATCCTTTGATCATTATGTAGTGTCCTTCTTTGTCTCTTTTCACAGCCTTTATTTTAAAGTCTATTTTATCTGATATGAGTATTGCTACCCCTGCTTTCTTTTGTTCTCCATTTGTGTGAAATATCTTTTTCCAACCCTTCACTTTCAGTCTGTATGTATCCCTTGTTTTGAGGTGGGTCTCTTGTAGACAGCATTTATAGGGGTCTTCTTTTTGTATCCATTCAGCCAGTCTTTGTCTTTTGGTTGGGGCACTGAACCCATTTACACTTAAGGTGATTATTGGTGAGTATGATCCTATTGCTGTGTATTTTGTTGTTTGGGGTTCGAATTTATAAACTTTTTCTGTGTTTCCTGTCTATAGAAGATCCTTTAGCATTTGTTGAAGAGCTGGTTTGGTGGTGCTGAATTCTCTGAGCTTTTGCTTGTCTGTAAAGCTTTTGATTTCTCCTTCATATTTGAATGAGATTCTTGCTGGATATAGTAATCTGGGTTGTAGGTCTCTATCTTTCATCCCTTTAAGTATGTCCTGCCATTCCCTTCTGGCCTGAAGAACTTCTATTGATAGATCAGCTGTTATCCTTATGGGAATCCCCTTGTGTGTTATTTGTTGCTTTTCCCTTGCTGCTTTTAATATTTGCTCTTTGTGTTTGATCTTCATTAATTTGATTTATATGTGTCTTGGGGTGTTTTGCCTTGGGTTTATCCTGTTTGGGACTCTCTGGGTTTCTTGGACTTGGGTGGCTATTTCCTTCCCCATTTTATGGAAGTTTTCAACTATTATCTCCTCAAGTATTTTCTCATGCCCTTTCTTTTTGCCTTCTTCTTCTGGGACTCCTATGATTTGAATGTTGGGGCATTTAACATTGTCCCAGAGGTCTCCAAGGTTGTCCTCATTTCTTTTAATTCTTTTTTCTTTTTTCCTCTCTGCCTCATTTATTTCCACCATTCTATCTTCCACCTCACTTATCCTATCTTCTGCCTCAGTTATTCTACTGTTTCTTCCCTCAAGAGTGCTTTTGATCTCAGTTATTGCATTATTCATTATTGATTTACTCTTTTTTATTTCTTCTAGGTCCTTGTTAAACATTTCTTGCATCTTCTCAATCCTTGTCTCTAGTCTATTTATCTGTAACTCCATTTTGTTTTCAAGATTTGGATCATCTTTACTATCATTATTCTCAATTCTTTTTTCAGATAGACTCCCTATCTCCTACTCTTTGGTTTGGTTTGGTAGGCATTTATCATGTTCCTTTACCTGCTGAATATTTCTCTGCCTTTTCAATTTGTTTAGATGACTGTGTTTGGAGTGGCCTTTCTGTAGGCTAGAAGTTTGTGGTTCCTCTTTATTGTGGAGGTTGCTCCCTGTGGGTGGGGTTGGACTAGTGGCTTGTCAAGGTTTCCTGGATAGGGGAGCTTGCATCTGTGTTCTGGTGGGTGGAGCTGGATCTCTCCTCTCTGGAGTGCAATGAAGTGTCCAGCAGTGGGTTTTGGGGTGTCTCTGGGTTTGGTGTGACTCTGGGCAGCCTGTATTTTAATGCCCAGGACTGTGTTCCCGCTTTGCTGGAGAATTAGCATGGTCCGTCTTGCTCTGGAACTTGTTGGTTCTTGGGTGGAGCTTGGCTTCAGTGTAGGTATGGAGGCTTTTGGATGAGCTCTTGTTGATTACTGTCCCCCAGAGTCAGGAGTTCTCTGGTATTCTCAAGTTTTGGATTTAAGCCTCCTTCCTCTGGCTTTCAGTCTTATTCTTAGAGTAGCCTCAAGACTTCTCCATCCATACAGCACAGATGAGCAGTACCTTTTAAGATTTTAATCTAATATCAAGTCTGCCAAGGATTCACTGGCTTCAAGAACATGATCAGATGTCTGCTTCCTTTGCTAGTTCTTACTGTCTCTGTCTTGATCTTTTCCTTCACCTTGAACAGTCGTTGTTGCCTCTGCCTTTTACTTCTCTGATTTTGGAAGTTAACATCTGTTTGGTTTCTCCCAAACTTCACTTCCAGCCTCTCTTTTGGATTTTGACTATTTGTCTTATCTCCCTAAATTCATAGTCATTCTGAACTGGGAAGCCTGGAGTGAAATTACCACACAGAAATGAAATACCAATCGATGTGGCAAAAGATAACTTTTGAAACATGTAGACTGGTAACTAAAATTCTTTTCTTGATTGGATCAAATAATGTTCTGTATAAAACAAACATTTTAATTATACAACTAGCTGTATCTTCCACACATAAGCAAAACTTTCCATGCTGACCCTGTTATATTCAAGATATGGAATGAAAATAAGCTAACAGACATTAATTTTTTGCAATGGGAGTATAAACAGAACCATAGTTTGTAATTATTTCCCAGTTTATTCTCAGTTCTCTAATCTCTGGCAGTATAAATAGGGATGCATTATGAAGTCATTCCTAATAAACTGTGATATGTTTTAAATCCATGCCAATCCTGCCCTCTATCACAGCTGTGCTTTTAGCATGCCTGAAAGAAAAGAGATCAGTGTTTGGTTCACTCCTGTGTGGTCTCCTTTGCAACCTGAACTTACGTATTAATTAATCATGATGATGATGGTGCATTTTAATTATTTTAAAACATAGAAAACACAGCAACCACCTATAGGAACTCTATTTCTTCCCCAACTGCTCCTTCCCTCAGGCCATGGAGCCTACCACCACACCATCTGTTACCATCCCTTTTCTTCATTGCCTCATCCCCCTGTCCTTGTGCCAGCCTTCTCTATCTTCATTCTTTGCCAGACATTTAACATGAGGCCCTCACAAAGAAAAACAAGTTTAAGAGGGAAGGAGATAAATCCTGCAATTTCATAATGGTAGTGGTTGTTTTCTGCACTTAGGTAAAAAATTAATTTTCTCTATACACCCACACCACTGTTGTCTGCTTCAGCAGATAAGCTTCTTGGGAGCAGGGACCATGTTTTTCTTAATTAGGTATAGGTTTTTTTTGAAGCTTTTCATTCTGGACCAAGGTCTCAAGATCCCTATTGCTGCTCAATAAATATTAAACACAGGCAGTCATTGCCTAGTGGCATTTACTAGACATCCCTTTGCATATACTTCTGTTCTGAGAAAGGTTCAACAGCCAAAAGTGCTCTCTGCTAGGAATTTATGCTGAAAAATGGACAGCACTGATGCAGCATGGCATTAAACTGATAAAATGAAGGGGGAATTTTACATTGTTTTCATATATGCAAAGAATTGACAGACTTTTCTAAGTAGATATTCACATTCTTTGTTTTGACTGACTTTCAGTCAAGTCAGCTATCATTTGACTGCTGAGTCTCCAGTCCTCTGTCAAGTTCAGAGAAATATAGAACAGACTCCTTCCATAAGAGACAGCACAACTTATTCACAGTTACTTAAATTCCTATATTTGTAAGTTAACTGCTTGCATAAATGCTCTGACATGATGCATTAAAAGTCACACGAATAGATGGTTTAAGTGGGGGCTGGGGTTTGGAGTGTTCTAAGCAAGTGTCAAGTGGATTTCTGCAGCTGTCCTTTATTAAACCTAAACACGTTATTTAAAAAACACAGGTTGTAATCCTGTAATCTTAACTGAGAATGTCAACCAGATACCCACCATCTCTCTCCCCCCACCATCTACAACATCATTTAATAAAGAAGGTAATTCCTAATCATTCTCTTTCAAAGATAGAAAGTACACCTTCATATGTCCCAGAGTGGCATTCATTCCTCAAGTGACTTTGGCACTTTATGAATTGAAAACTGTTTACATGGTAGCCTTTAAATCATTCAGTAACCAAACGTCACTAAAATACTAGCAATAATTCATGCCCCCAAAATACATTTTCTATTGGGGGCACCTTGCTTAAATATTTTCCTAAGGCTTTAATGTATTGACTGATTACTATAAATTAACAAAATGTATTTGCTGTTTCCATTATTCACTCATTCAATTATTTCTTGAACACAGACTATATGCCATGCAATGTCCTTTATACTACGTATATATGACTGAACAAAACAGACACAATCTTCACCTTGTGAACCTTTCACTCTGAATAGAGAAGCAAATGAAGCAGGAAAGAGGGATAAGGAATGCTGGAGCTGGGATTGTGATTTTAAAGACAGTGGCAGAAAAGGCCTCACTGAGAAAGTGACATCTGAGCATTGATGGGAGGGAGCTGGCTGCGTAAGTGTTTGAGAGCAAAATGTTCCAGGATGAGGCAAATGCATATGGTAGGGGCCCTGCTTGCCACATTTGAAGGACTCACTCCAAGAAACCAGTGAGACCAGAGTAAGTACAAATGTACATAGTAGGCGTCTGATGAAGGGGTCAGCAGTATGAAGGAAGAGGGAAGGCTAGGGAAGGATGGGTATGGATCCCAGAGCCTCCATGGTACTTTGAGCTTGACTCTGGGTGGAAAGGGAAGCCTTTGGAAGGTTTACTTATAGGTGGGTTTTAAGCTGACTTGGGTTTTAACACAGTCTCTCAGGATGTTTTGATGTTGACATGATCAAGGGTAAAGACAGTGGAGCTGCTAAGACATAATGAGAATTTGTATCTATTCTAAAGGTAGAGCTAACATTACTTGCTTGTGAGGGAGAGAGAGAAAGAGAGGGAGCATGTCATCAAGGATGACTTCACATTCTGTGGCCCAAGGAACTGCACTGCCATTCAGTGAAATGGGATGGACTGAGAGAGGCTGTCTTCCATGGGAAGGCCGGGGCCTCTATACTGGATACAGTCAATTTGAGATGCACAGGATACATCACAGAGAAGACGCCAAGTAGACAGGTAGACATCTGAGTCTGGAGTTCAGGGAGGAAGTGACAGCCTGGAAAGACAAACTTGGGTGCTAGTGGCATACATGCAACATTTAAAGCCCTGAGGTTTGAGGGGATTATGAGAGGAGCAAGTGTCAATGGAGAAAAAGTTCAGTATTTTAAAAAAGGTATGTGTTTGAATGGGGCTTCCCAGGTCACACTAGCAGTAAAGAGTTCACCTGCCAATGCAGCAGACATAAGAGTTGCTGGTCAGGAAGATCCCCTGAAGGAGGGCATGGCAACCCACTCCAGTATTCTAGCCTGGAGAATCCCATGGACAGAGGAGCCTGGCAGGCTACAGTTCATATGGTCACACAGAGTTGGACATGACTGAAGCGATTTAGCACGAACACACGTGTTTGAACAACATATTACTTAGACTAAACTCAATTTCCTCAACTAGAACAGAAGCTGGTCAACATGATTTCTACAAATTCTAACACATCGTAGTCTGATCTCTTTTAAGTATTGTCAATTTACTATCATAAAAATTTATGTATACAATTATTTTGCTCTATGGCATTTTCTTTATATGGGGGGAAATTCTATAGGAACATGCATTTTTGATGTAGGCACACAGCTAAAGTTTTCATCTAAAAATAAGAAGACATTAACATGAAGTCTCAAACACCAAAGTTACAGAAGACCGCCATTGCATCTGAAAGGCACATTGATAACACTTCCGTCATCTTCAGAAAAAGCTGTTTCAGCACCATCGTATTTTTGACAGGCAGACTAAGATGTACAAAATAGATGTATGGTTGGATTTTGTAATAGGTGTAGTTGACCAGAAAGGTAAATAATGCAGCAGCTAACTGGTTGGGAAAATGGTTTCCTTAACTGTAGCCGACATATCACCCTGAATTGCTAAGCTGCCTCTGTGGGATTCCGGCCTTATTTGATCATTCAGTCTCTCTATAGAGAGTCCCCTTAATTTAAAAGGCTATTTTATTTAAGTAACTGGAGAGAAATCTTGGGGATGGAGGCAATAGAATTAAAGTTCGTCCTTTGTCACACATGTTTCTCTGAACAAATGTATTACATCTAGAACTTTCTGGTTCATATACACAGATTCCTTTATGCACAATAGCATCTCATCTGTAAGATGTTCAAAGACAATATCTGGCATCAGCAATCTGCCTTTTGGATGCTTGACTTTTTTGAGTTATCATGGGTGAAATCAGTTATTTTCTAGAAAAATCTTAGATTTCCTTGCTGGTAATCACTTACTCCTTTTTTGCCCACCTCTCTCTGAAACCAAAGCTAAAAGAGCTCTTTCTGAAAACTTGGGCGTATAACTGCTTGACAATGTGGTGTCAGCTTCTGCTGTACAGCAGGGTCAGTCAGCCGTCTGCGTACCTGTCTCCCCTCCCTCCTGGGCCTCCCTCCTACCTCCTCCCATCCCACCCGTCTCCGTCATCACAGAGCACTGAAGTCAGCTCCCTGTGTTACATAGCAGCTTCCCACTAGCTCTCTGTTTTACATGTGGTAGTGTATATGTACATATATATGTCAGTGCTGCTCTTCAGATGTGGTACATATAGAACAGCTTTTAAAGGAAAAGGTGAGAAGTTTTATCCAGAAAGGCTTGCACACAGTCTGAGTTCAGTCCAGGGTGAGTATGGAGACAACAGCAGGAGCAGTAGATTCTTTTCCATCTCCCAGGCTGAAAGCAAACAGAATTTGTTCTCACTGATCTTGCTAAAGACTGCAGTAAAATCAATGGCATGATTTGAGAAGCAGCAGTGTACACTAGAATGAGCACAATATTTGGAGGGGAAAGCTGAGAATTAAATTCTGGGTTGCTCTCTCATATCTTAACGTGCCTGAACAGTTATCTAAGCTTCATGAGCATTAGTCTCCTCATTTGGAACCCAAAAAGGCTGCTGGTAAGCTTAAATAAAAAATTATGTGAAAGTGCTCCCTATAGGATAGGCAGTCACTCTATTAGTCCCTCAATTTAGAACATATTTCATTAAAATTCTAACATTCTTAAAAGAAGTGCATTTTGATAGAACTCTTATTTGTATTTATAAACTTATACAAGGATAACATGCTTCTGTTTACCTAATTATCATCTTATTGCAATATTTGCACTAATAGAACCAAAAAATTAATTGGGTTTTACATTTGGATTTCTAATGTTTAAAGTGTTTTCAGAAAAATGACACATTTGATGTGCCAGAGATGCTGCATTAAAATGAAAGTCATTGTATATGCAAGAGGAGCAGAGAAACAGATCTTCATGGTATAAATTCATGATATAAAAGTGTACATGACAGGAAAAACAAAGAGAAGGCACCAACTAGTAAGCAAAGCTCTGTGCTCTTGTTATTGAGACACGTTCAGAAAACATTGTCTGTCCCATGCCAGGCAAGCAATTAAAAGCTGTAGAGATGACCAGTCATCTTAGAAAATACCAAAGAATTTTTAGGAGCGGTTATATGAAGGCGGGACTTCCCTGGTGCCTCAGATGGTAAAGAGTCTGTCTGCAGTGCAGGAGACCAGGGTTGGATCCCTGGGCTGGAAAGATCCCCTGGAGGAGGACATGGCAAACCATGCCAGTATCTGTGCCTGGAGAATCCCATGAACAGAGGAGCCTGGTGGACTGCAGCCCATGGGGTTGAAAAGAGTCAGACATGACTTAGCACACAGCGCGTGCACACACAAACCTTCATACAAACTAGCTGTCCCCTTTTCTGGCAAACCTTCTTATGTATGGTACATATTTCTAACTCCAATGGGGTTAAAGAGAATCTAATCAGATGGATGTAGTATAGTTGACTAAGTAAATTTGCAAGTTATTTCTCTCTCTTAAAATTCCACTGAAAGGGCAGAATAAATGAAAATATAAGAATAAACCAGCAGTAATATTGGAACAATGAAAGAATGCTAACACCCAGGCTGAAAGAGTGATTTCTAAAAGATATAAATATATTGTGTGTGCGTGCATGCTCAGTTGTGTCAGACTCTTTGCGATCCCGTGGACTGTAGCCTGCCATGCTCCTTTGTCCATGGAATTTTTCAGGCAAGAATATTGGAGTGGGTTGCCATTTCCTTTTCCAGGGGATCTTCCCAACCCATGAATCAAACCCAAGTCTCTTGTGTTTCCTGCATTGGCAGGCGGATTCTTTACTACTACGCCACCTGGGAAGACCATAATATATATGCTACTAGGTAAAATTCATCAGAAAGGAGGAACTTATAAACATATACAAAAGAACAGAAAATCCTCTAAAATAAGATGAGTCTTCTTGGCAGAAACTTATAATAAGGACTCAGTTAGTGGAGTCCAATTCAAACAATGGGCCATAGGCTAGTAGACTGATGTATTAATCACCAGCTATATCAACAAACTTTTGCTGTATCAACAAACACATCCCAGATCTCCTTGGCTTGCAGCAATAAACATCAGTTTCTTTCTCTTTTATATGAAGATTGACTAGGGAATCTTAGCTTAGCATGTGAGTTAGGTTCAAGTCCTCTTCAAAAGTTTTCTAATTCCAAGACCCAGGCTAGAGCATATTATATGAATATATAGCGTATCCTATCCAGGGTGTCCTGTCTTCCAGACCAAAGAATGGAGTACAACAGGGTGAGTGCAAACTTGTGATGCCTCCAAAGCTTGTGCTAAGAACTGGGACACATTCCATTTACCAAAGGCAGTCACATGACCAAGCCCCACATCAGTGTTTGGGAAAGTGTTCTTGTATCCACATAACATAGAAAGAGGACAGTTTAAATATTTGAATAATAATATCTACCACAGTCTTCTCTTTTAGTCACAAACATTCACTTCATTCAAAATATAAAGTGTGTTCACCTTATCCTCAGTACAGAAGCTCCAAAATTTCACTTGAACATGCTGTCATGCTCAAAGTCCAGAACCTCAGGATAGTCCTCTTACTGGTTCCAAATATAGGTCTTCTTGATCCAGAGACCTCTGACCTAAAATGCCAATTATCTGCTCTTATATTTCACAACATACGATGTTGGAACAGGAAACAAGGTACCAGCAAAAACCATTCATATTCAGAAGTGTAAGAATGGGAGGCGCATGGCAGTCACTGATCCAAAGTAATTCTGAAATCTAGCAGAACAAACTTTGCAAGGTTCCCCCTCACGTAGTGGACCACTGATTAAACACCAGTCTTACTCCCTGGTAATGCTTATTCCGTTCTGCTTCATTAGCTCTTGACTCTGTCCTTGAAAGTTTCTTCTCTTACTCATTTTTCTCCTTGGACACTTATGAAAAGGGCATTAGAAAATACTTCCAGGATGGCTGAACAGCATCTCAGCCAGCTTCCTGCCTACCCAAAATTTGAGTGTGCAAGAGTCATTTTACACCTCAAAGAGTCACGATAACTAATTCAGATTGGAAATGCATTTGTCAGAACTTGATGTGCTTGTTTGTTTGGTTTATTCTTACCTATTTTATTTCATCAGCTCCATATGCAAATGTCCTTATCCACAATTCTTTGCAAACTATGACTGAGTTTCTGATGTGACTTTGAGTTTCTTGGCTGTCTGTGGGAAGGTGCCTTTAAAACCTATTATAAGAGTCATTTTGACCAGCTGAAAGGATAATCTTGGGTCAGATTAATCCAATCAGTGGGTTCTTTAAAAGGTGCTACAGTCATGCCCTTGTTAGTTCTTTGATCCCAGGTCCAGTGTTGAACTTGATCTCACCAGGTCTTTCTCAGTCAAAGGGAATTATATCACTCAGCCCTGTAAGGGACAACATTTATGGATTTTCTCTTTCTTCTCACTCCTATTTTCAAAGAGGTTAAACTCTTTTTTTTTTTGTTTTCCTCTGAGCTAGTATCATTTTATAGAAGCTTCTCAAAACCCTACCAACAGTGATCAACTCAACTACCAACATTCTGTGTTGCAATATCTTGAATGTACTCAAAATATGATGAAACCCTGTCTTTGGTTGATTCAGTAAGAAGCGAGAATGTTGGTAGTTGAGTTTGCGATGGAGAGGGGGGAGTTGAGGTCTGTTATGTAGCCCTTTCTTCCAAAGGAGCAGCAATTGCCTGGGGCATTCTCTTCTCATGCTTGAATAGAGGAGTAAAAGAGCATAAGCAAATAGCACAAATACATTTGGAAGGCCTCCCTGCTAGAGCAACATGTCTTTGCAATAGCCAAAGACATGGCCAACCCAGCATTATTAGAGCAGGTGAGTATAATTCTTCCACTGACAGGGTAAGACAGAAATGAATAGATACTAAATAAAATTTCATTTTGACATAGCCAGACAGTAATTAATAGCTGTTGTTGAAAGATTGTGTCAAGGATCCATTTTCACGTAAGTAGATTCCAGTATTTGCCCTTAGGATAAAACTACAGGCCAAGTTTACTTCCACAGAATAATTAAGTGTTCTCCAATATGCCAGGGGCAAAGGTGACATAACTGGAATCCTTGTTGATTACCAGGGAAACTGAGATTTCCCCAAAGCTGAGGAAATTCTCCCTGGTGACAAAAATTGGTCAAACATAGAACCTCACTCAAAAAGTTTGAGAAAAAATTATTATGAAAATAAAGCTTAGAAATCAATACAAGGACTTCCCTGGGGGCGCAGTGGGTAAGAATCTGCCTGCCAATGGAGGAAACACAGGTTCAATCCCTGGTCTAGGAAGATTCCACATGCTATGGAGCAACTAAGCCTCTGTGTCAAAACTACTGAAGCCCATGTTCCTAGAGCCTGTGGCCACCACAGTGAGAAGCCCGCACACTGCAACAAAGAGCAACCCTCACTTGCCACAACTAGAGAAAGCCCACACACAAAGCAATGAAGACTCGTCACAGCCAAAAATAAAATAAATGAATAAAATTTTAAAAGAAAGACATGAACACACAAGAAAGTTATTAAGGAAATAGCGTTAACACAAGAAACATTTTAAATTATTACATTATATTTTACATATATTATATTTAAGCTTTAAATATAAACTAAGTAGACCTTTAATTCTTAGAAACTAATGTAATAGGAAGAAAAGAAAAATGAGAAAGACAAGGAGTAAGGGAGAAAGAAAGAATGGAAATGCTATCAAGGAGCAATAATCAGAGTTATTGGAAATTAAATTCTGAAATGATTCTGCAACAATAAAAAATTGGACTAAAGAGCAGAAAGTTCACAGGTTACAAATATTAAAATATGTAAATTTGTTAGTTTGAAGAAAGATTAAGCCAAACTGTCTTTCAGATTGCCAAAATAAGAGTAAAAAGAAAAAAAATTCTGAGATTAAAAAAAAAATGAAGAGGTATGGAGTTACTGTGTTGACATTTAATATCCCACTGAAAAGGAGAAATATTTGCAATATTTAGCTAAATATAGGGCAGAGGTACCAGACAATCATAACAGATATCAGACCACTCAGAATGGAAGTCACCTGGGATACAGTGTTTAGGACTTTGTGCTTTTGCCGCGAAGGACACAGGTTCAATCCCTGTTCAAGGAACTGGGATCCCACAAGCTGAGCATCATGGCCAAAATAAAAAACAAGAATGGAAATCCCATTATACGTTACACTGAGACTTAGCTGACAATCAGCACAGCTTTAATAGGAGAATCTGGAGTAGAAAACAGAAAGAACAAAGGTGGAAAGATATGTAAACTTCTTTGGAAATAAAAATGTAATTAGTGAGGAATAAATTGGCTTTTGAGTTCTATACTGCAGTATGCTTGCTGGACTACAATAAGTCAGTGTTGTCAAAGCTCAAAAGAAGAATGGTGATGATTATGATGGTAACTACTGTTCCTTATTAGTATTTTATTCCTTAATTGTGTGCTCAGGCAGTACCGCTAATTATTCACATCTTCAACTAGAAATGAAGTCTCCGTTGACTAGGTTTGGTAGCCATCTAGATTCTTCTGTAGCAATTTGAATCCTAATGTACTACCATTTTACTTACTCTTTCATCTTGTTTATACCTTCACCAAAGAAAGTGAAGAACTGTTTAGAGAAATATCAGAACTATATTACAGATAATCCTAGAATTTTCATAAGGAAGCCCTTGTCATTGCCTGATACTGAATTTTCTTTCTCTCCTGCCCCTCAGGTAGACCCAGCCAGACTTACTGTCTGGCATTTGATTCTGTTCTTTGTCCTAAGCACTTGTCTCATATTGCTCTGTGGGGTGATAATCATCCCTATTCCCATTCAGCCTACGTCAGGCTCTCAAAATACCACAACAGTTGAAAAAACCCTAATTTGACACATGTGACAGAGAGGAATTTGCTGTTTCCTTGTGATCAGAAATTAAGACACTTTCTAAGACACATAGGGTCAAGCAGGTAGGAGATCTTCTGTTAAACCATGTTCAAAAAGAATAAAAATAAAATCAACCCTCTTCCATCATAAAAACCAGAAGTCTTTTTCCTAGATTTCATATAGTTTGCAACTTTGTTTTCACAGCAGAAGATTAAGGGAACCATATGGTTCAATAGACAGAGTCTCTGTTTTCAAACAATTAAAGACCTAAATTTGAGCATGACTTTCTCCGCCGATAGGTTGTATAACTTAAAAATTGTGCTAATGTCTCAGAGTTTCAGTCTTCTTCATACATAACATGTAAATAACTCCTAATTTGGAAGAATATAAACAAAATACCTGGTACTTTAAAAAATTACAACTGTTTTTACTTTTCAATTATTATTTTACTCCCAAAGGACTCTGGATTTTCCATACAATTAGCATTGTTCTAGAGGATGCTTTCTACAGAAGAGAATGCCTTTCCCATTTTTGGCAGCCTGGTCAACAGTGAGATTTGTAAGCTGAGTGATGGGCCAATTTGTTGCCTGGATGAATTATATTCAGATAACTTCACCACATCTCCCCCAGAGGACTGTTGATAAGGTTACAAGCTCATCAAGATGCTGTCCTGTGTAATAACAGCTGATTGGGTTTGAACTGAGGTCCCTTAAAGCAAAGACCAAGCTGCCAGGGGTCTCACAAAGCTGATTGGCCCTCTCCTGGCCTCTGCTTCCTTCTACTTTTGACAACTTAAGGTGGCAGGGAACGTTTCTGGGCAGCTAATGTTTTCAGGGTTGTGATCTAGTCTGGGAAAGAGAGAAATTTCTCTAGTGCAAGTTTTCTCCCTCCCTGGAATGAGCATGCTCACTTGCCCCCTAGTGCCATATCAAATATTTAATAGAAGTGTTAAAAATGGGGCTGAGACCACTCCGTGCCTTCCATGTCACATCCACTAACTCTGATTGTCACATTAAACTTTAAATAGGGTGCTTGTCAGAGTAGTTGCTGACCTTGGTAAATAAGTGTTAATTAATAAAATATTACCTAGAAAAACTGTGTTGCATAAATCACATTTCATCAACACTTCCTATTTTGTTTCTTCATGAAATGGTGGGGAATAATCACTTCCATTTTTCTTTTTGGGGAAAGATATACTGTGCATGTTTCTGTCCATCCTTTAAATTGCTTCCACATGGAGCATCTCTTATGGGCCCCAACTTTTCAGTTTGACCTCTTCCTGTATGTCATTTAGGAGTGGTGATGACTGGCAGAGTATAGTCGGCTGGGCAGGATTTGTCTCTTGCAGCCTTGGGTTTCCAGAGGATTATTCTCCTAATCATATATTTTTTTTCCTGTAAGCTCTTTAATCAGCCCTTAATCCTCCTTCCTTCCTTTGCCAGAGCTAATTAAATCCTTTATGGCAGTGGGCAAGCTCCATGATGTCAGCCGGATGGGATCCTGGGGAAGCAGGCCTGGGCTCCTGTGGTGGTGATGTGCAGAGAACCCAGTGCAAGGCTGGTGAAGACTGGTTCATTGATCCTAGTGAGGTTGCCAAGCTACCATAATCTTTTGAAGAATGTGGGATTTCTCCATCAGGAAAGAGGGCTCTTACTAGAAGAGTATCCAATACTGGGAATTACATAGGAAACTGGGAACGGCTTCCTATGAGATGAATGCTAAATGCGATTTCACCCCTCCTACCATTTGTTGGGGCTTCTCCTTTGCCCTTGAACATGGGGTAACTTCTGTTGGTGGGATCCAACATTCTCCTGTTGATGGTTGTTGAGTGGTTAGTTGCAATTTCTCACAGGAGAAGATGAGCACACTCCTTCTACTCCGCCATCAGAACAGTTCAAACTACTGCACAATTGTACTCATCTCACAGTCTAGCAAAGTAATGCTCAAACCCTCCAAGGTAGGCTTCAACAGTACATGAACCGAAAACTTTCAAATGTTCATGCTGTATTCAGAAAAGGCAGAGGAATCAGAGATCAAATTGCCAACATCCGCTGGATCATAGAATAAACAAGAGAATTCCATAAAAACATCTACTTCTGCTTCATGAACTGCGCTAAAGCCTTTGACTGTGTGGATCACAACAAACTGTAAAATTCTTTGAGAGATGGGAATACCAGACCACCTGACCTGCCTCCTGAGAAATCTGTGTTCAGATCAAGAAGCAACAGTTAGACTTGGAACAGTAGACTGGTTCCAAATTGGGAAAGGACTACATCAAGGCTGTGTATTGTTACCTTGCTTATTTAAATTATATGCAGGGTACATCATATGAAATCCTAGGCTGGATGAAGCACAAGCTAGATCAAGATTGCCAGGAGAAATATCGATAACCTCAGATATGCAGATGGCACCACCCTTATGGCAGAAAGCAAAGAGGAACTAAAGAGCCTCTTGAGGAAACTGAAAGAGGAGAGTGAAAAAGCTGGCTTAAAACTCAACATTCAGAAAACTAAGATCATGGCATCTGGTCCCATCACTTCATGGCAAATAGATGGGGAAACAGTGGAAGCAGTGACAGACTTTATTTTTTGGGGGCTCCAAAATCACTGCAGATGGTGACTGCAGCCTTGAAATTCAAAGATGCTTGCTCCTTGGAAGAAAAGCTATGACCAACCTAGACAGTATAGTAAAAAGTAGAGACATTACTTTGCTGACAAACGTCCATCTAGTCAAAGCTATGATTTTTCCAGTAGTAATGTATGGGTGCAGAGAAGGCAATGGCACCCCACTCCGGTACTCTTGCCTGGAAAATCCCATGGACAGAGGAGCCTGGTAGGCTGCAGTCCATGGGGTCATTAAGTGTCGGACACAAATGAGTGACTTCACTTTCACTTGCATGCATTGGAGAAGGAAATGGCAACCCACTCCAGTATTCTTGCCTGGAGAATCCCCGGGACGGGGGAACCTGGTGGGCTGCCATCTATGGGGTCGCACTGAGTCAGACACGACTGAAGCGACTTAGCAGCAGCTGCAGCAGCATTTATGGGTATGAGTTTTGGACCATAAGGAAAACTGACCGCCAAAGAATTGATGCTTTTGAACTGTGGTGTTAGAGACGACTCTTGAGAGTCCCTTGGACTGCAAGGAGATCACACCAGTCAATCCTAAAGGAAATCAGTCCTGAATATTGATTGGAAGGACTGATGCTGAAGTTGAAGCTCCAATACTTTGGCTACCTGATGCAAAGAACTGACTCATTGGAAAAGACCCTGATGCCAGGAAAGATTGAAGGTAGGAGGAGAAAGGGACAGCAGAGGATGAAATGCTTGGATGGCATCACCAACTCAATGGACATGAGTTTGAGCAAGCTCCGGGAGTTGGTGACGAACAGGGAAGCCTGGTGTGCTGCAGTCCATGGTGTCGCAAATAGCTGGACATGACTGAGTGACTGAACTGAAGTGAACTGGGAAGGGCTCCTATCTAACCTGCAGATCTCTGAAACTATGCTTAGTGATGAAAGGAGTGCTGATGGCAGTGTAGCCAGATCACCTCCCCACCTCTCACCATAACTGGAAGGTGTTGATGACACCATTCACACCATAATGATGTGCAGGACTGTGGTTCCTCTGTCTTTCACTGGTCATCCACCCATTCGCTCTCTTATTCTTCAGACTTCTTATGTAACAATTGCAGTCCCTCCTGCAATTAATCATGTGCTTCCTGATGACATTTCTTATTTCACTCGCTTGAAGTATTATTTACTTAATGGCATGTATCTGAGTGTTTAAATCTCTCATTTCTCAGGTCATATACTTAATTTTTTTCTTCCTTCTATTGTTTTGCTAATTACATACAATTTTTTCAAGACCTGTATAGGTAGAAGGAACGTTTTCTAACTAGAAAATCCCAGTAAGTTGCAATTCAGATCACTACGACATCAGTCCCATTCCTCTGCCATTTGTGTATCAGATGAGCTGTTTTTTTTTCTTTTTTTATTAATTTTTAAATTGAAGTGTTTAGTTCAGTTTAGTCACTCCCTCAGTCATGTCTGACTCTTTGCAACCCCATGGCATGCAGCATGCCAGACTTGCTTATCCTTCACCAAATCTCAGAGCTTGCTCAAACTCAGGTCCATTGAGTCGGTGATGCCATCCAACCATTTCATCCTCTGTCATCCCTTTCTCCTCCTGCCCTCAATCCTTCCCCACATCAGGATCTTTTCAAATGAGTCAGCTCTTCGCATCAGGTGACCAAAGTATTGGAGTCTCAGCTTCAACATCAGTCCTTCCAATGAACACCCAGGACTGACCTCATGAATCCTTTATAACTGAGTGCTTAAAATGTGGCCAGTGTGACTGAGACCCAAATATCTAATTGTGTTTAATTTTAATTAATTTAAATTTTAATAGCTCTGTGATAGCTTACAGTTAATGATGTTGGATTCCTGATCTCCAAAAAAGTTTTAACTTTGGGGCCACGAACCAGACTTGATCACTCAAGAGCTTTTGTGTAGTAGAGTTTTATTAAAGTATAAAAAGGGACAGAGAAAACTTCTGACATAAACATCAGAAGGGGGACAGAGAGTGCCCCCCTTGCTACTCTTAGCAAGGGAGCTATATACTTTTTTAAATTGGCTATTACATTAAATGAAAAGAATGTCTCAAGATTGTAAAGATCTTACTAGACCCACTCCCACAATTTACATTTTAAGATGAAAGGATTAAACCTAACACTAGAAATATCTTACCAAACCCACTCCCATAATACACATTTTAAGGTAACAGGATTACCCAGAGGTTTTCAAGAAGGAGAAACTGTCCTTAGTTTACTTCTGTTCAGTTCAGTGCCTCAGTCATATCTGACTCTTTGTGACTCCATGGACTGCAGCACACCAGGCTTCGCTGTCCATAACCAACTCCTGGGGCTTCCTCAAACTCTTGTCCATCAAGTCCATGATGCCATCGAACCATCCCATCCTCTGTTGTCGCCTTCTCCTCCTGCCTTCAATCTTTCCCAGCATCAGGGTCTTTTCCAATGAGTCTGTTCATTGCATCAGGTGGCCAAAGTATTGGTGTTTCAGCTTCAGCATCAGTCCTTCCAATGAATATTCAGGACTGATCTCCTTTAGGACTGGTTGGATCTCCTTGCAGTCCAAGGGACTCTCAAGAGTCTTCTCCAACACCACAGTTCAAAAGCATCAATTCTTCAGCGCTCAGCTTTCTTTATAGTCCAATCCTTAGTACAGAGTTTAAGCTGAGTTGTTTTGTTGTGTAATCATCTGCTCTAGGCTTAAAGAAAAAAACTAAACACTTTTTGGACTTAAAGAGATGGGAATACCAGACCACCTTACCTGCCTCCTGAGAAATCTGTATGTAGGTCAAGAAGCAAACGTTAGAATTGGACATGGAACAACAGGCTGGTTCCAAATGGGGAAAGGAGTACTTCAAGGCTGTATATTGTCACCCTGCTTATTTAATTTATATGCAGAATACATCATGCAAAATGCTGGGCTGGATGAAGTACAAGCTGGAATCCAGATTGTTGGAAGAAATATCAATAACCTCAGATATATAGATGACACCACCCTTATGGCAGAAAGCAAAGAGGAACTAAAGAGCCTCTTGATGAAACTGAAAGAGGAGGGTAACAAAGTTGGCTTAAAACTCAACATTCGGAAAACTAAGATCATGGCATCTGTTCCCATCACTTCATGGCAAATAGATGGGGAAACAGTGGAAACCGTGACAGACTTCATTTTCTTGGGCTCCAAAGTCACTGCAGATGATGACTGCAGCCATGAAATTAAAAGATGCTTGCTCTTTGAAAGAAAAGCTATGAACAACATAGACAGCATATTAAAAAGCAGAGATGTTACTTTGCCAACAAAGGTCCATCTAGTCAAGTTATAGTTTTTCCAGTAGTCATCTATGGATGTGAGAGTTGGACTATAAAAAAGCTGAGCGTCAAAGGATTGATGCTTTTGAACTGTGGTGTTGGAGAAGACTCTTGAGAGTCCCTTGGACTGCGAGGAGATCCAACCAGTCCGTCTTAAAGGAAATCAGTCCTGAATATTCATTGGAAGGACTGATGCTGAAGCTGAGACTCTAATACTTTGGCCACCTGATTCGAAGAACCGACTCATTGGAAAAGACCCTGATGCTGGGAAAGATTGAAGGTGAGAGGAGAAGGAGACGAGGGGGGATGAGATGGTTGGATGGCATCACTGAGACAATGGGCATGAGTTTGAGCAAGCTCCGGGAGTTGGTGATGGACAGGGAAGCCTGGTGTACTGCATTCCATGGGGTTGCAAAGAGTCAGAGATGACTGAGCAACTGAACTGAAGACTAAAGATTGTAGAAAATAAAAGTTTATCCTTTTCTCCTCCTTGAGAACTCCAGACCCCTCTCTCCTCCTCAGGGACCCCGGACTTCTTATCAACCTGCCTAGGAATTGACTCTCATCTAGCATAGTGGCCCCTAAAATCTACCATTAATTCCTCCCATCAAACAAATAAGATTTGCAAAATATAGTTACGTTAGCAAATAAAAGCAAAGTACCATCTTTTTTACCCATCTGCAATTTTCAATGTAAACAGAAAAAGAAGTCTTGAGAAGGGAGCCCAAACCAAGACCATTCTGGGGCTGTAGAGCCTGCTAGAAAAGGGGGAGACCTGCCTGTATACAGCTAATGAACTAGCACAGAATCTCACAGAGTGTGAGAGGTGGGAAGATGAAAGAGCACAGATTGAGTTGTTCAGCGGCGCAGAGCGCCTGTCTAGAAAATAATTTAACCTTTGATCGTTCACTCTGGGGAATAGGGAAGAATGGATCTTACTTTACAAAGAGAAGTGCTTTCTTATAATGGATCTCCATGTAGAAATGGATAAACTAGCTAGTAGCTTTTAACTAGATTGCACATAAATGGAAATGATTATAGGAAGCCAGGCAAATTAGGCAGTAAGGATGACAGCCCTGCCGACTCCCCACAGACACCTTTGCAAATACTTTACCGCCCGAGACAGAGCTGCTCATTTATTACCATCTTATTCGTATGCCTCTCCTTCCAGCATAAGTCACATAGGATGCTTGCATAAAAAAAGTAGGATACAATGGTCGGGAGAACTTTTCGCCTCCTGCTGTTCACACTGTCACACAGAATTGGCACTGTGCAGCCTTCCTGCAGGCTGGCTAGGGACAGCTAGTTAATCATGCCTCCCAGAGAAGTTCCTGTCTGCAGTAGTGGGGGCTGAGCAAATTACTCTCCTGCTTGGGTGCTCCCTTCCTCTCACCTCTATGCTTCTCTAGGACTAGGATTTTTGCCCAGCTTGTGGCTGATGAACTGGAATCACACACACTGTATACTGTGCAGCTGCAAAGATGGTGTTGATGATGGGAATGACTTAAACTGTAAAGCTCAGAACGTCAAATATGGGTCCAGCATTGTGAAACTGTCCATATTATTGAATGTAAAATCAGAAGTCAAACACAGTAATGCATGAAGTAGTACAGAAACCTGCGATTGTTCCTACAACATTGATGGGTAATGTTGAAGCTTCCCTGAGCACATCAAGAGAAGCACTTTGGGGAAATTTACTTTGGTTTCAGTTCTCAAAAGGCAAGTAGGTTACTTGTGCTAAACCAGCTAAATGTATTGTAATATAATTAGAGTTGTTCAGAGTTCCGGGGAACAGCCTGTCAATTCTTCCTGGATTTCATTTTTAATTTGCCTCGGGAGCATAGGACCCACTTCAGAGTCTATTTAAATAGAGACAATCTTGCACAGGTAGGTATGTAAATATCCCTCCAAGGCTAAGCGGTGATGCTAAAATAAGCTGCTGCACATATTTGCCAACTGGTTTGAACTACACACTTGAGAAAATCTGTTCTCTGGGGAGACCATTTTGAATCTTCTAATTGCCTAATAACATTTCCTCATTCCTAAATATGCTTTCACTTCTGTTATTTTTAAATTTGTATACTTTTGGATCTTTTGAGTGAGCAGTTCCTTTCCCAGGTATATACTGGGACAGACGTGTGTGTGTGTGTGTGTGTGTGTGTGTGTGTGTACTCATCAAAAGATGTGTACAAGAATGTACATATGAGTATTGTTTAGAAACAGCCCAAATAGTTCCCAAAAGCAGAGTAGATAGACATATTGTGTGGGATAATGATTTAAAGGAGTACTACACAGCATTGGAAAAGAGCACAAATGGCTGCACACAAACATAGGAATAGCATTATGTCACTAACATAATGTTGACAAAGGGAACAAATAAAAAACAATATGCATTTAGAGTTTTATGTGTATGTGTGTGTATGCCAGTAGATTAAAAACATATTTTGGAGCTTCAAGTCAGGATAGTATAAAGGGACACAAGAACTGAAGTTGTGAAGTACTGGGAATATTTTATTTCTTGATCTGTGGGTGTGTTTGGTTTAGAAAATTTCATTGAACTATATACTTAGCAATTGGCGCACTATACTATGATATTATACTCAGCAAAAACACATGAAAATAGAAAAATCTTGTTTTATATTTTAATTTTTTATACATAAGAACATGAAAATAGAGCAAACTTGTCTTACATTTTGATTTTTTAATACATGCAAATTTTCATTTTACATTTCATTGTTTTACTAAAGTCCAAATAATACAAAAGCTTATTTCATACAGTATTTTATTAAAAATTTTTATTAATATAAGACATAAAATTGAATAAATCATAAGCATGAAGTTTGATAAACTTTTAAGTTAGATAGTCCCATGTAACCAGAACCTATGTTTAAAAATAATCAAAAAGTAGTATGATTTTATACCATTGATAAGAATTCTACACTTCCTTAAATATGGCTCTGTGATAAAATAGTGAATAATACAGAGTGCTTATTTTAGCATATTTATTGTTTCACAGTCTTTGATTTTGGGTAACTTGTATAGATATGAAGGGGAAGTCAAGACAAAGGAGAAATAAAATTTAAATTTAGTTTTGCTTTTTGTGATTAGATATATATCAGTAACTTACTTTAATAATGTTTCAAGCTGATGAATTCGGTTTTAAAAACCTGTGAAGGTAGAAAATGACTCTTATGGTCTTGCATGTATAACAGTGAACTTCATTGAACTTTATTCATTGGAGATTTGTGTCCTACATCAAACTGCCTAACTCTGTCATTCAGTAGATAAATGATTCAGTACATCACATAGCCTTTGTATGTTTTGATTTCATGAAGTAAAATGATATCTGACATCTATTTTGTTCAACACACACATTATTAGACATTATTTTTGCACTTTTTAACTTTTCTTTCCCAATAATTTATTCAATAATTTATAAATGCTTAGTTTATTCTTAGCACTATGATAACACAAAGATGTATATAAGACAGTCATTTTTCCAAAATAGTTTGTGTAAATTAGGGGGAAAAAAGACATGTGATAAACATTAATATATACCAAACAGTACATGTATGAGTTACAGTTAAAGGTGAGAAAAGTACAAATTCCAAAGCCAGGATGCCCCAAAATAAGATTTCCTTGACCGGTGGGGTTGGTGGTTTAGTCACTAAGACAGGTCTGACTCTTACATCTCCATGGACTGTAGCCTGCCAGGCTCCTCTGTACATAGGATTCTCCAGGCAAGAATACTGGGGTGGGTTGCCATTTCCTCCTCCGCGGGGTCTTCCTGAACCCAGTTCTCCTGCATTGCAGGCAGATTCTTCACTGACCGAGCTACAAGGACTGGTAAAACACTGCTGAAGCAAAAAGACCCAAGTTTTCCATGAGAAGAACTTCTCTTCAGACTTCTATAAAGAGTTTCCATTATTAGATAGGTTCAGCTAATCATATTCTAGTAATCATTTTAAAGTAATATTCTTGGTCCAAACAACGTGCATAACAAAAGCAGAATAAATTCCCCCCAAAAAATGTGTTTTATAAAAATTATAAATGAAGCCAACTTCAACTCTTCACTGCTTAACTGAGCCAGAATTGTGTTTCTTTTATATTGTTACAGTTAACTTCAATTCAGTTGTTATGTTCATTTCATATAGAAGACACTAATTCTTACTCTTTTTTTTCCCATTTATTTTTATTAGTTGGAGGCTAATTACTTTACAATATTGTAGTGGTTTTGGTCATACATTGACATGAATTAGCCATGGATTTACATGTATTCCCCATCCCAATCCCCCCTCCCACCTCCCTCTCTACCCGATCCCTCTGGGTTTTCCCAGTGCACCAGGCCCAAGCACTTGTCTCATGCATCCACAGGATCCTCTATGACCCACCTCCCAGAATATTGGAAATAAAAGCAAAAATAAACAAATGGGACCTAATGAAACTTAAAAGCCTTTGCACAACAAAGGAAACTATAAGCAAGGTGAAAAGACAGCTCTCAGATTGGGAGAAAATAATAGCAAACGAAGCAACAGACAAAAGATTAGTCTCAAAAATTCTTACTCTTTTAAGAAAAAAAAATCACAAGTTTTCTTCTCGCACAAAAAAAAAAGATAAGTAATCAATGCATGTATGAAAGACCTGGCTACTTACTATAAAAATTCAAAAGAAAGCAAATATGAAACTGATTCCCTGAAATCTAGAGCAAACATGGGTACACAGTGCTTATGCAATAACCCATTAATGAATATTTATTTAGTTTATCATATGAGTGAATGACATAATTCTATTCTCAATCGTAAAATGGATGGAGAGAGAATAAATTTCCATAAGTAATATTTCAGATTTGTGGTGGGAGCATAAACAGGTACAACTTTCCTGAAAAACAGTTGGGCAAAATGTAAAAATTTCAAGAAGTTCCACTATCCATTTTTTAATAGTTTCTCTACAAATTTAGTGCTTAGTATTAAAAATAACCAAAATGTACATAACGTTTTACATCCAAGGATATCCACTTTGTGTTACTAATAATAGTAATAAGTTGAATAATTTAAATGTTGGGAGATTTGGGGATGAAGATATTAAATACATAGGATGCAATATTATACATCTATTAAACATATTATCTAATTATATTATTCCTATATAACTATTAATAGAATAATGTTTACAATGTAATATTTAGGATACAAATTCAAGTATAAATATTACCAATTCCATAATATAAACACAGTTCAGTTCAGTCGCTCAATTGTGTCCGACTATTTGCAACCCCATGGGCTGCAGCATGCCAGGCCTCCCTGTCCATCACCAACTCCCATACTTTACTCAAACTCATCTCCATTGAATCCGTGATGACATCCAACCATCTCATCCTCTGTCGTCCCCTTCTCCTCCTACCTTTAATCTTTCCCAGCATCAGGGTCTTTTCCAATGAGTCAGTTCTTCATATCAGGTGGCCAAAGTATTGGAACTTCAGCTTCAACCTCAATCCTTCCAGTGAATATTCAGAACTGATTTCCTTTAGGATGGACTGGTTGGATCTTCTTGCAATCCAAGGGACTCTCAAGAGTCTTCTCCAACACCACATTTCAAAAGCATCAATTCTTCAGCACTCAGCTTTCTTTATAGTCCAACTCTTACATCCATAGATGACTACTGGAAAAACCATAGCTTTGACTAGATGGACCTTTGTTGGCAAACTACTGTCTCTGCTTTTTAATGTACTGTCTAGGTTGGTCATAGCTTTTCTTCCAACGAGCAAGTGTCTTTTAATTTCGTGGCTGCAGTCACCATCTGCAGTAATTTTGAAATCCAATAAAATAAATTCAGCCACTGTTTCCACTGTCTCCCCAACTATTTGTCATGAAGTGATGGGACTGGATGCCATGATCTTAGTTTTCTAAACGTTGAGCTTTAAGCCAACTTTTTCACTCTCCTCTTTCACTTTCATGAAGAGGCTCTTTAGTTCTTCTTCACTTTCTGCCATAAGTGTGGTGTCATCTGCATATCTGAGATTATTGATATTTCTCCCAGCAATCTTGATTCCAGCTTGTGCTTCATCCAGCTCAGCGTTTCTCATGATGTACTCTGCATAGAAGTTAAATAAGTAGGTTGACAATATACAGCCTTGACGTACTCCTTTTCCTATTTGGAACCAGTCTGTTGGTCCATGTCCAGTTCTAACTGTTGGTTCCTGACCTGCATACAGATTTCTCAAGAGGCAGGCCAGGTGGTCTGGTATTCCCATCTCTTTCAGAATTTTCCACAGTTTATTGTGATCCACACAGTCAAAGGCTTTGGTGTAGTCAATAAAGCAGAAATAGATGTTTTTCTGTAACTCTCTTGCTTTTTCGATGATCTAGCAGTAGTTGGCAATTTGATCTCTGGTTCCTCTGCCTTTTCTAAAACTAGCTTGAACAGCTGAAAGTTCATGGTTCATGTATTGTTGAAGCCTGGCTTGGAGAATTTTGAGCATTACTTTACTAGCATGTGAGATGAGTGCAATTGTGCAGTAGTTTGAGCATTCTTTGGCCTTGCTTTTCTTTGGGATTGGAATGAAAACTGACCTTTTCAAGTCCTGTGGCCACTGCTGAGTTTTCCAAAGTTGCTGGCATATTGAGTGCAGCACTTTCACAGCATCATCTTTTAGGATTTGAAATAACTCAACTGGAATTCCATCACCTCCACTAGATTTGTTCATAGTGATGCTTCCTATGGCCCTTTTGACTTCACATTCCAGGATATCTGGCTCTAGTTGAGTGATCACACCATTGTGATTATCTGGGTCATGAAGATCTTTTTTGTACAGTTCTTCTATGTATTCTTGCCACCTCTTCTTAATATCTTCTGCTTCTGTTAGGTCCATACCATGTTTGTCCTTTATTGAGACCTCTTCGCATGAAATATTTCCTTGGTATCTCTAATTTTCTTGAAGAGATCTCTAGTCTTTCCCATTTTATTGCTTTCCTCTATTTCTTTGCACTCATCACTGAGGAAAGCGTTCTTCTCTCTCCTTGCTGTTCTTTGGAACTCTGCATTCAAATGAGTATATCTTTCTTTTTCTTCTTTGCTTTTGGCTTCTCTTCTTTTCACAGCTATTTGTAAGGCCTCCTCAGACAGCAGTTTTTCCTTTTTGCATTTCTTTTTCTTGGGGATGGTCTTGATCCCTGTCTCCCGTACAGTGTCATGAACCTCCGTCCATAGTTCATCATGCTCTCTGGCTATCAGATCTAGTCCCTTAAGTCTATTTCTCACTTCCACTGTATAATCATAAGAGATTTGACTTAGGTCTACCTGAATGGTCTAATGGTTTTCCCTACTTTCTTCATTTAAGTCTGAATTTGGAAATAAGGAGTTCATGATCTGAGCTACAGTCAACTACAGGTCTTGTTTTTGCTGACTGTATAGAGCTTCTTCATCTTTGGCTGCAAAGAATATAATCAGTCTGATTTTGGTGTTGACCATCTGGTGATGTCCATGTGTAGAGTCTTCTCTTGTGTTGTTGGAAGAGAGTGTTTGCTATGACCAGTGTATTTTCTTGGGAAAACTCTTATTAGCTAAATTAGAAAAATATATCAAGTATTGAACAGTGGCTATTTATGAATAAAGAGATTTAAGTTGGCTGTTTTTACTGTTTTAAAATAATGAATACATATAATAATACTAATAATACAACATATTTTTATTTCATTCTGTTCTGTTTCAAATTTCAAATCTCTAACTGACTTTATGGTTTTCCTTTCTCATCTTTCCTATCATACCCTTTACTCTTGATAAACTGATCTATGTGTTTGTTCTTAAAAAGGAACAAGTTAGGAAGTTCTACTCCAGTATTCTAAGACACAAAAATAAGTCACACCTCTCTTTAACAATTCTGTTCCTGTTCCCCAGTATCCATAACTGAGCTGTGCCTTGGATCCTCTGTAACTGACTTATCCAATGACAACTGGTATATCACTTTTACCTCCATGTATCACTTTGACCTCCATATACCAGCTGCTGAATTGCTATGCCCAGGCCCCTCTATTCATGATTAACATGCCTCCATAATGTTGACCACAACACACATCCACACTCCCTCACAGTCAACGTATATACTCACTAGAAACTATATTCCACCTGCTGGAATGGCTGTTCCCACTGAAACCATCTCTCAGCATCACTCCCACCTGTAAGTTAGTGATAGCTCTAGATTCCATTCCTCCCAGGCTGCAATGGACAAAGCGATGGATAAACATGGCTTGAGATTTGAGAAGACTCTGAAAAGTCACAGTTCTTATTACTAAATTTGAACTTGGGTAAAGATCACTTTTTTCTTTGAAAAATGTGAGCATTTAATAATTTTCTATAGCAATGTGCTGTATGAGCCTTTTATGCAGTGATGTATTAACTCTGGATTCAGACTGCCTACATTTGAATCCCAGCCCTGCCACTCACCATTGGAGTAACGTCTTGAACAATTAATTTAACCATCCAGTGTCTGTTTTCCCATTAGTACTATGGACATAATTAATGGTAAATACTTGATTGGGTTGTTATAAGGATAATTTGGGGGGACTCCAAAATGGTGATTGCAGATGGTGATTGCAACCATGAAATTCAAAGATGCTTGCTCCTTGGAAGAAAAGCTATAACCAACCTAGACAGCACATTAAAAAGCAGATACATTACTTTGCCATCAAAGGTCTGTCTAGTCAAAGCTATGGTTTTTCCAGTAGTCATGTATGGATGTGAGAGTTGGACTATAAAGAAAGCTGAATGCCGAGGAACTGATGCTCTTGAACTGTGTTGTTGGAGGAGACTCTTGAGAGTTCCTTGGACTGCAAGGAGATCTAGCCAGTCCATCCTAAAGGAAATCAGTCCTGAATATTCATTGGAAGGACTGATGCTGAAGCTGAGACTCCAATACTTTGGCCACCTGATGCAAATAACTGACTCATTGGAAGAGACCCTGATGCTGGGAAAGATTGAGAGTGGGAGGAGAAGGGGATGACAGAGGATGAGATGGTTGGATGGCATCACTGACTTGATGGACATGAGTTTGAGTAAGCTCTGGGAGCTGGTGGTGGACAGGGAAGCCTGGTGTGCTGCAGTCCATGGGGTTGCTAAGAGTTGAACACGACTGAGCAACTGAACTGAACTGAAAGGATAAAAGATATTATTGTACATAAAGTGCTCTGAACAGTACATGGGAAATAGTGTGTATCACAGGACTTGTAGTCCACAGGTAGAATTACACAGCCCTGCTGCTTCAGGACAACTCCACAGCTTTAAATAATGACCTGTTGAAAGCTGAATAGTAAAAGCGCTCTGAATAATGTCAAGTTATCAGAAAAACACTGAATAAGAATGTGCCACTATTGAAGAAGTTAAGGCCCTTGAATAACATAGGGTGTAGGCAATATCCAGAAAGGGATGTGTATAGAAAATCATTATGAGTGTCTCAAATGTAAATGAGAGTATTTTCCTGATCTATGTTCTCATTCCAACTCTGATGAAATGAGCATATTCTCTATTACTCCCTCTCCAATAGGAGGGTCTTATGGGCTTGGTAACCTTGGAAACTGGACGAGGTTATGGGGCTTTAGGGACCTTAACAATGAAGAGATTTTTGATTCACAACTGAGGGAAGGTCTATGAGTTATACCCAAACCAGCAACAGGTGTTGATAAATGAGGCCATGATTCAAGAGTGTTGAAATTAACATCATGCAAAGTGGTCATTCACTCCTGTTTTTCCCTCAGCTCAAGTACTGCTTCTCCAAGCATAGAGACATTACTGAGACTAATTCACACTTCTAATTTTTCATTCTTCCACTGCTTGTTCTGCAATCTGTAAGCAATGTACTTCTCAATTTCTGTTTTTTATTAAATCCATCATCCTTTCATTCAGTTTATTTTGCTCATCACCTGTCACAATATCACTGATGTTCAGTGGCAATTTGAATAGACGTGAAATAATTTTCCTATGCACATTTCACCTGATGGTATTAAAGCAATAACAAAAATTCTTCTCTCAGTTTCAACCTATAGGGACACTATTAGTTATGGCCTACTGAAAGGAAAAATTAAAATGAAGACTCTAAAAACTAAAACATCCAATAATTCTGACATTTTTATGAACTATAAGGCAGCTTGCTTATTTTTTTAAGTAAGATGAAAAATGCAAGACCATGGGAGTGTAAGTCCCTGAATGTGTAAATGAGTGGGCCCCAGATGCCAGTATTTTGAGGAACTGAGAACGAGTTGTCTGTATTAGAGTCAAAGCAACAAAAAGGTAAACTGGAGAAAAGGTCCCATAAGTCATCCTTTTCTCTTTACATCAGTCACAAAATTAGGATGAATTCTCACAGTCTCTTATTTCTCTCCAGTTCTTTCAAATAATTCTTTCAAAGAGGTATATATTTTTTTTAACAGAAGAACATGTGGTAGATTAAAGATGGTCTCCCAGACTTTGCTTCTCCTCCCATTGACAGTCAGAATCTATCCCCTCTCCCACTGAGTCTGGGGTGGTCTTATTGACTTGCCTGATCAATAATTATTCCAGTTCTTCTGAAATTAGGCCAGGAAAAAGCCCTGCAGTTTTCGGCCAGGCGTCTGGGAACATTCCTTCTTGGCCCCCTAAGCTGCCTTGCAAGAAAGCTATCTCTTGGCCACCACGCTAAAGGTCCCACATAGAAAGCTATGGCCACCACATAAGAGGTGGTGAAGCCTCAGCTCAGCTCTTTGGGCCTCTGGCCGTGGGGGGAGCCAGGCCGAGGCCCCAGAAGCAGAGGTGAGTCAGCACACGATGCGCTGCAGTTTCAGACCTGTAAGAAGCACAAAGCCCCATCGTTCTTTCAAACCACTCATTTCAAAGTGGCTATGTGGCAATAGAGAACACGATCATGATTAAATAGTGTTTAACCAACTTGCTTGGCCAAGAAACAGGGGTATGCCTGGGTGTGTGCAGCACTCCAGTGCCAGTGACCTGAGGAGGATACGGGACAGTATTTTTATAATTGAAGTATACTTGGTTTGCAATATTACATTAGTTTCAGGTGTACAACATAGAGATGCAACATTTGTATAGATTATATTCCACTTAAAGTTATTACCAAATAATGGCGATATTACTCTCTGCTATAAAATATATCCTTGTTGCTTATCTATAGTAGGATGGAATATAGAGGAATGGCATTTTTGAAGCAATAAAGCGAAAGGAACATTGTAGTTTGAGTCAAATACTCATTTATAATGAAAATTCTTTATTTGGAGCAGACTCCAGAATAATAAAGGGTTTTACACACAACTCAGATCATTTGTTGGATGCATGTTTCAAGGGTAATCTGGAGTTACTTATTCTAAAATGGGCTGATGGTGAGGGCTCTAAATCCTACTAAAGGTTTGGTGTCTGCATTCTTCAACTACTCACTGTGTTACAGAATTAGCTTTTCTCTTTGTTAATAGGACTTTGTTTATATTTTTATTTTATTTTCACAGTAAGGTCTAGATAGTCTAGACCTCAGTGTCTGATAATATATTTTAAATCCTCATACATTTCTGTAACCTTTGCTACATAGCCAATTTTGCTTTGTTTTTTCTCCCTACAGATTTTTTCATTCCCATACTGACTTTTGCTTTGAATATATACTTTTCAAGCTTTTATTCATAATCTTTGGCTGAAGCAACAAAAATCACAGCCCCTAGTAGTAACTACTTGCAAACATATGTCTATAAAAATATTTTTCTTATAAAAGTCCCCTCTGATTCGTTTTGGAGAAGGGAATGTCAACCCACTCCAGTATTCTTGCCTGGAGAATCCCTTGGACAGAGGAGAGCCTGGTGGGCTACAGTCCATGGAGTCACAAAGAGTTGGACACGACTAAGTGACTTTCACTCATTCACTGATTCATTTTATTGGGGTTAAATCAGCATTATCTTCCTTTTCCTTATTTAAAAATGAAATATTCAAGAATATGTAAAAGTGCTGTTAGATAAGAAGAAAAAAAATAGTTTTAGGACTATCTACTGACTCATTGGAAAAGACCCTGATGCTGGGAGGGATTGGGGGCAGGAGGAGAAGGGGATGACAGAGGATGAGATGGCTGGATGGTGTCACCGACTTGATGGACATGAGTTTGAGTAAACTCTGGGAGTTGGTGATGGACAGGGAGGCCTGGCGTGCTGCGATTCATGGGGTTGCAAAGAGTCGGACACGACTGAGTGACTGAACTGAACTGAACTGTACACTATAATTCTAATAGGAATACAGATGCACATACATATATATCAACACAGCAGAAAAATTTCCCACATCATTTGTTTAACATTTTTAGTAGTATGGTTAACTCTTTCAACATATAGAATTTTTAACCTTTTATTTCTTTTATAATTTGAGAAAAGAACACATTTTTCATTTCATTTGGCATATATAAAAGAATGAGTAATACTCTTTTATTTCCTTAAGAGTTTACAGAACACTTTCATATAACTTTGCTCACATGGTCCCCACAGCAATCCTATAAGATAAAGTATTAGAATCTTTGGACTTGGTTTCTCTGGTCCTCAAACTTCAGCGTGCATGCACATTCAGTTGCTCAGTTGTGTTCAACCCTTGGCGACCCCATGAACCATAGCCCACCAGGCTCCTCTATCCGTGGGATGTTTCAGACAAGAATACTGGAATGGGGTGTCATTTCCTCCTCCAGGGAATCTTCCTGACCCAGAGATTGAGCCCACATATCCTTCATCTCTGCATTGGCAGGTGGTTTCTCTACCACTGAGCCACCTGGGTCACTTCAGCTCTCTCGAATAAGTTTTAGATTGACATTCCATTTTACAAATAAAAGAAGTGGGGCTTGGAAATGCCATAGAGGCCCACAGCTTGAATGTGGCAGGCACCAAAAGTTAATGCACATCTAACTCCAGAGGCAGGACTGCAGCACAGCTTGTCTGCAGACCACGCCTGTGTTCCCTGCAGCTGTGCCCCCGTGCTCCTTTTGGAACACGTCTTGGTTTTGCCGTTTCTCTCTAAGGCAGTCATTTGCCCAGATCAGTTTTCCTTGACACCACGTTCTCTGAACGCTGGATTCCTTCCGGCAGCTTGACTGTGATTCCACACTTCACCACGCTCCAGCCACACTTCACCACTACTCACTCCAAATCTCAGCATCAACCTAACTGCTCTAACAGTAGTTAGATTCAGGCCAGGAAAGACTAGCTGTGCTGGCTGCAGAAGTTCCTGCAACTTTTCGAATTTGAGTTTTATCACATGCCAGATGAGAATTATGGGTACATTTCCCATTATTTTTATGAAAGCTTCATGGGCCCTTTACCAGAAAACTCTAAATAATTGAGTAACACCTTGTTAATTCTATATTAAGGGAGCTATGAAAAGAAGAACTTTAAGTATATATTATCTGATATTTTATTTAAGAGCAGTAAGACATTTGAGTCAACTAGGGAGAAATAGCTACTTCAGATTCATGCTGTTTTGAATAAAACTATATCAATTTAACAAGATTTCATTGCACCAAGAAATGCTGTTATTACATTGTTGCATACATTATGGGAAGTTGTATGGAATTATGATAGTGCCAGCTACATTTTCATTTTTGTGTTTATCAAAGGTTCTATGACATTTGCCACCATCGTTTGATAAGTTTTGGGGGTTCTCCACCCACCCCCTGCTGCAAATAGGGTGATCCTGTTTTCCTAAATGTGATCCTCAGCCAGTCATACATACCATAGTCACCATAGACCAAAGTCCATGAAGGCAAGGTGAAAACAGTTACTAGGAATCACACTTATTGTCTTAGAAAGCTCACCTCAAAGGTTCTTTCCACTGATAGGGAACCTTGGAGCTCTGAAACACTGCATCGTTGTGTACTTCCTGTATCTTAAATTAAAAGTTGTCTCCAGTTGGTCTCTCCAGTGCCCAGCCTCTGACTTCCTCCTGGGTACTTTTAACTGCCACATACCTCGTTCTGTCTTTGTCTTCTGTTGTAACCCACCATCTTGGAGGGAAGAGATGAGATGGATATATGTCTGTTCAAGTTTCATGAAGCCACACTTCAACCCTGGTACTCAGGCTTCTGACCCCCTGAGGATGGCTATGGTCCCTCCGTATCACACCCTCCCAGGGAGCACTGAGATGCCTGCAGTCCAGGTGGGGGCCATGAGGAGATATTTAGTGCCTGGGGTACTGGATCAGGTCCTACAAGTAAATTCTCCCATGGGAGAAGGAAAGCAAATACCTGGTGGCCTTGGGAATTTAGCCACTTTTCTCCAGTACATTGGATTTCCACAGCTTTCACAGCTTTTAATACTCTCCCTCATGGATCAGATTAGTATCCCTATCATGTGGAAGCATTGATAATCTGTTTTATAGATAAAAACAGAAATTGTAGATATAGATAATAAAAAGGTTTCCCTGATGGCTCAGATGGTAAAGAATCTGCCTGCAATGAGGGATACTTGGGTTTGATTCCCAGGTCAGGAAGATTCCCTGGAGAAGAGAATGGCTATCCACTCCAGTATTCTTGCCTTGAGAATTCCATGGGCCAGAAGAGCCTGGTGGGCTACAGTCCATGGGGTCACAAAGAGTCAGACACAACTGAGCAACTAATACATATAGATAAAAGATTTAGACTTAAAAAACTTCTAAAAGAAAAATTTTTGAAGTTTAACTGACTTACATAAGACCATATGGATATTTAGAATCAAGATAACTTGTCTTGAAGGCTGCCTTTATAGGCTTTAGGGTCTGGGCTAGGGATTGGACCGAGTCCTGATATCAAGATTCCCTAATCCAGAGTTCCTCTGAAGGAAGGTGAAAGACAAAGACAGTTGTGAACCAGTGGGTCTGTTATTAAGAGCACATGCCATTTCGGAAGGGAGGAATTATGCAGTAGATCAGAAACAAGAGTGGAGGAGGAGAGTTCATCCAGATAACCGCCTCCGAAGAGCTGAGTAGATGGGAAGTTAGAAACCCAGGACAAGAGTGGAAATGAACTAGGTGGAAAATTTTAATGCTCAGTGTGTTATGTCAAAGACTGTTGAGAGACCAAGGTCTTCAGTCCTGGGTGCTGGCTGTGCACGTCAGCCTGGACAGTGTTGTATGATCTCTTGGCTGGAGAACCGTCAAGGACCATGCTTCACTGTGACGCAGCACTCGCCCCATTTTCACTTTCTCAGCTTGGAGCGCCTCAGCTCCTTCCTGGTTTATAGTTTATGTTTCCATGTTCTGTCTTACTTTCACCTCTTCTCTTTACCACTTGATGGTTTCTGGAGACTAACAGTTAATCACAGATTGATGAGAACTTAACAAGCAAAACAATGATAATTCTGAGTCTAAAGCATCCTATATGGGTCTCATTTGCTTTTCTGAAGTACAGGCTGACAGAATGTCCCCTGATACTCCTTGAGACCAAATCCTAGTCCACAACAAAAGGCCCTGCCAAAGCTTTAGACTTCCTTCTCCTCTCCCCTCATGTATGCCTATCAACTCTCTGAGGGGTCGGTCATCAACCTTAGTGAGTTTGTTCAGTTTATTATAACCATTTATCTGCTAACCTTTCACCATTGTAGTTCATAGGTAATTTTATAAAGAGCCACAATTTCCTTTTTTTTTCCTGTTTTTGTCTGATTCTTTCCTACCACTTCAGTGCCACTGGCAGCAAGAGTACCAAAGATCAATCGTGAATGATTCAGAAAAATGCAGTGGACTTGCACAGGCCTGAGCCTGAGCGCTCTACAGCTTCAAATGTGCGTGACTTTAGCTATTTACCTAAATCCAAAGTATTGTACATGAGGCTGCCCTGGTGGCTCAGTAGTAAAGAACCTGCTGGCCGATGCGGGAGACGTAGGTTCAATCCCTGGGTCTGTAAGATCCCCTGGAGGAGGAAATGGCAACCCACACCAGTATTCTTGCCTGGAGAATCCCATGGACAGAGGAGCCTGGTGGGCTGTAGTCCATGGGGTCACAGAGAGTCAGACATGGCTGAGTGTCTAACACTTTCACTTTTTTTCACTTTCTCATAGAACTCAGGAAAACAGTTTACTTACTGTCTGCTAGTTAATTATAAAAATATATGATAAAGGATACAGATGTAAGAGATGCATAGGACAGGTATGTAGCAAGGGCCCCAGTGCTTCTGTGTTCTCTCTGGGTACCCTGCCCCTGACTCCCACCTTGTGTTCAGCGACAACGCTCTTCTAGCCCCTTACTTTATAGAGGCTTCATCATGTAGTCACAACTGATCATTAAGCACACTTCCAGCCCCTCTCCACTTTCTGGAGACTGGGAGGTAGGACCCGAAATTCCAAGCTTCTGATTATGGCTTGGTATTTGTTGTGAAGAGCTCTTCCCTGGGAACCCCTCCAGAGCCACCTTATTGGAACAAAAGACACTCCTACGTATTTTAATAATTTCACACTTTATTCATGTTAGAGCCCTCTGCCTTACCTTCTGGTGGAAGTATGGGCAGTTATTAAATATAACCAGGGCTTGAAAGAAAACTACAAAAATCACTCTAGTGAATAAAATCCCTGGAAATTTTAGAGTCAATAATTCTTCCCTGAATGATGACAGCTTCGCTGGTGGCTCAGTGATAAAGAATCCCCCTGCCAATGCAGGAGATGCAGGTTCAATCCCTGAGTTGGGAAGATCCCCTGGAGAAGGAAATGGCAACCCACTCCAGTATTCTGGTAAATCCCATAGACAGAGGAGCCTGGTGGGCTATAGTCCATGGGATCGCAAAAGAGTTGGACACGACTTAGCAACTAAACAATAACGAAAAATGGTGACAAGCTAACCAAACCATACATATAAAACTACATATCCAGATGTATATGTCATGGAAGTTAGTGCTGTTTTTGTGCTTATTTTACCCTTTAATTTACTGTAGTCTCTGATTTTGTTGGACTGCAAATCAACATTCACCAGTGTTTGGTTTACTTTCACTGATATATCCAAAAGCTGTAACATTTGCTTCATCTTTTACTTTTGCAAACAAAACCTCTCAAATTTACTGCAGGGATTTACTTTATTTTATTCTGCCTTTTGTTTCTTTATTTTTCCCTTCTATCCTGCCTGGTTAGAATTGGCAGCTGCTTTGCCCATTCCCGGGAGAAAATCCTACACAGCTAATGATGCTGGTAGGGGTTCCATTCATTGCAAGAAAATGTCAAACAAGGTACTTAGGAAGTGGAATTGGCTGGAGAATGTGGCTGTACATTATTATTTAGAGTGGAGGGGGGAAGGTAGGTCTGTCAGTTCTTTGCATTTAAATGTCATTCTTGTCTGTTTCAGGGAGTTTTATGTCAGATTGAATATAACTGAGATTCAGCTAGTATGAGTTAATGGAGCTACTTCTGCTACTAAGTACCATTTTTCCTCTTGTTTTCAGAGGTTATATGAAAATCTGGGCAATATGATGTGAAATCAGCGTGTCTTTATGCCTTATACACACACACACACAGAATCACACACTCCATATACTCTCTTGTGCCATTAACTGTATAATTTATGTGAGAATCAAATTGTGGGTACTGCCTGCCCTATTCTGTATGTATTCATCCAGAAGAAATTATTTTTTCCACCATTTCATCTTACACTGAACTAATCTCTTGTTTTCTCATCTTCGTTATTGTCATCTTCTTTCATCTATAGAAAATGGCCATCAACATATGCACTGTCTTTTTTCACTTATGAAGGTTATGCTTCTATTTGGTCCTTGTTGTGAACTGAATCTTGTTCCCCAAAGAGCATACACTGAAGCCTAAGCCCACTGTGATTTTGGAGGTAGGATTTTTAAGGAATTATTTAAGGTTAAATGAAGTCATAGGGTGGGGCCCTACTCCCAGAAGACTGGCATCCTTGTAAGAATAGGAAGGAGTCTTGTAAGAATTGGGAAAGGAGTACATCAAGACTATATATTGTCATCCTGCTTATTTAACTTATATGCAGAGTACATCATGTGAAATGCCAGGCTGCATGAAGCACAAGCTGGAATCAAGATTACAGAGAGAAATGTCAGTAACTTAAGATATGCAGATGACACCACCCTTATGGCAAAAAGCAAAGAGGAACTAAAGAGACTCTTAAGGAAAGTGAAAGAAGAGAGTGAAAAGCCTGGCTTAAAACTCAACATTCAAAAAACTAAAATCACGGCATCCAGTCCCATCACTTCATAGTAAGTAAATAGATGGGGAAACAATGGAAACAGTGACAGACTTTATTTTCTTTGGCTCCAAAATTACTGCAGATGGTTACTGCAGCCATGAAATTAAAAGATGCTTGCTCCTTGGAAGAAAAGCTATGACAAACCTAGATAGCATATTAAAAAGCAGAGACATTACTTTGCCAACAAAGGTCCGTCTAGGCAAAGCTATGGTTTTTCCAGTAGTCATGTATGGATGTGAGAGTTGGACTATAAAGAAAGTTGAGTGCCAAAGAATTGATGCTTTTGAACTGTGGTGTTGGAGAAGATTCTTGAGAGTCCCTTGGACAGCAAGAAAATCCAACCATTTTATCCTAAAGGAAATCAGTCCTGAATATTCACTGGAAGGACTGATGCTGAAGCTGAAGCTCCAGTGCTTTGACCACCTGATGTGAGGAACTTACCCACTGGAAAAGACCCTGATGCTGGGAAAGATTGAAGGCAGGAGGAGAAGGGGGCAACAGAGCATGAGATGGTTGGAGTTTGAGCAAGCTCGAGTTGGTGATGGACAGGGAAGCTTGGTGTACTGCAGTCCATGGGGTCACAAAGATTGGACACAACTGAACTGGACTGAACTGAACTGAAGAATTGGAAAAGATACCAGGGATTTCTCACTCTCTCAGCCTGTGAGGACACAGCAAGAAGGCAACTGTCTGCATGGCAGGAAGAGAGGTCCCATAGAGATCAACCCTGCTGGCACCTTGATTGAACTTCAAACTTCTAGAACTGTGAGAAATAAATTTCTGTTGTTTAACTCACGTGATCTGTGACATTCCATTATGGCAACTTAAGCAGATGAATATAGTGCTCAATAAAACACATGTTCCAAATTATCTTCTCTCCTCTTAGAGATAAATATATGTCATATAAACTAGCCTCTGCCATCTTGCCTTCTTAGAATTATTTTCAAATGTTTTTATATTTTAAACTTGATTTTCAAAACACTAGACTTTCAGAAATAGCAAAGCTAGGACATAGAGTTTCTGTGTACTCTTCACTTGGTTTTTCCTAAGGTTTACATCGTATATTACCAGAGTAAAATGACTGAATCCAGAAAATTAGCATTGGAATATATGGGGTATTAGTAAATAATCTATAGACTCTGTTCTAGTTTCACCAGCTTTTCAACGAATGTTTATTTCATAGTTTTGGGTCCAAATTCAGGATTCTATATTATTATTTATCCCTTTTCTCCAAATAGTGACAGTTCCAAGTACTTGATACCTTTCTCCCTCAGGTGCTTACACATTTGAAGAACACTGGTTAGTTTTCATATACAATATTGTAAAACTTAGATTCCCTTGCTGTTTCCTTAGGAGTTGATTGAGATTATCTGTTTTTGGCAAGAACAGCACAGGAATGAATGGTGAGCTTCTCAGTGCTTTCTAGCAGGGGCATATTTGTTGATCCTGATGACTTTGTTAAGGTAGTATCAGTCACATATCTCCACTTTACAGTTCCTTTCCTTTAAAATTGTTAGCTGTCTTGTGGGGAGATAATTTGAGATTATGCAAATGTCCTTTTTCCTCATATTTTGGTCCACCAATTTTAGCATCCATCAGTAATTCTTATCTGCAACTGTTAGGACTGAAATTTTTCCTAGTGACAATTTTTCATCTCCATCATTCTTCCACACTATATAATTGGAACTTTTCTAGAGAAGGGGTTTTCCCTTCCCCCTAAATTATTTATTCATTCCATCATTTATTTATTTCAGTACAATCTTATGAATATTTATTCTTTGTGTTATAATCTATTAGTGTCATATTTGGTCATTGTTCAAGTTCTCACATGTTTGGTCATTTAAGGGTCTTTCAGTTGGCTCCTTAATTTAAAAATCCTCTATTGTTAAAAAATGTGCTAACCATCTTGTGAGGTTTCAGTGAATTGTAATCTTTTGGCTGGTGGAGAGCCTCGCGTCATTATCAATGACTGCCGACTGGTCAGGATGGTAGTTGTTGAAGGCCAGGGTGGCTGTGGCAATTTCTTAAAAGAGGATAACATTGAAGTCTGCCACATTGAATGACTCTTCTCTTCATCAGTGATCTTTCTGTAACACCCAAGGCTGAAGTGTATCAGATATTCTGAATCTTCTGTTGTCATTTCATCATTTTCACAGCATCTTCATCAAGAGTTGATTCCATCTCAGGAAACCACTCTCTTTACTTATCCACAAGAAGCAGCTTCTCAATCATTCAAGTTTTATTCTGAGATTGCAGTAATTCAGTCACACCTTCAGGCTCTACTTCTAATTCTAGTTCTCTAATTCTCTTGCTATTTCCACTGTATCTGCAGTTATGTCTTCCAGTGAAGTCTTAAACCCTTACAAGTCCATGAAATTTGGAATCAGCTTCTTCCAAACTCCCATTAATATTTATTCTTTGACCTCTCCCATGAAGAAGGAAGAATGTTCTTAATGGCATTTAGAATGGTGAATCCTTTTCAGAATCTTTTCGGTTTACTTTGTCCAGATTCATCAGAGAAATCACTATCTATGACAGCTGTGATCTTAAGAAATATCTTTCTTAAATAATAAGACTTGAAAGTTGAGATTACTCCTTGATCAGTGGGCTGGAGAATGAATGCTGGGCTAGCAGACATGAGAACAACATTAATCTCGTTGAACATCTCCATCAGAGCTCTTGGATGGCTATGTGTATCATCAATGAGCAGAAATATTTTGAAAATAATCTTTTTTTCTGAGCAGTATGTTTCCACAGTGGGCTCAAAGTATTCAGTAAACCTTGTTGTAAACAGATGTGCTGTCATCTAGGCTTTGTCATTCCATTTATAGAGCACAAATGGAGTAGATTTAGGCATAGGGTTTTCAGAATGGTAATTGAACACTGGCTTCAGCTTCAAGTCACCAGCTGCATTGGCCCCTAACAAGAGAGTCAGCCAGTTTTTTGAAGCCTTGAACAGAGACATTGACTTCCCCTGTCTAGCTGTGAAAGTCCTAGATGGAATCTTCTTCAAATATAATACTCTTTCATCTACACTGAAAAATCTGTTGTTCACTGTAATCACCTTCATTAATTATCTTAGCTAGATCTTATAGAAAACTTGCTGCAGCTTCTATATCAGCCCTTGCTACTTCACCTTGCACTTTATATTATGGAGTTGGCTTCTTTTCTTAAACCTCATGAACCAAACTCTGCTGGCTTCAAACTTTTCTTCTGGAGCTTCCTCACCTCTCTCAGCCTTCATAGAACTAAAAAAAGTTATTACATTGCTCTGGATTAGATTTTGGCTTTAAGAAACCTTGTAAATGGTTTGATCTTCTATCCAGATCACTCAAACTTTCTCCCTATCAGCAATAAGGCTGTTTTGCTTTTTTATCATTTGTGTGTTCATTGGAGGAACACTCTTCATTTCCTCCAAGAATTTCCCCTTTGCATTCATAAACTGATTAGCAGTTTGGTGCAAGAGACCTAGATTTTGGTATATCTGAGCTTTGGACATGCTTTCTTCACTAAACTTAATCATTTCTAGATTTTTATTTAAAGTGAGAGATGTATAATTTTTCTTTTCACTAAAACACCTAGAAGCCATTGTAAGATTATTAACTGACCTAATTTCAGTATTGTGTCTTAGGCAATACAGAGGCTGAAGGAGATGGAAAGGGATGGGGGAAGACCAGTTGGTGGATCAGTCAAAACACACATAGCTTTAAGTTCATAGTCTTGTTCGAGCATGATTCGTAGGACCTCAAAGACAATTACAATAGTAGTACCAAAGATAACTGATCACAGATCACAATAATAAATACAATTATGATAATAAAAGTTTCAAATATCTGGAGCATTACCAAAATGTTACACAGAAACATGAAGTAAGCAAATGCCACTAGCGAAAAAAAAAAAAAAATGGTGCCATAGACAAACTTGCCACAAATCCTCAATTTGGAAAAAGTGCAATATCTGTAAAATACAATAAAGTGAAGTGCAATAAGACAAGGCCTGCCTGTATATGCACTTTTACATAGATAGAGCCTTATTCATTTTTTTAACTGTAACTTCTTTTTCCAACACTGAGAAATGTGACTTTCATTAGTTGCTATATATTAGCTTATCTTCTCAATCCTAACATGTACATAAATTAGTTTTAGAGTTATTAGCCATATCCCCATGAAAATCAAATTTACTAACAAGAGTACCATATTGGTATACAGTTTTTTGTTGTTGTTGTCATCCTTCCAGCATGTAACAAACGTCGTCTTTTCCAAAGTATTTAGGTCAGTTCTTCTCTGTCCCATGCCCTTCAATGTGATTATTTTATTCAAGTTATTCAAGCGTAATACAAACTCATTTGTTACAGTTTGAATTCCATTTGGGATCTCCCCAGCATCCTGGGGTTGGTTTCAATTTTTTATTTATTTTGGAGGAAGGGGTTCCTGTCACCAGATTGTGATGTAGTGGTGGTAAGGGGTGGGAACCTTCCCCTCGGATCCAACAAGCCATTCTTGGACAGCAGCTGCATGCCTTACAGTTTGACTTAACCCTGACACTCCCTGGAGGTAGCATCAGATCCTGCAGTTTAAGCACTCAGCCCTACAAGACCGCCCCCCCACCCCCAACACGGTTCAGACACCAATCTCAAGTCTAGTTTGTTATCTGTACTTCTGACCAACTGGCTGTAAATCAGAGAGCCCCAAGACCCCCTTCTTAGGTTCATTTAATTTGCTAGACTGGCTCACAGAGCTCAGGAAACCAGTTTACTCACTAGATGATCAGTTTATTACAAAGGAATTGTAAGAGCCAGATGAAAAGATATGTAGAGTGAGGTTATAGGAAGAGTGCAGAGCTTCATTGACATCTCCGAGAACACCACTCTTTCCAAATCTCTGAGTGTTCACCAACCCAGAAGCTTTTCAAATCCCATCCATTTGGGATTTTGTGGAGGCTTCATTACACAGGCATGATTGATTAAATCATTGGCTGTTGACCATCAGTTCAACCTACAGCCCATCTCTCCTCTTCAGAGGAGGGGTAGGGTCGAGGACTGAAAATTGCAATCTTCTAATCACATGGCTATTTCTTCTGGCAACCAGCCCCCATCCTTAGACACTTTCCAAAGTACCTCATTAACACAACAAAAGACATTTTTATTGCTATCATCTCTTAGGAAGTTTCAAGGGTTTTCTGACCTCTGTGTCAGAAATTAGCCGAAGGCCACTAATATATATATATATATGCACACACACATATATATACATACGCACATCTGTATGTGTATATTGTCACCCTGCTTATTTAACTTTTATGCAGAGTACATAATGAGAAATTCTGGGCTTGAGGAAGCACAAGCTGGAATCAAGATTGCCAGGAGAAATATTATTAACCTCAGATATGCAGATGACACTACACTTACAGCAGAAAGCAAAGAAGAACTAAAGAGCCTCTTCTAGACAGCATATTAAAAGCAGAGACATTACTTTGCCATCAAAGGTCTGTCTAGTCAAGGCTATGGTTTTTCCAGTGGTCATGTATGGATGTGAGTTGGACTATAAAGAAAGCTGAGCGCAGAAAAATTGATGCTTTTGATCTGTGGTGTTGAAGAAGACTCTTGAGAGTCCCTTGGACTGCAAGGAGATCCAACTAGTCCATCCTAAAGGAAATTAGTCCTGGGTGTTCATTGGAAGGATTGATGTTGAAACTGAAACTCCAATACTTTGGCCACCTGATGCAAAGAGCTGACTCATTGGAAAAGACCCTGATGCTGGGAAAGATTGAGGGCAGGAGGAGAACGGGATGATAGAGGATGAGATGGTTGGATGGCATCACCAAGTCAATGGACATGGGTTTGGGTGGACTCCAGGAGTTGGTGATGGACAGGCAGGCCTGGCATGCTGCGGTTCATGGGGTCACAAGGAGTCAGACACGACTGAGCAACTGAACTGAACTGATGAAAGTGAAAGAAGAGAGTGAAAAAGCTGGCTTAAAACTCAATATTCAAAAAACCAAGAGCATGACATCTGGTCCCATCACTTCATGGCAAATAGATGGGGAAACAATGGAAATAGTAACAGACTTTTTTGGGGGGGCTCCAAAATCACTGCAGATGGTGACTGCAGTCATGAAATTAAAAGACGCTTGCTCTTTGGAAGAAAAGCTATGACCAACCATGACAACATATTAAAAAGCAGAGACATTACTTTGCTGACAAAGATCCATCTAGTCAAAGCTGTGGTTTTTCCAGTAGTCATGTATGGATGTGAGAGTTGGACTGTAAAGAAAGCTGAGTGCCGAAGAACTGATGCTTTTGAACTGTGGTGCTGGAGAAGACTCTTGAGAGTCCCTTGGTCTGCATGGAGATCCAACCAGTCCATCCGAAGGAAATCAGTCATGAATACTCATTGGAAGGACTGATGCTGTAGCTGAAACTCCAATACATTGGCCACCTCATGCAAAGAACTGACTCATTGGAAAAGACCCTGATGCTGGGAAAGATTGAAGGTAGAAGGAGAAGGGGAAGACAGAGGATAAGATGGATGGATGGCATCACTGATTCAATGGATATGAGTTTGAGTAGGCTCTGGGAGTTGGTGATGGACAGGGAATCCTGGCGTGCTGCAGCCCATGGGGTTGCAAAGAGTCAGACATCACTGAGCAACTGAACTGTACTGAACTGTTAGGTAACTCAGGTCATTAGTTTCTGGCTTATTCATCCTCCATTTTTTTTTTTTTTTCTTTTTGCATAGGTTAGCAGATACATGCATAGTTTCTTAAATTTCTTTCTTGTATAAAGAATAGTATTCTTTAGATAATCTTTTGTAATTAAGTCATATATTTTGATGAGAAAACAGGGCACAGTCCCCAGTCATATAACTGACTAGAGTTTATAAAACAGGACACTAATACCTTGGACTTTGGGGCCAAAAGGATCTGAATTTGAACCAAGTTCAATCAAGTACTAATTGTGTGATCTTAGAAAACTAACATATCTACATATTAATTCCTTTGTCTATAAAATAGAAATAATATTAGTACTAATAATAATATAGTACCTGTCACAAGTCTGCTTAAGGCTTAAATAAGAATTACATCTAAAGTTCTCAACATAGTGCTTGACATTTGATGAAGTACTCAAGAAATGTTATAAGTATTAATATTATCAAGTGTATTAACAGGAACTGTCAATTTGTAATTAGCTAATTGCTTACGGCTAGAAATTTTTTTCCTGTCATAATTACTTTCTTTAAATGAAGACCATCAGAAACTTTGCACACAAATAAATTTTTTCCCCAGAGAATTTTATAAAAGACAGAGCTGATCATACTATTAATTTGGAAGAAAATCCTCAACTCTACCATACTGAAATTTCAGTATTTTTTAAAAGTTCAAATATCCTGCTTATACTAATCTTAATCTCTTTCACTTTATACTGTAAGACTCATAACACTTCTGTGCACCAACTTTCTATGCAATTTTGACAATAGAATTTGTAAAAGAGATTTTTATGACTAATATAATTTTTTGTACTGGAAAATAGACCGCTAGTAGGAACCTGCTATAAAGCACAGGAAACTCAACTCAGTGCTCTGTGGTGACCTAGATGGGTGAGATGAGGGGATGGGAGAGATCTGAGAGAGAGGGGATATGTGTATCCATGGAGCTGATTCATTTCATGGAACAGTAGTAACTAACACAACATTGTAAAGCAAGTGCAATAAGGAAAAAAAAGAAGATGCAATTACAAAATAATAATTTTTTGTACTGGGAAGGGTAATGGTAAAAGCAGTTAATCTGTTTAAGTATGCTATTGCAGTAACTTAAATTGTTATTATATTTAAAGATGAATTTAAAGTCTGTGAATCTTGTTCAAACTGAGCAATATTGATTCAAAAGAATTGTACCCTGTGTTGGCAAAATTTTAATTTATTAACTTTTACTAAGTCCCCGATATAGGTCATGAATTTGAACAAACTCCAGGAGATCCTGGAGGACAGAGAAGCCTGGCATGCTACAGTCCATGGGTTTGGAAAGAGTCAGACACGACTTATCAACTGAACAACAGCAAGGGATCATGCCTGTGTTAGTTGCTGGAGGTAAAACAACAAAAAAAGGAAGCCCTTCCTTGAAGGACCTCAGTCTAGTTAGTTCCCAGAAGTTAGTTACTTGAGTTGGTGGGAAAGTGTGTGAAAACTAGACTTGACATCTTGGATCTTCTTTGATGCAACCAAAATCTGTGGACCATTCAGAATGAATTTAACCAGTTATAACCCATTAGAGTAATCTTTTCAATTCTCATTCATTCTGCGAATAAGTATTGAGCAACTGTTAGACGCAAGGCACTCTTCTAGATGCAGGATCGACCACAGTGAATCCCCATTCTCAGGGAGCTAGAGGAAGAAGGCAACTCGGCCATCTATCAGTTCAAATCAGTCAAGTGATCATAAATGCTAGGGACAAAGTTGATGAAGCGTATGGAGAATGGATGAATGTGACATTTTGTTCAGATTTGGTTAGGAAAGACCTCTCTAATAATGGAATATGTGAGCAAAGATTTAAGAAGTGGAAAGTCGATGTTATGTGGTAATCTGGAGGAGGAGAATTACCCAAAGCAACTTCAGAGGTCCAGAGTTGGAAGTATGCCTGACATATTTCAAAATGAGCAGAGAGTCAGTAGGGAGAGAGAAAGGAAATGAGAGAGTAAGAGAAATAAAGACAGTGAAGGTTACCCAGTGAAGGCCAGTTTCTAATAGGAGAAACTGTCCGAGGATTTTGAGCAGATGAATGGCATGATCTGCCTTACAATTGTAAAAAATTATTCAAGAGAAACCTTAATTAAATAGAGTTGGGAGATCAGAGTGGAAGGGGTGTTTTTTGTTTTTAATTTTATTATTATTATTATTTTGCTGTGCTGCAAGGCATCTGGGATATTAGTTCCCCAACCAGGGATTGAACGCAGGCCCCCACCTCCCCACTCCTCCTCCCCCCACACCCCCTGCCGCAGTGGGACTGCTTAATCCTTCCCACTGGACCACCGGGGAAGTACCCCGGAAGGGGAACCTAATAGGAAGAGGAAAGGCTCCAGTTCTTTCCTGGCAAAAACTCAGCTAAGGAAAAAAATCATGGACTTTTTTTTTTTGGACTGTTTGTTTACCACAACCCTCCCAGCTTCTTTGTCGTCTCTTTAAAAACGTTCTCCTTCCCTTGCTGGGTGGGGGCTTACCATGGTTCGCCATTGTTGCAGACCCTGAATCACAGTTCTCTGCTGATTGCTGAGAAATCAGTCTTTCCTGGAAAAATATTTGGCTGTCATTTTTTTCAGGTCAACACAGTTTCGAAGGATCCTCTTGGTCTTTGTACTGAGAACAGGCTGTCAGCACACATGGCTGAAAGCAGGGAAATCTGTCAGAGAGGAGATCCAGCAACCAAAACCCAGGTGAGGAATACCACATCTCAGACACAGGTGCGAGCAGCAGCTTGTGGAAGTGGTGGTTTTCTTAAAATATTTTGAATGTAATTCATTAAGGGTGAATCCAAAGTTTGGACTTAAGCTTCCATAAAAATCCCATCTGAATCATTAATTATCTATAAAGGGCCCCAATAGAGAAGCCATTCTTCCATTTTTTTTCCTAGGGAAGCTGCATTCCATTTCCTGAGAGGGAAAAAAAGGATGTGCTAAAATTAAACCACGGGGCCGTGTACAATGTCCCAAATGGATGGAGGCCTGTCTCCTGCTTTGCGTATCACCTTGCCTAGGAAGACTGAGAAATCATGTGGTCTTATTCACTTGCATAGACTAGCAGCATCCAGAGCTGCAGGGACTTTTTCTGACACTCAGGAATGTGAGAAAAGCTGAGGCTAGTTCAGTGCCATGAAGGGAAAGGCCCCTCAGTTGTGTCCAGCTCTTTGCAATCCCATGGGCTGTAGCCTGCCAGGCGCCTCTGTCCATGGAATACTCCAGGCAAGAATACTGGAGTGGGTTGCCATTCCCTTCTCCAGGGATCTTCCCAACCCAGGGATGGAACCTGGGTCTCCTGCTTTGCAGGCGATTCTTTCCCATCTGAGCCATGCTGTTCAATATGAAGTCAGTTCAAACCTGAGTCATGTGTCCACATCCTGATGCTATAAGCTGATCTGCGTGTGGTGTCTTCTTTGGGGCCAGAGATATGCTCTACCTTCTAACCTTCCTTTAGAAACTTTACTTTATTGGACTGCATATTTGGGGATTTATTTGCAGCTTAGGAATTACCATGCTTGAAACTGCCAGTCTTTTACCCTCCAGATGATCTGGTGTCTAATGTCCGTGAGACCAGAGCACTTTCTTTTCTTCCTTTTAATTATAGAGAAGAAAGGTGTTTTTTTCTACTCAGATAGTGTCTCACAATTTAGAAGAATCAGATATTTCTTTGCCAAGGGCGGAGGAATACCAGACATATGCTGTTCTTTCTTATTTCTGACTGTGAAAGTTTCCTGCATTCTTTCGATTTTTGAAGGCCATGGTGGATTTATTTATTGTTAGGAACTGTCTTTTTTTTTCACTCTGAAATATTGTGTTTTTCTTTTCCCTCCACAGTGTGTCAGGTTGCCTACGTTTATCTTAGAAAAATAATAAGACTGACTTGAGAAAATGAATTTATGTTGCCTTGGCTCCTACTGCACTGCCATAAGCATTTTAAATGACTCAGAGGAATTATCTGTATTAATAAAAATGAATTATTAATTGGGTCTTATAATTTAATAGTTGAGTGCTGATTCCTTTATTTTAGAAAGAGGTTTCATTTAGAACTATAGTGGGCACATTTAGATATACTAATCTTTATTTCAAGCCCTCCTTTGGAAGAAGGCAGCTCTAGTTGCAAATCTTATCATGGAACCAAAGGAGGAAGCAGTAGAGTCAAAGGAGAATAGATTTATACATCTAATGTTACAGAAACTAAGTTTATACATTTAATGTTACGGAAAGCAGATAGCAACCTGACCTGAACGTTACTGCTGGCGGTGGACCCAAATAGTATAAACCTGACCAGCTTTTTAGGGTCAAGTGGAAATGATGGTGCTTATTTACACATGGACTTTATTTGTTCATTAAAAGCTGCACGTAAGCAACGCTCCCACAAAGATTTTGGGCTGGATTAGCAAAGGGCCATATGCACTCCTATTTCCCAGGCGTGATTTAGTTAATTCAGCACAGTTGAATCCAATGATATTTCAGGTAAGAACACATGGAAGAGTCCTGTGGCTCGAGTGAGAGAGCATAAATTAAATGGTGTGACAAGTGTTAGGGCACATCCATTTTCTGAACCTCGGTTTCCTTATCTGAAAAAAATAAAGTGGGGGAGTTGGAGTAGGCACATTTTAAAACAATTTCCAAATACGAGATGGAGAATATCTTTTTAATGTTGTTATCCTTCAGGAGGCCATCAGCATTATATAACTTTGTTAATATTGGGGGAAGCAAAGGATATTCATGGCCCAATGATCATGCACACATTCGTGGCCGCTTTCCCCTTCAGTGTGACATAGGGAAGGTTGTGTGATGTGTTCGGACCAGTATCAGCCCTCCAGTTTTCAACCACATCTGAACTGGGATATGGTTGGTGGCTGCCAGGAATCTAGTCCCCCTGATATTACACCAGGAGGGTACATTACCCACATCTGATTTATATTTGACTCAGGAGAAAATGCCTTTTAACTCTAGGCCCCAATAATTTAAAATAACCCCTGAATCCAAAATTTCTGGAAATAGGATGAAAGGGGGCAGTTAAAATATTTTTGTGAATTTCCTCCTAGGAAAAAAAAAGAAAGAATTGTATCATCTGGGAGCAGAAATCCCAGATATGGGAGCTCTTTTGATCCTAAGGTGTTTCTTTTATAGTATTAATCCTAAGGCTTTGTGGGGTTAGAAATGATTCCATAATCGGTTGAGACCTCCTCTAAAGCCCTCATTATACCTGAGGTTCATTTATTGATGATAGGAAAGTCAATGGAGTAGCTGACTAACCACATAGCAAACGTTGTTCTGTTTTTGTTTTTTTTTCCCAGAAAACCATTCCTCAAACAATTATGGCCAGGCTGTATAACAATAATAGCAAACACATGTGTGACACTTGTATGCCCAGTGTAGTAAGTGCTTTATATATAATAATTAGTTTAATCATCACTGTAAGCGAGGTATTATTATCACCACATACAGATGAGAAAACTGAGGCACCAAATAATTATCTAAGGTTTCACAAGCTAATTTTTGAAACCAGCAACCTGGCACTTTTGTCTCTGCACTTGACTATGGAAACAGCACATGCATCAGTTTCCTCAGCCCTTATAGCATTATGATTTAGCAGTATGTATAATTCTATTTGGGCTTCCCAGGTGGTGCAAGCGGTAAAAATCCTGCCTGCCAATGCAGGAGACATAAAAGACTGGGGTTCAATCCCTGGGTTGGGAAGATCCCCTGGAGGAGGGCATGGCAACTCACTCCAGTATTCTTGCCTGGAGAATCCCATGGATTCATCAGAGGAGCCTGGGAGTTGTTTGCTTTTTGTTGTTGTTTTTTGTTCCTGGAAATCTGATGGCTGTGATTTCAGAGTTTGTATGTCTAAATAGAATTTCAAAGAGGAGGTTAAATGAGTCATAAAGTTCTGAGCGTTAGAGATATGACCCACAAAAGAAAAAAAAATCTCAAGGTCATCAGAGCTTTGTAACTAATAGTTAAGGCCCTGAAGTCAAACAGCTCTGGGTGAAATTCGGCTCTGTAGCTGATGAGTAATGGACCCTTGGGTAAGTGACTTACACTGCTGAAGTTCTAAAAAATACTTGAATACCAGGCAAGTTAGCAGTTCAGGAACCAAGAGAAATGGAGATCCAGTTATAGGATTTAGAGTGTAAGATAAGAATTTGGTCTAAAACCCATATTGGAAAACCTGATACTTAAATGCTACTAGAAAAGGAAAAAGGAGATTAGAACTAAGACTGGCTTGACCCTGAACTGAGTCACATCAGTTTTTCGCTAGGGCTGTCTAAGGCCATCTCTGGCTTTGGGCACATTTGAATCAAGAGCTCACAGTCAGAGATGCCAGGTTTTAGCACTTATGGCTACAACATTGAGAAGAGGACAGAGAACCAATTAGATATCAAGTCCCACCATAACAGAGGGGGAAATGTGCTAAGGTTGCTCTGGAGTGGTGTTTAACCATGCTTCTTTATATGATCTGCCTGTCTGTTTGCTAATACTTTTACCTTCCTAGCTAGAAAATTGGGGCAGTTAAAGAACTACCTGTTTTCCCCACTGGAAACAAATAGTCACCAAAGATTGGCATTGCCTCACAAAACCTTTCTCCTAAGCATTCCTCATCCTGAAATCACTGAACGGTTGGCTTATACCTTGTGCTGTGTTGTACTTGGTCGCTCAGTCGTGTCCAACTCTTTGCGACCCCATGGACTGTGGCCCGCCAGGCTCCTCTATCCATGGGGGTTCTCCAGGCAAGAATACTGGAGTGGGTTTCCATGCCCTCCTCCAGGGGATCTTCCCAACCCAGGGATTGAACCCAGGTCTCTCACATTGCAGGCAGATTCTTTACCAGCTGAGCTACCAGGGAAGCCCTCTTATACCTTATCTCCCTGGAATGAGCATTCATAATCAGATTAGGGAAGGTCTAGATCAATCTACCTGCTAATGAAGGAGACACAAGAGATGCAGGTTCAGTCCCTGGGTTAGCAAGATCCCTTGGAGAAGGAAATGGCAACCCACTCCAGAATTCTTGCCTGGAAAATCCCATGGACAAAGGCGTCTCATGGGCTACAGTCTGTGGGATTGCAGAGTTGGACGTGAGTGAGTGCACACCAGACAGGTCAATCACAGACTATTAATCAAGGGCCCTACTCATAATAATAATGTGAAGATTGATCCATCATTATTCCTAAGATCTTCAACTTCCTGAGAATTCTATGGAAACATTGTTGGAAGCTAGACTGATACTGAAACCTCAGCTTCTCTGTACACCAGTGCCATTATCATCAAATCCCAGAGTCAGAGGTTTGAGTGAAGTAGAAAAGTACAGCTTTATTGCTTTCTCAGGCAAAAGGAGATACAATAGGCTTTTGCCTTGAAAAAATATGTCTCAATCCCAAAGGATCTGATGAAACGCTTTATAACAGTGGACCAAAGATAGGGTCTCTGATAAGATTAGCGTATAAGCAGGGCTTGTACTCCCTTAAGCGCCAGGTAGCGAGGCAGATGGGGCTTCCCTGGTGGCTCAGAGGGTAAAGCATCTGCCTGCAACGCGGGAGACCCGGGTTTGATCCCTGGGTCAGGAAGATCCGCTGGAGAAGGAAATGGCTACCCACTCCAGTACTCTTGCCTGGAAAATCCCTTGGATGGAGAAGCCTGATAGGCTACAGTCCATGGTCTTGCAAAGAGTCGGACACAAGTGAGCAACTTCACTTTCACTGTCAGCATAGCAGAGCGGTCTGAGGCACTGGATTAAGGCTCCATTCTCTTCGAGGAGAAGGGGCACTGGTTCAAATCCTACTGCTGCCGAGAAGCAATTTTGGGCTTGCCAGTTGGTGCTAGTGGTAAAGAACCCGCCTGCCAATGAGGGAGACATAAGAGACTCGGGTTTGATCCCTCAGTCAGGAAGATCCCCTGGAGGAGGGCATGGCAACCCACTCCAGTATTCTTGCCTGGAGAATCCCCATGGACAGAGGAGTCAGGTGGGCTACAGTCCATGGAATCACAAAGAGTCAGACTTAGCACGCCCTTAATCTCCTGTCAGGTGGTCGGTCTCCTAATCTTGATGACCTTCTCTGGTCCTTTAATCCTACCTCAGGTAGTTTTTTGGCTGGTCCTCCCTTGATTGGCAATTGTTCAGATCCACCATTTGGAACTCATGAAAGGTTATAATGGCTGGAGTTTTGCCTACAAGAAATGGGGGACAGAAAGGTCTCCTATCCTGGGAGTCCCACAGAGCCCCACTTGGTTTCAAGACTGCCATCACCAGAAAAGAAAAGGTATGAAGTTCAAAAATGATATTTCAGTGACCAACACATAACAGTTGCCACTTAATAAATACATGTGTGCTAAGTTGCTTCAGTTGTGTCTGACTCTTGTGACCCTGTGGACTGTAGCCCAGCAGGCTCCTCTGTTCTTGGAATTCTCCAGACAAGGATATTGGAGTGCACTGCCATACCCTCCTCCAGGGCATCATCCCGACCCAGGGATCAAACCCACCTCTCTTATGTTTCCTGCATTGGCAGGCAAGTTCTGTACCACTAGGGCCACCTGGGAAACCCTTAATAAATACAGTGGCATTCAAACAAATGAGTGATCATGAAAGGCAACTACACCCTCAGAGAGTAGACTTGCCTGCAACTCAAGGCAACTCACATGCCTACCAACCTCAAGGCCAAAGCTGATTCATTTTCTTCTTTACTAACTTTTTCTCTAAACCAAGTAAAATCTGATTATCAACTGTGATATATCCAAGACATGCCTCCACAAGAAAGATAAGTTTACCCTTCTGTGTCTACATTTTTCTGAAGTTTGAGAATTAGCCACTAACATTTTGCAAGAAACAGAGGGGATATAGGTGGCTACTTAATGGTACTAAGATACATCTGAATATGGAGACACAGGGGGACCATCTCCCAACCTGCATCATGTGACAATCAAAATGCTTGGAAATAACATGGCATGGGCTGTTCCATCATGTTTATTGGGAACACAGACCAACTCAGTGTGAGAGCAACTTGGCTCACCCTAATAGGAGTTACAGAGTAATTAAATTCTTCCACATCACATGTAAGTATAATGTGTTAATAAAAAAGTAATCACACCTCCATTGTTTCTGCAGGTTCAACTTAATTACATGGCAGTTAGAACTCTCTCTCCTTATTCATACTCAGCGAGGACTCCCTTTACCATCTGCTGATATTTAATTAATATACATTCAACGCCCTGCTCTATTATTAAATGTAATTTAACAACTTCCTCCTCTGCAATCTAAATTCAGAGCAACATGAATGGAAGACATAATGAAAGAAAACAGCATCTACTCCCCTTATTAAAATATTATATACATATTTATCTACACATTACTTTAATCCAATTTAGGAAAGATATTTTTCACCTCTAAGCATGCTGTGACTCTTGGAAGCTTCAGGAGTTTGTAGATTACTGTGAGCCAAGATAGAGTTGTCTAGGTTAGCAGAGTTATGTGACTTGAAAACAGCCCCCTCTTAACTGTTTCAAAAGCCTGGGAATTTGAAGAATTGATAGATGATTAGAAGAAAAACAGTAGATGCTGATTCCTAGCTAATATTTTCAGTAAATGTTTAATTTACTGAAATGCTAGTGTGTAAAAACCTCAGATGTAAAACAGAGTGATGACAGGGCTTAGAGAATACAGCTGCCCTCATTACCAAAATTCAGATGATGTCAAGATTTCCAGTTTAACTAATATGTACTTGGCATTATAAACTAAAGAATATTAAACCTGCAGGTTTCTAAATGTTGTGAGGAAAAAGAGTCAGACATTGACATACTTAAGATTAGAGTATTGCAAAAAGTGGAAACCCAAGCCAGTGATGTAGGAAGTAGGGCATTTGGGGTGGTTGACCTCTGCCCCAGGTGCAGGCAACAAGGGAACAGTGTATGGTCTAAAGAGAAAGTATAAACAATTATAAAACCAATTAGCAGTCAGTCTGCTGTTTGTTACCACAATACGGTGGCAGTTTTGGTGATCAGCTACTTCTGTCTGAAGGGTAGGCTGCTCCTCCCAAGTCCTCCTCACTTCCCATTGATAAACCACCTCCCAAACTCCTAAGTCAACAATACAGTCACATATTACATCACTGTGCTGCCTGATCTCAACTCACTTTCTAAGGAAAATTTGATACTAACAATATTTTAAACGGGAGGCAAAAATTCATTTTAGTTCTATCCAAGTTAATCCAAATCATGCAGATAGGAGATCCTGCTTTGAGGAATCCTGGCATGATAACACTCTCTGAAAATGTGACTCTTAAAGAACCTCCTTGCTTGCTGAGTTATCAATAAGCAGGAGGGCACATGTATCAGGAATCCCTGCTCTGGGGCTTCCCTGGTGGTCCAGTGGTTAAGAACCCACTCGCCAGTGCAGGGGACACAGGTTTGATCCCTGTTCCGGGAAGATCTCACATCCCACGGAGCCACTAAGCCATGCCCCATAACTGCGGAGCCTGTACTCTAGAGCCTTTGCTCCGAAACAAGAGAAGCTATTGCCATGAGAAGACCATTCACGGCAAGTAGAGAAAGCCCCCATGCAGCAACAAAGCCAATAAATGCATAAGTAATTTTATTTTAAAAAAAGGAAACACCTGCTCTGAACTGTGCATTCCTAAACATCGAGAACCCCTCTCATAACGATAGCAACAGAAAACAGTCTTATTTGAATCTAATGTGTGCCAGTTCGGTGGATAGCCTGGATGGTTTTGATGGAGACTTGAGAGGCAACAGTGAAGTGGGCTTGGTTAGGATGTGGTGGACCCTATCTCAGGGGTCAAGTAGGTCAAGGTTCGTATGGATCCTCAAAGACCAGTTGAACAGGTCTTGGGGCTCCCATTCTCTGTGACGTGGGCAATACGCCGTCTAATGCTGTGTACTAAGGTTCACTGCTTCCCTGTTCAGTTCAGAAAGTGATTAGTCCTGGGAATTCTTCTTTATGCCTCTAGGTCTGTGCTCAGTGTCTTTTATGTGGGTCACTGTCAGTTCATGTGTATTAAATTGAAATTACTTGATCAGGACTCCTGTTCTACCAGGTATTACAGGAAAAGTTAATTGGGATTACATGGTTTTTATAACATCCTGTAGCAAACAGCAAACGTCGTCATTTCTGCCTTTGATATTCTCTTTCCAAAGTTCAAGTAATATCCATCTCTCTAGTTCAGTGAGGGTTAAAGATTCCTTTTTTTTTTTTTTTTTTTTTCTTTCTCTCAGGGATTGTCTTTCAAGAACTTTTCTCTCATTCCTGCATCACCAGTAAAATCAAAATCCCCTTAGGATGAGTAATTTAAAATATATAAATGCCTGTAAGTCCCAGGTGCCTTTGCAGAGATGCTAGAGGGAAGATGTTTTTCTCATCATCGTAGCTGAAGCAAGCTGTCAATCATTATTGACAAAAAGAGTCAGCCAAAGCTATCCTCAGGACCAGCTATTGCTGCCTGCTCCCCAAGACGAGCTCCATGAACTGTCTGTCCCTGACATTCCCAGAAGTCACACAACTGCCTCACTCGAGGTATCCTTATCATTTCAGGGGTGCTTTTACTTTTTATTCAATTTCTTTTAAGGTGGGGAGAGATATAAAGGGAGAAAAGAACTCAAAGGAAAAATTTAACTCTAATTTCTGATCTCAGATAACAGCTCTGGGCAGACCCTTGTCTGTGTTTGATTTTACAAGGTTGAAACTGAATGCATTCCCTCATCCATCCTCAGAGGGCTATGAGCAGTCTCCCCCAGCTGGCTGCATAGTGACGGTGTTCAGAACAGAGAGGACCAGACACTGGTGTGGTCCAACCTGGGGTGCTCCCATCATGATGAGGCAGTGGCATTGTTTGAGGCTGCATGTGGTTATTGTCTAGCCCTATTTTTTGTACCTACACATGGCCAACCTCTAAAGATCATGTCCTGTTAGCTTCTAAGCTTAACATTTTCTCTTTCTTTAGTAAAATTTCTCACGTCTTTTTATAGTAGCATTCAAAATTTTTAAACGTAACCTGAAGTAGGAAATACATTTTCCATTGCAGTCCTGTGGTAGTGGTGGTGGTTTAGTCACTAGGTTGGATTTGACTCCTGTGACCCCGTAGACTGTAGCCCACCAGGCTCCTCTGTCCATGGAATTCTCCAGGCAATAATACTGGAGTGGGTTGCCATTTCCCTTTCCAGGGGATCTTCCTGACCCATGGATTGAACCCATGTCTCCGGCGTTGCAGGTAGATTCTTTATGCAGAGCCATCAGAGAAGCCCATGTAATTCTATAAATATGCACAATGGATTTTTTGTGCATTAAGTACATATCAGGGAAACAAATGTTTTATAAAACAACACTGAACTATTTTGTGAGACATTTTCTAATATGTTCTATCCATTTTCTTTTCTTTCTTCCCCCTTTCTCTCTTTGCTTTTTCTCCTTTGTTTCTTCCTGTCTAATATGGCATGACCAGCTAAGTCCTACTTCTCAGCTTGAGAAACACTGCCTTATGCCACATTAGCACACCTATTCCTAGATATAACAATCTATTTTATAACTGAAACTGATTATCTTTTCAATAAACAAAATAAGCGTCACCATCATTTTGGACTGTTTCTGGATGGCTCTTGTTGAATATACTTCTGTGGCCACAAAGTCAATACAGTTTTTACACCAGACAAGGATATGGGTCATAAAACAAACAAACAAAAATGTACAGAAGTATAGTTGGAAAGAACAAGATGGTGGAGGAGTAGGTGGACGTGGAGTACATCTCTCTCCACGGATACACCAGGAATACACCTTCAGACACAGAAGTGCATGCAGAACACCAGCTGAGAACGGACTGGAGTATCAGACCACTGGAAAAGAATATATAGAACCATGCAAAACTTGGTAGGATGAAGGAACTATGGGGAGAAACAGGAGTGTGAGTAGGACTGGCCTTGCCCTCGGTGGGTGGGGGAACTGAAGCAGGAGTCCAGTCCCCACAGTGGGGCAATTGTCTGAGTCAGAGGAAAAACATTTAAGGCTGGGAGTGAAACAGCTGATCTGTGGCAGCCTAAATGGACTGAGAATCAGACAGTCCTTGCTGCAGCCATACATACCCTGGACAGGGACGCAGGTGCCCTGGAAGGCACAGCAGCCAGGAGCTGGAATTCAGGGATTGTGGAGCAATCCCAGGGCGAGGACTGCTGTTGACTGCAGAGAGATGGATGTGAGGGAGGAGACTGTGGTGGGAAATGCCTGTGGAGGAAAGCCAGGCAGCCATGGAAGCAAGGCGATACTGCTGAGTCACACATGGGGGTGGAGCCATCACCATAGCCCCCTCCCACAGGCCAGCATCAGCAGCTGAACAATAAAGAGGCTGATTCATCAAACGCCTGACGCACTGAACTATAGGACCCCACTCAGGGTTCCCCTTTAAGTGCCTGATGAACTGATCTACAGAGTAGGACCCCAGCCAGGGGGGACCCTCTATGGGCCTGATGCACCAAACGATAGAGAAGAACCCCAGCCAAGGGAGCCCTCTAAGTACCTGAACTGGCAGAGCTACGGAGAAAGACTGACCAAAGAGGCCTTCTGATTACCAGCTGTAAGGGGCTCGAAAAAAGACTCACACAGGGCCATAACTCTGGCGGAGGCAGCCTCTGTCCCTGCACACTGCACCGCCAGGGTCCCCACAGCTGTGCCGCCTTCAAGCTCAACTCTCACTGGGGCAGAGCTGACACAGGCAACAAAATAATCTTGCATCTGTATGCGCAGGGGTGCTTCATGTCCAACTCTTTGCGACCCTGTAGACTGTGGCCTGCCAGGCTTCTCTGCCAGGGCGGGGGTTCTCCAGGCAAGAATACTGGAGCGTACTGGCCAATACCATTTGCCATACCCCCTAGAGCACTATATTTCCTGCTGCCCTAGCCGCCAACTCCCCCGAGGACCTGGTACTGCCAGAGCCCCTGCAACCCAAGCAGCTGCACCACGTCCACACCTGGCCCTCACTGGGGCAGACCCAAGTCCTCCAGGGCAGCCTCAGGAGCAAACCCCAGTGGACCAGTCACATGGAGAGGTGGAAATAAAACCACAGTTGAAACCCAGGGGCAGTGTGGCTAAGGAAGAAGACCCAAACCCCTCCCACCAGCCGTACAAGCTGCAGATTAAATCCACACGATCCACTAGGCAGACTCTGTGTCTATGGAATATCCATGAAAGGACACTGAGAGCCCCCACAAAAGAAAACACACTAGTTCTGACAGCTGTGGACATTGGAGGCAAGAACACACAGGAGTAGGAGCAGATTAGAATCTGAGCTGGCCCCACAGCAAGTTCAGAGACCAGCACAGTGCTGGAGGGCGTCCTAGGGAGGGGAGGTGGACTGTGACTCCCAGCGAGGGAAAGGGCTCTGACAGCAGTGACGCAAGAAAAAACATTTATTATTATTACGTTTTCACTCGCTCTGTAGATCCTTTGGGATTTTTTTTCCTTCTTTTTTCCCCCCTCTGTTGTAGTTGTTGATTTTATTGGCACCATGAAATCTAATTAAGCTTTTGAGCTTTTTTTCCCCCCTCAGTCACATTTTTTATCATTGTCATAAACCTCTGCCTCTATGTTGGGTTTTTGCAGTTCTGTAGAGTTTTCCTTTTTCTTCTTTCCTCTTTTCTTAATTTTAATTTTTTAAGCCTATTATTATTTTTCCACATTTATTCCTTTGTTTGCTTTCTTACTATGCTTTTCCCCTTGCAGCTAATCTTTAATGTATATAAATCTTTATCTACCTGTATTTAACTTTGCATATCTGTTCTTTCTTTCTTTTTTTTCTTTCCTTTCCTCTCAACATACACGTTAGCTTTATTTTCATTGCTTTATTTCCCACTCGGCACCTTGCTTTAATTTGGTTTTCTGGTTTGTGCTTTAGTTTTGTTCCTAACTGATAAATAAAATTTTTTATTTCCTTTGTTTGCCAGGTCAGTCTACCATACTTTATTTTTGTTGGGCTGTTTTGGCTTTGCTTGTGGGTGTATATGTATAAGTGTATATAGCATTACTTTAATTATTATTTGCCTGATTTTGTAACTGCCATTTGTCTGGGGTTCATCTTTGGTTTCTTATTTTTGATTATTTGCTTTAATCTCACTTCATGCCGTAACAGACCACTTATGGAATCTTCATTCTTGACCAGAGATCAAGTTCTGAGTCTTTGGAGTGGAGCACTGACTCCAAGACCCTAGACTACCAGAGAACTAACCCTAGGGAGTATCAAATAATGAGAACTCACACAAAGGAAACCACTTGAATACAAAACTCGGCATGATCCAACCACCAGCAGCACCTTGTGCAGGATGCCTCATCTAAACAAGAAACAAAACAAAAATACAAACCCAGTCATCAGCAAACAGGATTAGCACCTCACTCAGCTTTGCCCATCAGAGGAAAAACAAGCAAGCAAATAAACAAAAAAACACTCAGCACAAATCTCAAGCTATACGAAGCGTACACACACCACCAGACCAGCCTTAGGAGGGCAGAAACCAAAACATAGAAAGAATTCAACCTTGAAGCCTGGGAAAAGGAAACCTCAAACACAATAAGTTAAAAAAAAATTGAAAAGGCAGATAAATACTACAGAAATGAAGGGACAAATCAGAAATGCAGAAGTCCAAATAAACGGAAAGGAAACAGGCAATCTACCTGAAAAAGAATTCAGAATAAGGATAGTAAAGATGATCAAAAACCTTGAAAACAAAATGGAGAAAATACAAAGAATCAATTAACAAAGACCTAGAAGGTTTAAAGAATAAACATACAGAGACAGACAACACAGTTACTGAAATTAAAAATACCCTGGAAGAAATCAATAGCAGAATATCTGAAGCAGAAGAACAAATCAGTGAGTTGGAAGATAAAATGGTGGAAATAACTTCTGAAGCGCAGAATAAAGTAAAAAGAATGAAAAGAACTGAAGATAGTCTCAGAGACTTCTGGGACAATATCAAATGAACGAACATTCAAATTAGATGGGTCCCAGAAGAAGAGAAAAAGAAACAATATGAGAAAATTTTTGAAGAGATTATAGTTGAAAATTTACCCAACATGGAAAAGGAAATAGTCAAGCCCACAGAGACCCACACAGGATAAACCCAAGGAGAAACACGCCAAGACACATACTAATCAAACTAACAAAGACTAAGGACAAAGAAAGACTATTTATTAAAAGCAGCAAGGGAAAAGCAACAAGTAGCTTACAAGGGAAACCCCAAACATTTAACAGCTGATCTTTCAGCAGAAACTCCACAGGCCAAAAGGGAATGACAGGATATATTTAAAGTACTGAAAGGGAAAAATCAACAACCAAGATTATTGTACCCAGCAGGGATCTCATTCAAAATTGATGGAGAAATAAAAAGCTTTTCAGACAATCAAAAGTTAAGAGAATTTGGTACCACCAAACCAGCTTATCAACAAAGGTTAAATGGACTTACATAGTCAAGAAATACAAGAGAAGAAAAAAGATCTACAATATCAACCCCAAACAATTAAGAAAATTAAAATAGGAACATATATATCAATAATTACTTTAAATGTCAATGAATTAAGTGCTTCAACCAAAAGACACAGACTGGCTGAATGGATACAAAAGCAAGATCCCTATATATGCTGTCTACAAGAAACCCACTTCAGACCTAAAGACACATTTAGACCAAAAGTGAGAGGATGGAAAAATATATTCCATGCAAATGGGAAGTAAAAGAAAGCTGGAGTAGCAATCCATATCAGACAAAATAGAACTTAAAGTCAAGACAATTTACAAGAGAAAAAGGATGACACCACATAATGACCAAGGGATCAATCCAAGAGGAAGACAGAACAATTGTAAATATCTATGCACCCAACAGAGGAGCACCTCAATACATTAAACAAACACTATCAGACATAAAAGGAGAAATTGACAGTAACACAATAACACCCCACTCACACCAATGGACAGATCATGAAAACATAAAATTAATGAGGAAACACAAGTCTTAAATGCTACATTAGATGCGATATATCTCATTGATATCTTCAGGACATTCCATCCAAATGCAAAAGAATACACCTTTTTCTCAAGTACATGGAACATTCTCCAGGATAGACCACAACTTGGGTCACAAATCAAACCCCAGTAAATTTAAGAAAATTGAAATAATATCAAACATATTTTCTGACCACAACACTATTAGACTAGATATCAATTACAAGGAAAAAACTGTAAGAAACACAAACACATGGAGATTAAACAATACTTTCTAAACCACCAAATGGTTACTGAAGAAATCAAAAGGGAAATCAAAAAATGTCTAGAAACAAATAACAATGAAAACACGACAGCTCAAAACCTATGGGATGCAGGAAAAGCAATCCTAAGAGGGAAGTTTATAGCAATACAAACCTACCTCAAGAAACAAGAAAAACAATGAATAGACAACCTAAGTTTACACCTAAAAGAACTGAAAAAGAAGAACAAAACCCCCCCAAAATTAGTAGAAGGAAAGAAATCATAAAGATCTGAGCAGAAATAAGTGAAAAAAGAAATGACAGAAACAATAGTATAGATTAATAAAACTAAAAGTTGGTTCTTTGAGAAGATAAACAAAATTGACAAAACTTTGGCCAGAATCATCAAGAAAAAAATTGAGAAGAATCAAATCAACAAAATTAGAAATGAAAAAGGAGAGGTTACAATAGACAGCAGAAATACAAAGGATTATAAGAGACTACTATGAACAACTATGTGGCAATAAAATGGATAACCTGAAAGAAATGGACAGATTCTTAGAAAAGTTCAATCTTCCGAGACTGAACCAGAAAGAAATAGAAATTATGAACAACCCAATTACAAGCACTGATATTGAAGCTGTGATCAAAAATCTCCCAAAAAACGAAAGCTCAGGACCAGATGGCTTCACAGGAGAATTCTATCAGACATTTAGAGAAGATATAGGCCCATCCTTCTAAAACTCTTTCAAAAAGTTGCAGAGGAAGGAACACTTCCAAACTCATTCTACAAGGCCGCCATCACCCTGATACTAAAACCAGACAAAGATAACGCACAAAAAAGAAAACTACAGGCCAGTATCACTGATGAACATAGATGCAAAAATCCTCAACAAAATTTTAGCAAAGAGAATTCAGCAACACATTAAACAGCTCATGATCAAGTTGGGTTTATTCCAAGGATGCAAGGATTCTTCAGTATACGCAAATCAATGTGATATACCATATTAACAAAATGAAAGATAAAAACCATATGATAATAGATGCAGAAAAAACCTTTGACAAAATTCAGCATGCATTTATGATTAAAACTTTTCAAAAAATGGGCACAGAAGGAAGCTACCTCAACATAGTCAAGGCCATATATGATAAACCAACGGCAAACATTACTCTCAATGGTGAAAAACTGAAAACATTCCCCCTAAGATCAGGAACAAGACAAGGGTGTCCACTTTCACCACTATTATTCAACATAGTTCTGGATGTCCTAGCTACAGTAATCAGAAAAGAAAAATAAAGGGAACTCAGATCAGAAAAGAAGTAAAGCTCTTACTGTTTGTGGATGACACGACACTGTACATAGAAAACCCTAAAGACAGTATCAGAAAATTACTAGAGCTAATCAGTGAATTTAGCAAAGTTGCAGGATACAAAATCAGTACACAGAAATCACTTGCATTTCTATATACTAATAATGAAAAATCAGAAAGAGAAATTAAGGAATCAATCCCATTCACCAATGCAACAAAAAGAATTAAATATCTAGGAATAAACTTACCTAAGGAGACAAAAGAACTGTACACAAAAAGTTATAAGACACTAATGAAAGAAATCAAAGATGACATAAACAGATGGAGAGCTATTCCAAGTTCCTTGGTACGAAAAATCAATATTGTGAAAAAGACTATACTACCAAATGCAATTGACAGATTAAATGTGTTCCCTATCAAACTACCAATGACATTTTTCACAGAACTAGAACAAAAAATTTCACAATTCATATGGAAACACAAAAGACCCCGAATAGCCAAACCAGTCTTGAGAAGGAAGAATGTAGCTGGAGGAGTCAACCTTCCTGACTTCAGATTATACTACAAAGCTATGGTCATCAAGGGAGTAGGGTACTGGCACAAAAACAAGAAACATAGACCAATGGAACAAGAGAGAAAGCCCAGAAATAAACTCATGCATCTGTGGGTACCTTATTTTTGAGAAATGAGGCAAGAATATACAATGGGGCAAAGACAGCCTCTTCAATCAATGGTGCTGGAATAATCAGACAGCTACATGTAAAAGAATGAAATTAGAACACTTCCTAACACCATACACAAAGATAAACTCAAACTGGATTAAAGACCTAAATGTAAGACCAGAGACTATATAAAACTCTTAGAGGAAAACATAGGTAGAACACTGGATGACATAAATCAAAGCAAGGTCCTCTATGACCCACCTCCTAGAGTAATGGAAGTAAAAACAAAAGTAAACAAGTGATTACTGATTAAACTTAAAGGCTTTTGCACAGCAAAGGAAACACTAAGCAAGGTGAAAAGACAACCCTCAGAATGGGAGAAAATAATAGCAAATGAAACAACTGACAAAGGATTAACTTCCAAAATATACAAGCAGCTCATACAACTCATACCAGAAAAACAACCAACCAGTCAAAAAGTGGGGAAACGATCTAAACAGACATTTCTCCAAAGAAGACATACAGATGGCTAACAAACACATGAAAAGATGCTCAACATTGCTCATTCTTAAGAGAAATGCAAATCAAAACCTCAATGAGATATCACCTCACACCAGTCAGAATGGCCCTCATCAAAAAGTCTACAAACAATAAATGCTGGAGAGGGTGTGGAGAAAAGGGAACACTCTTGCACTGTTGGTGGGAATGTTAATTGATAGAGCCACAATGGAAGATGGTATAGAGATTCCTTAAAACACTAGGAATAAAATCACCATATGACCCAGCAATCCCACTCCTAATCATATACCCTGAGGAAACCAAAATGGAAAAAGACACATGTATCCCATTATTCATTGCAGCACTATTTACAATAGCTAGAACATGGAAGTTACCTAGATGTCCATCGACAGATGAATGGATAAAGAAGCTGTAGTACATATACACAATGGAATATCACTCAGCCATAAAAAGGAATGCCTTTGAGTTAGTTCTGATGAGGTGGATGAACCTAGAACCTATTATACAGAGTGAAGTAAGTCAGAAAGGAGAAGATATATATCATACTCTAACACATATATACAGAATCTAGAAAAATGATACTGAAGAATTTACTTACAGGGCAGCAACAGAGAAATAGACATAGAGAATAGACTTGGGGACATGGGGAGAGGGGAGGAGAGGGTGAGATGTATGGAGAGAGTAACATGGAAACTTACATTACCATGTGTAAAATAGAGAGCCAACGGGAATCTGCTGTATGGCTCAGGAAACTCAAACAGGGGCTCTGTGTCAACCTAGAGCCGTGGGGTGGGGAGGGAGATGGGAGGGAGGCTCAATAGGAGGGGATGTATGTATACCTATGGCTGATTCATGTCGAGGTTTGACAGAAAACAACAAAATTCTGTAAAGCAACTATCCTTCAATAAAAATAAAATTTTAAAAAATATACAAGGTACTTACTGGTTAGGTCACAGTTGGACTAGTGTGTGTACTGCTTGTTAAACTACCTCAAGAGTGATAAGGAAACTAGAGAGTTTCCAGGAAGGCAGGTGATAGGGCTGAAGTCCCCTGAGATTCCAGGTAAAGGATATTTTGAAGAAAGATTTCCTGCAGGGTGTCATATTTGAATCTGTCTCATGACGTCATCAGGTCTTCCCAGGTGGCTCAACATTAAAGAATTTGACTACAATGTGGGAACTGCAGGAGACATGGGTTCAATCCCTGGGTGGGAAGGTCCCCTGGAGGAGGGCATGGCAACCCACTCCAGTATTCTTACCTGGGAAATCTCATGGACAGAGGGACCTGGCAGGCTACAGTCCACAGGGAAGCACAGAGTCAGACACGACTGAAGCGACTTAGCACACACATGACATCATCACTCTGCTTTGCATTCAGTAGTGGGTCTGAAATTCTTTTAATCTGATTTTTTTAGATTCAAAGGGTTGCTTTGGAAATGAGTGAGTTTTCTTTATGTTTGACCCTCCACAGCATGAACGCATTTATGTCCTTCAACTATGCAATCATGGTATTGCCTTTAAATTCTAGGACTTGTCCCCTCAATATTTCCGTCCTGGGGATGGTATCCATGGCATCTCATGATAGTGTTGCAAATGAAATGACCTCACAAAGAGAACCACTTCTTACATTATTAATTAAACACCTTCAGATGCCTGGAGACAAAGGTAAAGATAGATCCATTATTTGAACATGCAGCCTCTGACCCATGAGCAATTTTAGAAATCACAATCCTTCTCGATTCTTAATCCTCTCATTTTTTTATGACTTAAGCAAGGGTGCCTTCCCTAGTGACTCAGACAGTGAAGAATCTACCTGAAATGCAGTAGACCCAGGTTCAATCCATGGGTCAGAAAGATGCCCTGGAGAAGGAAATGGCAACCCACTCCAGTATTCCTGCCTGGAGAATCCCATGGACAGAGGAGCCAGGTGGGCTACAGTCCATGGGGTTGCAAAGAGTTGGACTCGATTAAACAACTAACAGTGAACAAGCAAGGGTGCCAAACACATTTTGTCAACGTTAAGATCAAATTGAGTTTCACTGATTCTGAAGCCAGTCTTGTGTTTGTTTTCTTTTCTTTTTTTTTTTTTTTTTGGTTTTGTTGTTTTCTTAAACCACTATATCGTATACTTCAAATGTGACCAGAGAGCTATTTATAGAGAACACTGCTATGGGCTGGATGTATGTGCCTTCCAAAAATTAACACCTGGAAGCCTTAATCTCCTATGGTGGTGTTTGTAGATAAGGCCTTTAGGAGTGAACTGGGTTTAGAGGAAGTCCTCAAGGTGGAGCCCCCATGATGGGATTAGTGCCTTGTTAAGAGGAGGAAGAAATCAAAGCTCTCTCTCCTTCATATGAGCCTCATCTGAGCAAGAAGGCTGCTGTCTCCAAGCCAAGAAGTGGGCTCTCACCAAGATACCGAATCTGCTAGCACCTTGATCTTGGACTTCCCAGCCTTCAGGCTTTGAGAAATAAATATTTGTTGTTTAAGTCACCCAATCTATGGTTTTTTGTTTTTTGGGTTTTTTTGCTCTAGTATCCTGAACCGAGTAAGGCAAATATTGTTTCAATTTAATCCCTCGCTGGAGAAGAGAAAGAATGTCACTTCACCCTCTACAGACTGCTTTCACTTCTTTGTCTCTTCTTATTCCCTGTTTCTAGTTTCTACAACCGAACACTAGCAAATCCAACACAGATGAGTGAATCCAATGAGTCCAACACAGATATGAGCAGGACCACCTAACTGCTGTCAGCACAGACCGGCAGAGCAAATCAGGATGAGATTAGGTCTGAGTCTCTGTCATCTACTGTCAACACGATCATGTGGGCTTGAGCAATATTTGGGTCAAGGTAATTGTCTGGAGAATCTATTAATTGCACTGGTTAATGGATAATTATCAACTCATACCCATATGCTCTCTCTCTCTCTTTTTTTTTTCTTTTTTTTTGTCCCCTACTGGAAAACATAATACAGCAACAATTTTTCCATTTAATATCCTAATAGACTTGCCTTATCTTGTGTTTCTCTGGGAATTTGTTTAACCAAGACTTCACTGATATGGAGCTGTTGTTTAAATTGAAAAATCGCAATGCCTTCCCCAACAACCTTGATACAAGTCTTATCTGTGCATGAAAGTGACAAAAACATATCTTTTTGTTGAGCCAGTGTGGGGATGAGCTAAGCCACATAGAGATGTTACTTTAAATCTAAGACTAGGAAGAGAAGGCTTGGTCCTTTCTTGGGGTTTACCTGATGATAAACACAAATGATATGAATGTGTGACTTTGTCACTTCTCTCTGGAACTTATTAGCAGTGTAAAAGGGGAGGGCGCTATATTTTTTTAGGAAAAGTTGTGGCTTTTACATTTAGGTTTAAGAAGGAAGAAGATGATGAAATCTAGAGAATTTTTATGTAGGCTTCATGTCAACATCTTGTATCAATTACACATTTATAGAAGCATCTCTAATGTATTTTATGAATTCATAGACTCTGTGTCGTGGTTGCCAGTGTTAAGCAGCAAGGTAATGAAAGGATGTATTTGGAAGAGCCATTGAAACTGAGCAGGATCCTGTGGGGCTCCTGGGCATAAAGCCTTTCTGTGCCCCCTGTTTTTTCATTATAGAAAATGGACTTCATTCAACCTTCATGACCATCCCTGAGTTCCAGTGGGCAGGTTCAAACATTTGCTAATTAGAAAAGGGATGGGATACTGAGACAGAGGAGGGAGGAACCATCAAGAAACACATCAAGAAATGTGTAGCCTTGGGACAAGGCCCTGGTCACACACACATACCCCCCAGGGGTATACATAACAATATCTTTGAGCAGTTTTGCAGCTACTAAAATCCCCACCGAGTGACAGGAGTTAACTGTAAGTGGCCCACAAGCACATCCATCCCAAACCAGTTGGAAGCAGAAGGTTGATGATGCCGAGTCCCATCTGTTCTACCAACCAATCAGAAGAATGTCTGCAAGTTGATCACGCCCTCTTTAACCATTTCTGTAAAACTCCTCACTACCCCCAATAGGTTGGAACACAGTTTTGAGGGCAATAACCTGTTTTGGCCCCCTGTGACTGGCAAAGCAATAAAGTTAATCTTTTCTACTTTACCCAAAACTCTTTTCAGTGAAAGTATTAGTCGTTCAGTCATGTCCAACTCTTTGTGTCCCCCATGGACTGTAGTAGCCTGCCAGGCTCCTCTGTCCATTGAATTCTCCAGGCAAGAATACTGGAGTGGGTAGCCATTCCCTTCTCCAGGGTATCTTCCCAACCCAAGGATCAAACCCGTCTCCAACATTGGAGGCAGATTCTTTACCATCTGAGCCACCAGGTAAGCCCCAAAACTCTTATCTCCTAGATTTAATTCTGTGTTGGGGTACTGAGGCCAGATTCTGCTCCACCATCCTATTCAATTAAATAGAAGTTTTAAGTATTACATTTCTTATCACTAATAAATGCAACTCCTTAAACCAAAACACATCACACAGATGAATATCTTTTCTGAAGGAGAAGCCAATTCCTTCAGTTTAAGAAATGCCTAGATATGTCATAGCATGTTGAATCTCTTGCTCATTTTCCATTGTCATATTCTTTATTACATGTAACTGGAGAAATAGTAAGGCCTGCACAGTGTGGAGGGAAGGTGGGACCATGTCTGTGTCAGTGTGTGTGAATGTACCTGCGGATAAAAGAGGAGAGAAGGAGGGATGACACGGGTAGATATTCAGCGTATAAATGGCTAAGTTTCCAGACCATAGGGTATCTACAGTTGGATGAGAAAAGCTCCTCAGAGAATTACAGCTGCTTCACAGCAGTGACACTTGCTGATAGATGCACCAGGAGCATACCATTTCCTGATAAATCATTTCACAGAAGCCTATTCCCTAGGTGGGCTAGTAAGAACTGATTACTGGAACTTAAAAGAACCAGAGAAAGATCATCCAATTTATTTTAGGGTCTCAGTCTCTCAGCCTCATAAAAATAAAAAGTAAATTTTTTGTTAAAAGTTTGATCTCTGCAACAGAAGGAGACATAGGGCCAAGTATAGGTAGTTTGCTTCATTCACACGTAGGGTGAGCTGGGCTGGCAATAAATTATTATGAGGTAGTCTGAGATATCTTTAATCTGTTTTTAAGAAGTACATACACATATACTATTGTTTTGTAGTACTTCTTTTCAGCAGCCAAATCATACCCAAGAAGGTTGGCTCGCTGGTTTATTTCTATGTACAAGAATGAAATTTATCTGTGTGTAAGAGAATATACTCGCTGACCTTTACATGATATAAAGAGGCACTGTGAATCTTAGTTCCTAATCACTCACCCTTCAGCTAGTCCTTGGCCCAGAAAGCACTGGTAAAACACTAGCCATAAGGAAAGAAAAATTTAAGAAGTCAAGTAAGGAAATGACAGTAACTAAAGACACCAGCTGCCTGTCGGCAAAGTTAAAGGATTTCATACACAGCTATTCATGGCGGCAGAATTGAATACTTTCGTAGCTTCAGAACCTTGTCTTTGCTAAATTTCCTTTTTTTTTTTTTTTTTTTTTGGCCTCCTGGGATTCAATTCATAGCCTGTCAGCATAACATTGTCTTTTATTTATCAGGAAAAAAGGTAAAGCTTCTTTGAGGGGATCAGTATTAAATAAGATAGGCTTGACTCAGACATAGAATGAGGGCAAGTAAATTCCACACATCTCCCCAGGGCTCAGGACCAAAGTCCATGCAGATATGATGTCCTCCACTCTGGAGAGCCACAGGCCTCAGGACAGGAGCCAGAAATCGGGGAGTGAAACAGTGGCTGTGGGGAAGTTAACCAGATGGCGCCAGTTAGACTCTCTTGCCCCACGGTCTCACGCCCTCTCTCCCCCTGTTCTGTAAACAATGACTTTGAACGGTTATGTAACAGGTCATGTAGCGAGATCACTTATAGCCCTGCGCATGCGCGTCCCGAGATACTCACTTGGCCACGGGCTGCTTTTGTTCTGTAAGTATATACAAAAGCTTCACCTGGAAAAGCCCTGAAGCGTTGTGTGCGGTTCCGTTGTGTTATGTTATGTCTGCTGCTATGGCTGCTGCACCAGCCAGGAGAGAATAAACGCATCTGCAGATCTCACGGATCCTGGCATTTTCTTCCAGCCTCTTAGCTCATGCTTTGTCTGCCACGGGTTCAGCCAACCATGAGCACAGTGAGATGTAGCAAGACAATTGGCAACACGAACAGAATCGACAAGACCATGGTCAAACAACCACGTCAATCAAATGCATGGTTTTATTTACTTGCATCATCTTTAATTCACATAGTAAATATTTGCAGGCACATATTTACCCATTTTGCACATCACTAAACTGAGTCTTCGAGAGGTTACTTTATTTTCTCAGAGTCACCCAGCTTATGAATAAATGCCAGTGTCAGGATTTGGTCACTGGGCTCAGATGGTTAAGGATCTGCCCACAATGGGGGAGACCTGGGTTCAATCTCTGGGTAGGGAAGAGCCCCTGGAGAAGGAAATGGCCACCCACTCCAGTATTTTTGCCTGAAGAATACCATGGACAGAGGATCCTGGTAGGTTACAGTCCATGGGGTCGCAAAAAGTTGGGCACAACTGAGCGACTAACATTAACTAATTGATTCTAAATTTTCTCCTTGATTCACCAAGCTTCTCAAAGGTCAAGCTTGAGAGAAGGGAACGGTGTTTGTCCAAAATCATTTAGCAAGAGCTTTCCTCCTAACCCTTGTGTGCTGACCTCATGTAGAAAATTCTGCTAGTATTATGGGACTAGCACCTGTGCCAACACATTGTCATGGAAGAAAAAAAGTGACATAGCACAAGGAAATTGTAATATGTATATAGTAGACACACACACAAAGGCAACAGAAGATCAGGAAAGAAATAGATTAACTCTGCTTTGGATGACTAAGCTTACTCATGAGAAAGGTTTGAATTTAGTTATGCCTTGAAGGAAATCCACACAGATGTGGAGAAGGGGAACATTATGACTGAAAAAGAAAGATGAAGCTACTAAACTCTGAGCAGAAGTGCAGAGCAAAGTCTGGGAGTTTCATGACTGAAATTAATGACAGCATGGAAGGAAAGGATACAAATTCCAAAATTCAGAAATTTGTATTTGATTCTGCACACAAAAGGAGCGTTTGAATTTTTCCAAAAAGAAATTTGGTAGCATTGTTTTACAGATAATGAGGATAATCTGGCCCCAGGATGCAGAAGGCAGAATTTTAAAGTCTTCAGGTTCTGGGGTGAGTACATAGAGTGTGACGGAAATAAGAATATCTGAGGGTAGCACTGAGATATATACACTACCATGTGTAAAAGAGACGGCTAATGGGAAGCTGCTGTAGAAGGAACCCAACCCAGTGCTCTGGGATGACCTGGAGGGGTGGGATGTGGGGCTGGGGTGGGATGTGGGGCTGGGGTGGGTGGGAGACTAAGAGGGAGGGGATATGTATTTACATATAGCTGAGTCACTTTATTGCACAGCAAGAAACTGGCACAACATGTAAAGCAATTATACTTCAATAAAAAACATAATAATAAATGTTTAAAAGGTCCTTATAGTAAAAAAGAAAAGAAAGAACATCTGGAAAACATATTTCCATCTGAAAGCACTGAGATTTGAAAAGAGTAGCTGAGTGCATGGCCCATGTGCCTGACCCTAAATGCTAATTAGTAACAAGCCCTGGTGGTACCAATTCAATCAGCATCTCCGTTCCTCGGGCGAAAGATGATGGTTGTTAGGAGAGGGATGGACTGGATGTATCTGCTCCAGAGAGCGAACAGTGAACATTGCCTCCACCAAGCAAGCTGTGAATAAGCCTTAAGGACGGGGAACAGGGTGACAAGAGTCTGAAGGACAGTGAAGTGGAGCTTTATCTCAACTGCGAAGGTAAGCTTCAGGCTGACATCAGCTTATAAAAGGCGAGAATCTGGAAAAGACACATTCATACTCTTAAACCCACTTTCTTCACAGAGACCTCCTAAATACACTCGGCAAAAAGGCCAGCACTGTTTCTAAAAAGTGGCTTCCTATGACCACAGTCAGACACCAGATAAACTGAATATTTGCCTCTAAAGCTTATGACTACAGTCATTTAGGTCTGAAATTATTTAAAGCAGACAAACCCAAATGCTGCATCATTATAATTTTTTTTTTTTTTTCAGAAAGTTCCAAGGATGCAGGTGGACATACCAAGACGCTAATGAGGTTTAAGGTTCAGTGCTCCTGACTTGCAGGACACTTTGTAAGGCATTAGAAACAGCCTGAAAACATGTAAAATCTGTGGAATTTGTAGGTTTTTATAATTTGAGTTGTAATTTATTGCAATTTTTTTCCTTGTCTAAATGAACACTTATTTTTAAATTCTATTTTATAAAGAGGGCCTCCCCAAATATTATAAGCTGCCCCTCCATGGTTTCTTTACCTTGGGTCATATAACTTCCTAATGTACTTTCCAAGCTAAATTGGTTGAAAATAGAAGCCCAGCTAACTAAATGACTTCACTCACTAAATATAATTACAGGTTTCCCACTATTAGAAAGTAGAATGTTCCTATGAAACCTTTCATAAGCCCAAATGGTGCAAAGAAAAGAAGCAATTACCTTGGGACACTTCTTGCTAATGACGCACAAAATAAACCAAGATAAAGCCCAGATGCTCACAGACACCGGTTCAAAGCGTTGGTGGCTAGATGCTAGGATGCTGAGTATAGTTCTGGGGAAGGAATTTGTGGGGCCACCCTACCTGCTTGGGGTGCCCGCTGCCTCTATAGCACCTTGCTGCAAAACAAATACTGAAGACTATTTTCAATTTTCACCTTTTTTTTTTCATAAAAGCGCAAATCCTCCTCTGATTTCTTTCAGTTAGAGAAAACGGGTACTCATGCTGGTTTTTTTAAAAGTAAAGTGGTGTAAAGTGAACTTTCCAAAAGCAGGGGGTATCTATATTGATTTCCAGTCTCTTAACTGTTAGAGATCATATGCGTGCATGTGTATTCAGTATCTCAGTGGTGTCAGACTCCTTGTGACCCCCACGGGCTGTAGCCCACCAGACTCCTCTGTCCTTGGGATTCTCCCAGCAAGAATACTGGAGTGGGTTGTCATTTCCTTCTCGGGGGATCTAACTGACACAGGGATGGAATCCACGTCTCCTGCATTGGCAAGTGGATTCTTTACCCATCATTGAGTTGGCTTTGTAATATTTATTTTGCAGCCATTTATGTCAGCAGTTGACAAAAAGCCAGTTGTTTGTTAAGGCCAATCCCTCCTGCCAAAAATCTACATAATCTTCATATAAGAGAAGGCCACACCTTTTTCTTCTCTGTGGTAAGTGACATGCATCCATTTTATCCAAGTGATTTCAGGTTTTTAAGGAACAGGTTAAAGAATAGAGGTTGAAACACACATCCCCATTTTGAATTGCTGAAAATTTAATGCTTATCTGACATAGCTTGTCTAGTATTATGACAAAGGTCTTAAATAAGCAATGATAATTCAGTAACTAGAGTTTATATTGAGCTACAGCAGTTTACCTGGCAACAATTGACGTCTACAGAGACAAAGGAAATGGAAAGGTCATTAACAGCCAAGCCCAGTTTCTTCCAGCAGATTTCTACATATGGTGATAAACAGTGCCATAACATGGGGGGTCCACAGCAACGTAACTGTGCATCAAACTTGTTTCCCCTTTGTGCAGAACCTCAGCCTTAGAATGAACAACACAGTGATCAATAAGAGAATTGGCCAAGGTTTTATGTGGAATGCTTAATGAGCTAATGGCAGCTCATTAGGGGGAAAGTTGGCATATTTAAAAATAAACCAAAAAATTCTTATTTACAAATAAAATTGATAAATTCTACAGTGAATTCTGGCAAACCAGAGGATGTTTGTGGAATTGTTCAAGTAAATTCATGAGGATGTGTGTCCATCAACCATGAAGAAGAGTATTTGGACAGGTGTAGGAGCAGGAAATCAACTCCATGTTTTTGTTTGTTTTCTTCTAATAAAATACATAAACAAATACCACTAACACCTAGTCGGAAAGTGGCTTTAGCTTTATGAAGTTCAGCCTGCCTTGTGAAGCTTGGGAAAGCCAGCTCCTCTGTGCCACTACATCCTCTCTCGTCCCAAATCTGTTGGTCACGTGAAGTCAGGCTTTACTGCATGTTGTGATTGGACCTGAGGTTTGTGTTTTGGCGATTTATAATAAAATTTAAATAGAAGAAAAATCCTGGAGGTGTTCTTAATATTTTGCAGTGTTGTTATGTCGGACATGACTGAGCAACTGAACTGAACTGACCTCTTAAACTTGACTCTGTCTAGAGCAAGTCTCCTGCTGACTGGTGTGTTCTGAGGGTAGGCCTAATTTTAGGGTATGAGCAGTCAGTTGATATGGAGTTGGAGAGTTGGAGGGGAAGTCTTGTTTTCAAGGACCTGAAGGAAATTTTACATGCTAATTATATTTACTGCAGTTCTTCCTGATTATAAAAGTGTTGTGTTCCTCTTAAAAACGTGGTTTGTTTTTTAAATTGTAATTGTCCCTATTCCTACTTCTTAGTTAACTTGAGATTCTGATTCAATAGGTATAAGATGGGACTAGGACATCTGTGATTTTAATAAATTCTCCAGGTGATGCTGAGGTGATTCTTGCCAATGTTGAGAACCAATTATGAATTATAAATGGTGTCTTGTTTTTGTTATATCCTTGTTAACAAAGTTGTTAAGTTGCTAACAAAATATTTTATGAGTGTGTTCTTATGTCATTAACATCTCTTCGAGAATATATTTTCAATGTTCTCATGGTTTCCCATCATAGAAGTGGACCATAAAGTTTAAAACATTTTGTAATTTTAATATTTAAAGTTATTCTAGTTTAGCTCTTACAGATTATGTAGCAGGAAACTTTTCTATATATAAACATTTCAAACCTGCCAGTACATTTTTTCAGATAGATTTTTAGAAGTAATAGTACTAGACCAAAAGATGTGCTTTCATTAAGGCTTTAAAGAATGTTGCTATTTTTCTGGAAAAGCATGATGATAATTTATACTAGTAGCTATAATATTGTTCTTGTGACCTCACTCCACTAGTTTTAAATGTTTAATTATTTTTATCATTGCTAATTTGACAGCTGAAAACTGTTATCTCCTTGTATTCTTAAGTTGTATGTATTTGAATATAGAGATGTTAAGCATTCTTTTCCCTATGTTTGTGGAAATCTTTGGTCACCTTTCTTTCTAATCTTTCTTGGTAACCTTTCTTCAGTGGATTATCTATTTCTCAAGGCAGAGTTAAAAGTCCTCAGTTAACTACAGAACATGGAGAGAGTTTGAAATTCCCCCAGGACATCGAAATCATCTCTTTCCTCTAACCTCTCAAGTCTAACTAATGAGTGCACATGGGTTCCAGTCAGTTATACCAAGGTTACAACTTAAGGGAGGGGTCTCCAATCCAGCATTTTTGTCCTCAGGGTCAAAGAAGACAGGAGGGAATCAACCTCCGTTTTAAGTATCCTTCCCTTGACCTCATGTTGCCATAGGCAAGAGAGAAGTCGCCCCCCCCCCCGCCCCCACCCCGGCTCTGTGTGGGGCTCTATCCCCTCTTCTGGGGCACTCCCAGTTCCCCGCAACCATCTAAGAGATGGATCAATCCCTTCATCCCTCTAACCCTGTCTGTGGCCATCCTCTGCCCCTACCAAGAAACTCAACCTTCAACGTTTCAGACTCTGGCCCCGCAGCATCCCCAAGTCTGGATGCCTCCCCCACCTTCTCTCAATCCCTGACACCTTTCCGCTGTGCCCTCTGAAACTCAGAATCCCTCGTCACCTATGTCTCCATTATTTGCAGGTCCTTCTCTGAATGTCACCTACGTCTCCATTATTTGCTGGTCCTTCTCTGAATGCCCCGAGTCCATTTTGTTGTTTTCGGCTCAGAGAGGAGGGCACTGCTTCTCTCCAGCAGTTTTCTCCGCCGGCAGCTTGTCTGTCTCTCACCCACCTCCTCATCCTGAGCTCGGATGTGTATTCGTGTCCTCCTTGCCCCTCAGCTCTTCTCGGAACATAGTCCTCCATATGCTGTAAAAAGCCTTTAGCTGTGAAGCTGGTGTGAACTCCATTAGTCTCCAGCCCTCATGGTTGAGGTCACTTACACACCGCTCTCATTCCCTGACTGTTTCAGCTCATGGCTCATGCTTATTCTGTTTCAACCACTAGTCACAGGATGATTTTTGATGATTTTCAGTAGCCTCAGTTCGGACTTTTCCACCTTGATGTCTCAGACCCGGATCTCCTGTGTTCTAGTGACCTTGAAGTTCACCCAACCTCAGTCACTTTCTCAGATAGTTATACCTTATATCCTGACTTTACCAATAACCACACTCCCTCCATATCCTCAGTTTCAAGCCTCTCTGATTTCCACGTTCTGTCTTTTGAGCCCACTTCATCTAAGCACCCTGACTCACAATTCTTTGATCCTACTGGGGACCTTCAGTCCATTGAACCTATTGAATTTTCACAGCAACCGGTTCCTAAAATGTCATTGGTTCCTTCCTTACCCAGATTAAATCCCACATTCTAAGTCTCCAACTAATAAAAATAAATGGAAAAAAAATAAAAATAAATAAATCCCACATTCTAATGTTATCTTGCAGATGTCCTCAACTCTCTAGTTTCTACTCGTTTATGTTAAAGTGTTAGCCGCTCAGTCATGTCTGACTCTTTGCAACCCCATGGACTTTAAGCTTGCCTGGCTCCTCTGTCCATGGAATTTTTTTAGGCAAGAATACTGGAGTAGGTAGCTATTCCCTTCTCCAGGGGATCTTCCTGACCCAAGAATTGAACCCATGTCTGTTAAGTCTCCTGAAGCAGCAGGCGGATTCTTTACCACCTGAGCCACCACTTGTTTCTACTGCTTGGTAAAGTCACAAACTTGGCAAAATGCAACCATCATGCTAGTAATTTGCAGCATCTGCACAGTTGAGTGAGTCTAGGAGGAAACACACATCCATGCTGGGTGATCTCACTTGGAACTTGTCAATGCATTCTGCTCAGTAGTTGTATTATATTTCTGGTCCTTGAATTCTCCCCTTTCCTGGGACCACTGGTATCTTTTTTCTTTCTACAAGCACTTAAAACATCTTCAATCTTAACTCATGACATTGATTCTTAATTTTCTGAGAAAATAGGAGCAATGAGAAAATAACATCTACTTCATTTCACTTACTTTAATCTGTGCCTGGGCTTCCCTGGTAGTTCAGCTGGTTAAGAATCTGCCTGCAATGTGGGAGACCCCAGTTTGATTCCTGGGTCAGGAAGATCCCCTGGAGAAGGAACTAGCAGCCCACTCCAGTATTCTTGGGCTTCCCTGGTGGCTCAGATGGATAAGAATCCACCCGCAGTGCAGGAGACCTGGGTTCCATTCCTGGGTTGGGAAGATCCCCGGAGGAGGGCAGGGTAACCCATTCCAGTGTTCTTGCTTGGAGAATCCCCATGGACAGAGGAGCCTAGAGGGCTACAGTCCATGGGGTCGCAAAGAGTCAGACACGACTGAGCGACTAAGCCCAGCACAGCAAAATCTGTGCCTGCCTCCTCTGCCTTTTCTCTTGTTATTATACTGGACAACTGCATTAATGAATCCCTTCATCTAGACACACCCTATGCCATTTTATTTGATGGTTCCTTTCACTAAGAAGTGAAGTGTATTTTCTCACCTTTGACTCTGGGTTTGACAGTGTAACTTGCTTTGGCTGATAGAATGAAGAAAAAGTGACAGGGCCAGTTCCAAACTGAGATTGCAAACGGCCTGAAATTTTTCCACTGGTGTTTGTATGCTTCAGCCATAACCATGGGTCTGGGCTCCAGAATGGGAAATGTCAGTCAGACCCGAGCCCAATCCATGAAGATGAGCTGAGTCACCAAACTCCAGCATAGAATATTTTTAACTTGTAACTTATGTACATCTAATACCCCTAAATTGTATTTACCACTGAATACAGTTTTACTTTTTTTTATTAGAAATTTTATTTTTTATTTTAATTGGAGGCTAATTACTTTACAGTATTGTAGTGGCTTTTGCCATACATTCACATGAATCAGCCATGGGTGTACATGTTGTCCCCATCCTGAACCCCCCTCCCACCTCCCGCCCCATCCCATCCCTCAGGGTCATCCCAGTGCACCAGCCCAGAGCACCCTGTCTCATGCGTGGAACCTAGACTGGTGATCTATTTCACATATGGTAATATACATGTTTCAGTGCTATTCTTTCAAATCATCCGACCCTCACCTTCTCCCACAGAGTCCAACAGCACAACCTGTTCTTTACATCTGTGTCTTTTTTGCTGTCTTGCATATAGGGTCATTGTTACCATCTTTCTAAATTCCATGTATATGCATTAACATATTGCATTGATGTTTTTCTTTCTGACTTACTTCACTCTGTATAATAGGCTCCAGTTTCATCCACCTCATTAGAACTGATTCCAATGCATTCTTTTTAATAGCTGAGTAATAGTCCATTGTGTATATGTACCACAGCTTTCTTATCCATTCGTCTGCCGATGGACGACAGTTTGCTTCCATGTCCTTTGAGATCATCATTGATTCATATATAGTTATAAGAAATAATGCAGAGATTTGCCACATACCCTTTACCCAGTTCTTCCCAGTTGAAATACCTTGCAAAACTAAATTATAGTATCACAACTTGGATATTCATCCAATCAATGAACAGAACATTTCCATCCCAACAAGGATCACTCATACTGACCTCAATAGTGCATTCTTTTTCCTTGTTCAGTATTATTCCACGACCTGAATGCATCTCAGTTTGTGTAATCAGTTGCACATTGAAGGACTCATGGGCTGTTTCCAGTTTGCGACTGTTATGAACAAGTCTACTGTAAACATTTTTGTACAGGATTTGGTGTGAACATAGCTTCATTTATCTGGGATAAATGTATAGGGGTGCAATTTGCTAACTGTTGTGGTAATTGCATACTTAGTTTTTTAGAGAAACTTCTAAACTGTCTTACTGAGTGGCTACACCGTTGGAGTATAGTTGATTTACAATGCTGTGTTAGTTTCAGGTATAGAACAAAGTGATTCAGTCTATTTAGATATATACAGATACATGTACACGGGCTTTCCAGGTGGTGCTAGTGGTAAAGAATGTGCGTGCCAACGCAGGAGACCCTAGAGATGGGTGTTTGATCGCTGGGTCGGGAAGATCCCCTGGAGGAGGGCATGGCAACCCACTTCAGTATTTTTGCCTGGAGAATCCCATGGACAGAGGAGCCTGGAGGGCTACAGTCCATGGGTTCTCAAAGGGTCAGACACACTGAAGCAACTTAGTATGCACACATGCATGTATATGTGTATATATATAGGCCGATTATCATATGATCTGAATCTGTTTAGATCTGATCTTTAAAATTTACAGAGGTATATTTTTTCATTGATAGCCAATAAAATAATAAATTCTAAAGTTAGGAGACCAAAATATTAACTGTTCTAAAATCTCAGCTCTTAAGATACAAATAATCCTAGATTCCCTGAAAAAGCAATGCCTACAGATCTTTACTTTTTACTTGTCAACCAATCATCATCTGAAAGAGATGATAAATGCTCTGGGGAGTCTTGTAAATTTTAAAAAAAGTAGAGCTCTTGGGTTTGCTCTGCATCATAGTTTCTTGAAACCAGCTATTGCCAGCAGAGTACATTGCTCTGTTTTTATCTCTTTCATCTCACCCAAAGTGGGCTTAATACTGGAAATGGGGAAAATTAGAGGGTTATGGACTGGGTTGAGGTCTTAATTTAGGTCAGCTAAAGTAAAGTTTTATTTATCAGCAGGGAATATCAGCACACAAAAGTTCATGTAGGCATTGGTGGGGTCAGTGGTGGAAACAAGATCACTTGGCTAAATCAAATGTACACATTTTATTCATTTTTTTTTCAGTTAGTTCTTTTTTTTAATCAAATGTACACATTTTAAAACTAAGGTCATGGTATCTGGTCCCATCAGTTCAGTTCAGTTCAGTCACTCAGTCGTGTCTGACTCTTTGTGATCCCGTGAACCACAGCACATCAGGCCTCCCTGTCCATCACCAACTCCTAGAGTCTACCCAAACCCATGTCCATTGAGTCGGTGATGTCATTCAACCATCTCATCCTCTGTCGTCCCCTTTCTCCTCCTACCCTCAATCTTTCCCAGCATCAGGGTCTTTTCAAATGAGTCAGCTCTTCACATCAGGTGGCCAAAGTATTGGAGCTTCAGCTTCAACATCAGTCCTTCCAATGAACACCCAGGACTTATCTCCTTTAGGATGGACTGGTTGGATCTCCTTGCAGTCCAAGGGACTCTCAAAAGTCTTCTCCAACACCACAGTTCAAAAGCATCAATTCTTCAGCACTCAGCTTTCTTTATAGTCCAACGCTCACATCCATACATGACTACGGGAAAAGCCATAGCCTTGACTAGACAGACCTTTGTTGGCAAAGTAATGTCTCTGCTTTTTAATATGCTGTCTAGGTTGGTCATAACTTTTCTTCTAAGGAGTAAGCATCTTTTAATTTCATGGCTGCAATCACCATCTGCAGTGATTCTGGTCCCATCACTTCATGGCACATAGATGGGGAGAAAATGGAACAGCGGGAGTTTTTATTTTCTTGGGCTCCAAAAATCACTGTGGATGCTGACTGCGGTCATCAAATTAAGATGCTTGCTCCTTGGAAGAAAATCTATGACAGATCTAGATAGCATATTTAAAAACAGAGACATCTCTTTGACGACAAAGGTCCATATAGTCAAAGCTATGATTTTTCCAGTAGTCATGTATGGATGTGAGAGTTGGACTATAAAGAAAGCTGAGTGCTGAAGAACTGATGCTTTTGAATTGTGGTGATGGAGAAGAATCTTGAGAGTCCCTTGGACAGCGAGGTCAAACCAGTCCATCCTAAAGGAAATCAGCCCTGAGTATTCATTGGAAGGACTGATGCTGAAGCTCCACTACTTTGACCACCTGATGTGAAGAGCCAATTCATAGGAGAAGACCCTGATGCTGGGTCTTGAAGGCAAGAGGAGAAGGAGGTGAGAGTGGATGAGATGTTTGGATGGCATCACTGACTCAATGGACATGAGTCTGAGCAATCTCTGGGTGATAGTGCAGAACAGGGCAGGCTGGTGTGCTGCAGTCCATGGGGCTACAAAGAGTTGGATACAACTGAGCTACTGAACAACAACCAACGTTTAAAAAGAAGGCTCAGCCTCAAGATCTCTTGATTCTCTGGTGTAAGTTGTGTGAGCAACTCAGCCTAACAAGTGAAACACCTCTAAGGGTGCCTTGAAAAACAGCTCAAAGGAAATCATAGGTTCAGATTCTCATTTATGCCATCTCACCTTCAGCCGTCCTCCTGGCTAGTCATTATAAAAGCAAATTTAAGAATAAGAATAAATCTTAAGGAAGAAAGACTTTTACTTTTTTACTCTTTAAAAACAATGACTCCGTGGTAGATGCTTCAATGCAAATTTGAACTGAAATACTGAGAGTAAGGTAAGAGAGAAAATAAAAAGAATCAAGTTAGAGTTAAAAATAAAAAATTCAAATTCCAATAAAATTAAAAGGTTGAAAGTTAAAAATAATAAGATAAAATAGGTGAAATGCAAAGTAGAAGATAAAGAGCAAGAAGCCAATGAGATAAAAGGTTAAACACATGAAAGTCGAGAAAATAAAAAATTAAGATAAAAGGCTAAGATCCTGGAGATGAAAAGTTAAATATGTAAAAGAAAAATGGATTAAGGATGGAGAATAGAATGAGGAACTTAAAATGTAAAGTTGAAAAATGTGAACCTGAAAAAAAAAAAAAAAAGCATTAGGAGAAAAATGTTTTGAAAGGCAAATGGAAAAAAAGGGCTTGAATATTAGAGAAACAGGCAGTCTTAAGAAGCATGAGAAAATCCTCCATCAGTTGACTAGGAGCAAGAATTTGCTGTAACTGATTTCTTAGGGGTGTTGTGGCTTTCCTCTTCCTGCAGTGAAATTTGTCCTTTGAAGTAGCACTTCCCCTCAGGAACCCTACATACAGAGAACTTTTCCATCAAGTAACTTTCATGGTAGGGCCTGGGACTCATTTGTATAAATTAACAGTTGGATGGGGCCCCAGGCTGATACCAGCAGCATCCAGTTTGGCCTCTGAAAAATTCTAGGAAAAGAAAAATGTGATATATAGAATCAGTACTCATCACATTGTGAAATACAGAATCAATAATCATCACATACATTTGCTTTCTGTGTTAGTTTGGAAAGCACCTCCCTGTTTATTATTTCCTTTTGATGTTGATACTGGCTTCATGAGGTGGGCAGAGATCATTTGCACCTTCAAGAAGAAACAGATTCCTAGAGATTAGAGGCTTACAGAGCTGACAGGCGTGGAGTGGATAGCATTGCACTATGAGGAAAGAGCACTAAACATGAGCCTAGTTCTTCTGAAGCTGAGGGATAAAACCACAGGTTTACACACTCCTTAAACAGGAGGTAGAACCAGGGGTGAATAAGGGGAAGCCTTTCAGAATTTTTGCAGTGAAGCCCATTCGCTTGACCTAAGCTGAAGGACCTCTGTGAATTGCCTTAGTAGGAAGGAAGTCTCTGCAAGGGCCTCCATGCCATTTCAATCTAATCCCTTTCCTGTTTTCTGCCTGCCCCGCCATATGCGATCCCCCTATAGCCATTTGTGCAACCACCTCGTGACCTTACCATGGCAGGTAAGAAATGAGAAATTTTGAGGACGGCTGCACTCCCTGCATTTTCATGGCCTTGGCATAAAAATATTTAGTGCAGGTGCTGTCTAACCAATGAACTGGTGAGGAAGGGTTGCAGAGATCAGTGAGCCTCAAAATCACCTTTCTGTCTGCAAGGAGCTGCCCCAGCCTCGGGTGCCCTCATAGTCTGTAAATACCACTGCCAGTAGAAGGAGTTATTGTTTCTAGTCATCATTAGAGAATTTCCACTGTGGGGGGGGCTCACTATTAAAAAAGAGTGTCGTTTTTGGTTTTGATCTTTGCTTTCTGCTGACCTTTGAAGGGGAACACTTTGTAACCAAAGATTAACGTGAATTTGGACTCCTCTTTGGCTTTGAAAGAAGCATCACTGTCTGTTGATAAACCAGGATGTCTGATGTCTGATGAAAGGAGAGGGCAAGGACAACCCTTTCCTCTCCGCTCTCTGCTCCCTACAATTCTGAGTGTCCTTAATATGCTGACTTGATTTTCCTTGCTCTTGAGCTGTTGAAAGATAGAAGCAGCTAGGCGTGAAAGAGGAAAGTTAACAAGGGCAACAAAATAAAGAGAGCAAGGTATTGTGGGTAATAGAGGAAGACTCATAAGACATTTTTACAGAGAGAGCCAAAGCTCTAAGAATAATAGGTATACCATGAATGCCATAGAAAATCTGAAAAATTTCTTCTTTAACTCTCGTTTCTTCTCTGCTCTGACTCACACCCCCTTCCCTCTCTTCTTTTTTTAAAATTTTTCTTGACTTTTCTTTTAAGTATAAAGTATACCTTATACTTTAAGTATTGAAGTATATTTGATTTATAATATTGTGTTGGCCTCAGGCATAAAGCAAAGTGATTTGATTGTGTGTGTGTGTGTGTGACACATACATATGCATTATAGTTTATTATGGGTTAGCCAAAAAGTTCATTTGGATGCTATGTGGTGGTTTATTCTCTAAGTCATGTCCGGCTCTTGCAACCCTATAGACTGTAGCCTACCAGACTCCTCTGTCCATGGGATTTCCCAGGCAAGAATATTGGAAGTGGGTTGCCATTTCCTTCTCCAGGGGAATCTTCCTGATCCATGGATCAAACCCTGGTCTCTTGCATTGCAGGCAGTCTACTTCATTGCAGGCAGTTGTCTACATTGCAGGTGGATTCTTTACCAAGTGAGTCACCAAATCCATGAATATTTTGGCCAACCCCATGTAAGATACTGTATATAGTTCCCTGTGCTATACAGTAAATTCTTGTTTATCTATTTTATATAGAATAGTTAGTTAATCCTATATTCTCAATTTGTCCATCTTCCTCCTTCCCCTTTGGTAACTGTGTTTGTTTTGTATGTCCGTAATTCTATTTCTGTTTTGTAAACAAGTTTATTTTTCAGATTTCACATATAATGATATCATATGATATTTGTTTTTGTCTGATTTACTTCACTTAATATGATAATCTCCAGGTCCATCCATTTTCTTGACTTCTTAAAAAGCTGATCTCAAGGCTTCATTCTAGCATCTTCACCTCTAGGTAGAAGCAGCATGATGAGCATCCATTAATTTTTTTTATTTTTTTGACTTGTTTAACAAATATTATTGAATTCCAGTTATGTGCCAGGCGCTGTACTGGGCACTGCTGCTGCTGCTGCTGCTGCTAAGTCGCTTCAGTCATGTCCAACCCTGTGCGACCCCATGGACGGCAGCCCACCAGGCTCCCCCGTCCCTGGAATTCTCCAGGCAAGAACAGTGGAATGGGTTGCCATTTCCTTCTCCAATGCATGAAAGTGAAAAGTGAAAGTGAAGTTGCTCAGTTGTGTCTGACCCTTCACGACCCCTTGGACTGCAGCCCACCAGGCCCCTCCGTCCTTGGGATTTTCCAGGCAAGAGTACTGGAGTGGGGTGCCATTGTCTTCTCCAGTACTAGGCACTAAGAGTGCTAATTACAGTAAAGGCTTATATTGAATATCTGCTATGTGCAATAATATATTAAAAATATTGTGGAAAAGTAGCCTGGATATTCTAAAAGAAATGCTGACCCAAACCTGCTTCACTAAGACATTACTTCTTGGGCAAAGTCACTTCAGATACCATCCCCCTTCCCTGGGCTTATGGTTTTCATTTGCAGGAAGGGAAAGTGACTGATAGTTCCTGTTTATCACTTTATGCCAATTTCTTATTCACCCAGATATCAGCTCTGTTGGCAGAAATGTTATGCCTGGCATCTATCATATATCTAATGTCAAAATATTAATGGGTCTTTCATTTACAGCAGAAGATAATTCACATAAAGGGGTAGCCATGTGAGGCAGTTCAACATTTACACACAACTAAGATCAGTAAACAAAAATAATTCTGTTTATACATCTGATGAAAATCTTCTTCGGTGTCTTTAATGAAACCCATCCTGCTATCAGACCCCACAAGACAGGCTTGGAATGAAGATTAGAAGTCATTACATCATGAGATATTTTGACAGTCGAAAATATGTCATGGATGTTCGAGCCTGAATTAATCATCAGGGGCTAACAAGAAACCCAAAGGACACAGGTGGGACAACCAGAGCTGAGAAGACATCAGCAAAGAACACCCAGGGATGCAGAGACCCAACAAGGTGGAGGACACCTCCAGAGAAGTCAAGGAGGAGCACGTGTGTGAGAGAAGATCAGAGTCCAGTTTCCCTGCACCCAGTCTCCATCATGGGATGAATGTGGACAGAACATCTTGGTGGAGAACTGACATGCTGAGTTGCCTAATGGGAGCCTTAGTTACTATGATTTAATATGATTAACTATTTTTCTCAAGAGTAAGATCCGATAATATAAAATACAGAGAAAGTTACAATGTTCTAGATGTAAGGGTCATTGTGTTTCAAAGATTCTACTCTCCATACATTGACTTAGTCACAGTAGTGTTAATCACTCAGCCGTGTCCAACTCTTTGCGATTTCATGGACTCTAGTCTGCCAGGCTCTTCTGTCCATGAGATTCTCCAGGCAAGAATAACTGGAATGGGCCACCATTCCCTTCTCCAGAGGATCTTCCCAACCCAGGGATAAAACCTGGGTTTCCTGCATTGCAGGCAAACTTTTTATCATGTGAGCTGCAGGGAAGACCTAGTGTGAAAGTGAAAGTCGTTCAGTCCTGTCCGACTCTTTGTGAACCCATGGACTATACAGTCAAATACTGGAGTGGGTAGCCTTTCCCTTCTCCAGGGGATCTTCCCAACCCAGGGATCAAACCCAGGTCTCCCGCATTGCAGGTGGATTCTCTACCTGCTGAGCCACAGGGGAACTTATCTAGCCCTAACTGGGATTTGTTTGAGGAAGGAGAGATACGAATGTAGTTTTGATGTCCATTGAGCTGTTACCAGAATACCAAGGAAGAATACAGATCAGTGAGTAACGTCAGCTTTAGAATGAACTTAACCATACCCTTCAGAAGGCACTCTAACCATGCCTTCTTGGTGAGAAACTGGGCTCACACTGGTGAACACATGTTAGAGGGGATAATTTTTTCCTTCATTATAACTGAAATAAAAGACCATTTGCTCAAATTCTTTCATATGTCAAATATATTTTTGTCTTCTACTACCAAAGTTTGCACACCAAAAATAATAGCCAAAATTAACAGAGAAAATAAATTTGTTCTCATAAGTTTATCACCTTTTTACCCTGTGTTTAAGTAAAGGTAACTTATGTATCACCTAAGAATTAAACTAGGAGAGAAAAAGATACATTATACTGTTGGTTTCTCACTGGTTTGGAAAATAAACAATTTTTATGGCGTTGGAAATACATTCTAGCCTAATCAGGAGACTTTTGTTATTCTTTCATGTTCTTCAGTCAAGCATTTATCACAAGGACAAGATATGGAGGTTTAATTAGGGGAGGGACTCCTCATGGGACATTTGTGTCTTAGTTGGATACAGAACCTCATCTGATTTCCAACATTGTTCGATAATAAATATTTAACAGGATGCCACGCAGAGATGGAAAGTATTCAACTCATAGGAAGATGGAGCACAGCGGGCCAGTGGTTAAACCAAATTACTACCTTTTGCAACTGGAGGCAGCAGATTTATAAGCGAGCCAACAGAAAAATTGAACCACTTCCCAAACAGCATTGAATCTGGATGATGCTAATCCTTCTGCCAGCCTCAATTATGTTCACATGTATTTCCATTTCATCGTGTGCTTTCATTTAATTATTTTCATTTAAGCATGTATAAACATTCTATCTAAACATACATGACATTAAGGGAGGAAATCTGTAAGTCCAGGTAATAGGGCTCAGAGAAAAGTGACCTTTAGAAGGACTGTGTCTCACCTTGACACAGATATAAAGATCTGAAATCACTGTCTAGTTAGGTCTACACTGTAACTCAAATAAGATGAACACTCCCATCAGGGTCTTAAAATCTTTTGGTGAATTTGCTACTCACTTTCACAATCTTTTCGAATGCTGGTATCATCTGTTTCCATCCATTTCTTCATCATTGCTCATTCAGAAATTTGAAGCTAAGGATTCAGGATGTATCAGGGCTTCCAGAGGATTTAGTTATCTGATAAAATGACAAGGGAATAAATTAATAAATAACTAAAGGACAGGTCTGGAAAATCTGTTTGCAGACTGATTTTCCTGCGTTTTGAGTTTTCTTTAAAATATCTACCTGAGGATCTTTTGCCATAAAGGCAGCCATGTGTTGAATTCTATAAAAGTCAAAAGTTGCCTGTATTTGTCTTTTAGACTGGATTTCCACCCACTGAATTCCTGAAAGAATGGAAATCATAAATAAATACCAATTATAACTCACTGTGAAATTTTTAAATGGTTCAAGCTATTCCTTTTCCACCCAGCTTGCTTGCTTTCATCCCTTTGCTCTGTCTCCACACCTTTCTCCTTAAAATGAGACTAAGTCTGATCTCTTGGGGTCATTATTATTTCTGAAGAAAACAGAAAAACCTGCTCCATCCTCCTTCCAACCACATCCCCCACCTCCTTTTTTCCACACCCATGAGGGGCCTAATTGTCTAACATGGGTCAGATATAAATACATTAATACTAAAGGAAGATTCATGGGAGGTGGCCTTTTTCCACTTAAAATTCTGAAGCTACACACATTTTCTGGCAGGGTCTTATGAAATAGAATAGCTTCGATTCATTTAAATTAAAATCCTTCTCATTTTCCTCCTGTTTAAAAAAAAAGTCAACTCAAGTGACATTTTGCTAATAGTGATCATATCATTCAGTGAATATTTAAACATTTGTAAGTTACTGACTATTCTTTTTAGTTTTAAACACTGATTTATTGAGCAGTAGGTACACACATTAAATATTCATTGAAAGATTCAATACTACTTTTGAAAGCATCTAAATAATGAAAAGGAAAAGGAACGGTAATAAGAATAACAATAACATTTATTAAATGAAAATTCTGTGTCAGATGCTGTTCCAAGTATTTTACATGCATTAACTCAATTAATACAACAGCCCTGTCAGATGAGTCCTGGTGTCCCCGTTTAACATAGCAGGAACCTCTGAGAAGTTGAATTACTCACCTCGGGACCCATGAGCTGGAAAAAGCCAGCATTTGAACCTTGATCGTATTCAGAGCTCGTGTTCTTAATGAAATGAGGATATGAAAACAGCTTTTAAAGAGAAAACAGAAAAACTACCCAGACATGGTAAAATCATCGATCCAAAGAATAAGAGATGCACAGATGCCCACCTTTTGATGACTGAAGAAGAGACGGCCAGAAATAAAAATCACCCAGCACACAGGAGTCCTCCTCAAATCTCTTCCAGACCAAGTGGAGCATGGGGGGTGCAGAGTGCAGGTGATGACTCCAAAATCCAAGAATAAGATAAGGAATGGAGAGTAAAACATGATAGCTTCCTGAGGCAAAGATGAGCTTAGGAAGAGAAGAGTCCATTTCATCTAATAGTCTAAGTCAGAACGAGCCTAGCAGAGGGCTGGAAGGGCAAGTATGAAGCTATGAGATCTGGAGGATTCTAGAGAGGAAAAGAGTATGATGCCTGGGGATCTTTAAAATTTGCCTGTAAGAGAGGTGGCTTCCCTGGTGGCTTAGTGGTAAAATAGTCTTCCTGCCAATTATTTGGCAGGAGACCGAGGTTCGATCCCTGGACTGGGAAGATCCCCTGCAGGAGGGAATGGCAACCCACTCCAGCATTCTTGCTGGGAAATCCCATGGACAGAGGAGCCTGGCAGGCTACAGTCCATGGGGTCACAAGAGTCAGACATGACTTTGTGACGAAACCACCACCAGTTTAACTGGGAGGACTGAAGAAAAGTGGCATTAAGTTAAAAACCAGTTTCAACTGTTTTCACAACTGACTGTTACCAAAACTCAGGCTCAACTACTGTTCTCAGAGAATCTGAATAGGTTGTTTCTCTACCATCTCTTCTCAATATAGCCAGACTAATCCTAATAAATATAAATGGGAAACTTGTGACTTCTCTGCTGGAACTCTTCCAATGGCTTCCCATCTACTTGTTGCAAAATCCAAACCTTTTCCAGAGCCCACAGACCCTTCCACACTGGTCCCCACTCACTGTGCTCCGGCCTCCCTGTCTGTCTGCCTCGGGGCCTTTGCACCTTCCACACCAATTGTCTGTCATTCTAGTACCTGAAACATCAGTAAGCTTGCTTGCCTATCATTTTTATGTCTCTGCTCAAATGACTTTTTATTCTGAGGCCTCTTACACAAGGCCTGGAACCCCAAGGTAAAGAATCCCCTTTGCAATGCACGAAATGTTAGAAACTCAGGTTTGATGCCTGGGTCGGGAAGATCCACTGCAGAAGGAAATGGCAACCCAGTGCACTAGACTTGCCTGAGAAATCCCATGGACAGAGGAGCCTGATGGGCTGTAGTCCATGGGGTCACAAAGAGTCAGACACAATGAAACACAGCACATAAGGCTTTCTCTATCTTTTCTGCTTGCTAGATGCTGTTGGTAACCCACACCATCACCTGATATATTCCATATTTATTTATCTTCATTGTCTCTTCCCACAAGAATGCAAGCTTCCTAATGCAGGCATTTTGTATTCTTCGTTACTATATCCCTAGCATGTAAAATAGCACCAGATCCACAGCAGACATTCAATAATAATTGTTGAACGAGTAAATGCAATCAACAGTGCCGAGAATTCTGAATCATGGTAATGAGATTGAAAGGTGGAAAAGAGTCCTTATTTTATTAGTCTAGAGACAGTAGAATTTAGTCCTCAGCCATGTTGTATCTGCAGAGCAATTTTTCAAGAATATAAACTAACATTTAAATATCAAGAGAGTTCACATAAAAATCCAGAGTTCTGGCTCTTGCTAGAAAGTGAAAAGATTTGGCATCTACTGGACCTACACTCCCACATTTCAACAATTGTCCAAACTTGAGTAGCAGCTGCCCTTTCAAGGCCAGGTCTGCCTTCACCCATTGGCACACACACCCTACAACTATCTCTCCAGCATCACTGCCAAGTGTTACTTACCACTTATCATTTTTATTGTACTGTCGGATGGATTATGGGAGAGAAATATTTCTCTGTACCCATGTCTCTGTCAAGACCAGGAAAACAAAAGAGCCACATGATTCAAGGAAAATGGGAGAGAATATATTTCTTTGTAGAAGTGAAGACAGTCCTATATGTTAAAATGCCAACATTAGGCCACCTGTGCCATATATTTTACCTGTCTGGCCCCTGTAATCACTTGAATTTGCCACACCTGTGCTCTATACCAACTGAGAAAGACAAGGAAAATAGTAAGCTGGGTCTTGGAGGCCTTTTGATGATTGGGCTTGCTGGCCTTAGAATGAGGAATCATGCCTCAGTGTGTGTGTCTATTTGTGTGCTTTTGCATTCATCCTTTGTTTATTTTATTTTTGTCTGAGTTTCCTAGGAAAATTTATTTGGGAGAAAACTATTTCACATGAATAGTGTGAAATCTATGCTTTATTATCAAGTATCATGTGCCTTGAACAATGTTAAATTGTTCTATGTGTATCAGTTCATTCACTTAATCTTCCCAGCAAACCTACACAGTAATGATCATTATTACTTATTTAATAGGTAGGAAAATTGAGACACAGATAGGAAGAATATCTTGCCAGTCACATCAGAGCCAGTGAATGGCAGAGCCAGAATTTTAGGCCAGGTCTGTCTGGCTCTGAAATTCATGCTCTTTACCATCTCAGTGCACTGTCTTCCCTGTAACATTACAGAGAGCCCCACAAGTCCACCAGTGACCTTGGCGGGTGCGGGTGTTGTCTTTTTCCCTGTGATATAGAACAGTATCCTTGGCCTCTACCCACTGGATATCAGCAACACTCTCTCTCCACCCATGTGACAACCAACATTTTCTCCAGGCATCACTGAATGTTTTCTGAAGGACAGTGTCCCTTCGTTAAGAACCACTTCACTAAAGGGAAGATGAGGTTGGCTTGTCCCTCCTTGATCACACTACTCATTAATAGGAGGCTTAGACAGCCAAAACAAAAGGTGGCAGTGACATTTTGAACTTAAAACTTTAAATACAAAAAAAAAAAAATGTAGATACAGCTCCAAATGTGGCATGTAATGAATGAACCACAAGACAGAGAGAGATGTATGGGTCCTAGTGACTGTCCATCCATCCTCATCATGAACTTCCCCCTCTCAACCAACCTTGGTGTAATCAAAAATAAAGGCCCAACTAGAGATCATCATACTATGTGAAGTAAGTCAGAGAAAAGACAAATGTCATGTGATATCACTTATATGTGGAACCTAAAATATGGCACAGATGAACCGATCCATGAAATAGAAACAGGCTTACAGCGGTAGAGAGCAGACTTGCCGTTGCCAAGCAGGGGTGGAGAAGAGATGGATTGGAGTTTGCGGTCAGCAGATACAAACTATTATATACAGGATGGATAATCAACAGGGTCCTACTGTATCACACAGGGAACTATATTCAATATCCTGGGATAAATCATGATGGAAAAGGATATAAAATAGAATGTGTATATGTATATGATTGAGTCAGTTTGCTTTTCGGCAGAAATTAACACACTGTGAATCAACTCTTTGAAATTGAAACCATCACTGTGCTGTGCTTAGCTGCTCAGTCATGTCCGACTCTGCGACCCCATGGACTATAGCCCTCCAGGCTCCTCTGTCCATGGGGATTCTCCAGACAAGAATACTGAAGTGGGTTGCCATGCCCTCCTCCAGGGGATCCTCCCAACCCAGGGATTGAACCTAGGTCTCCTGCATTGTAAGAGAATTCTTTAACTCTTGAGCCACCAGGGAAGCCCCACTTCAATTAAAAAAAAAAAAAAAGGCACTCACAGTACTGATCTTTGTTGATTTCAACATGAGCAACAGGTAAAGATGAACTGGAAAGTTAATAGAACCAGAAAAAAAAACCAAAAACAGAAATATTAATATTGAAATAGCCTAGCAATGCAACAGTCAGCTAATTACTTTTTTAAACAAAGATATTAATTGATAAGCTGATTAGTTTGAATTTTAAATCAAATGAAAATATGAATTTCAAAAGTTCACTTTATGAAAGTGTTTTTTTTCTATTAATATCAGCCGGTCAGTTCAGTTGCTCAGTCTTGTCCAACTCTTTGTGACACCATGGACCACAGCATGCCAGGCCTCCCTGTCCATCAGCAACTCCCAGAGTTTACCCAAACTCATGTCCGTCAAATCAGTGATGCCATCCAACCATCTCATCCTCTGTTGTCCCCTTCTCCTCCTGCCTTCAATCTTTCCCAGCATCAGGGTCTTTTCAAATGAGTTGGTTCTTCTCATCAGGTGGCCAAAGTATTGGAGTTTCAGCTTCAACATCAGTCCTTCCAATGAATATTCAGGACTGATCTCCTTTAGGATGGACTGGTTGGATCTCCTTGCAGTCCAAGGAACTCTCAAGAGTCTTCTCCAACACCACAGTTCAAAAGTATCAATTCTTCAGCGCTCAGCTTTCTTTATAGTCCAACTCTCACATCTATAGATGACCACTGGAAAAACCGTAGCTTTGATGAGACAGACCTTTGTTGGCAAAGTAACGTCTCTGCTTTTTTAATATGCTGTCTAGATTGGTCGTAGATTTTCTTCCAAGGAGCAAGCAATTTATGAACTAATGTAAGAGTAGCATTATGGTCCTCCCTCCTCACCTTTTGCCTCAGAGCCCCTTGCTAAGGGCCCCTGCTCACCACTGTCATAGCGCCCTTGCCTGTGGGGTGGTTATGCCGTGATTTTGAAGGGTTGGCATCAGTAATATCTCAAGGCAACAGGTGCTGTTTCAGTTTGATTGAGCAATGATGCTTTCTGGAGTTAGTATTAATTATAAGATTTAGATTCCATAGTATATTTGTATTTCATAAAAATAAATACATGTTGAAATACCTAAAGGAAATGTCTAGCTATAAAATAAGAAAACAATTGATAGGAAAAAAAAGTGAAATATGGCTAGAGCTCCTTGTGTGTGTGTATGTATTTGAGCACGCCTTCCCTTTACTGAGGGAAGAATAATAGCTTGTGTGTGACTTAGCAAAATAATATTTATTCCTGGGGAACTGACAGGAAGCCTGTGTGAAAAAGCTGCTAATGGGAGGCACGGTGTCTCACCTAATTATGATCCTTGCTTACAAGTCGCAGAGGCCATCTCCAACTGGTTTATTCATATAGCAAATTTATTAGATTCTCAGGGGTCAATACAAAATTCAGACATTATTAATAATCAGGATTCAAGAAGATGGGAACCTTCACAGCAGGAGTTCACGAACCTTCCCTGAATTTCTGCTATTCTCACTTTTCACCTTCAGATCCCCATTCTGAGAATCGTGTTGGCCCTTCCTAGGTCAAGTTCCAATCCCTGGTGGAATCAGCTGTGTCCAAGCAGCCAGCATCCCACAGTAGGAAGATGCTATGAGGGGTTTCTGTCTTGCTGGGAGGCAGTGCAATTTTCAACCAATAAAGTCTAAGCAGTCACGCCTGTAGATTCCTGGGATTAGGTTTTTTGATATAGAGGGAAAAAAACAAATGTAATATAGGGAAAATAAGAATTCAAAAATCGTGGGAGTGCAATGTAGCGGTAAAGAGGGTGGTCTCCAAAACAAATGAGGTTCAAATTCTTGCTCCGCCACACCCTAACTGTGACCTTGAGCAAGCACTTAACCTCTCTGTGCCTCTGTTTCCCCATCTGTAAAAGGAAGCCAGTAACAAGCTGGCTTATAGAGTTGTGTGTGAAGGTAAAACAAGTTAATAGAGCTCAAATATTTAGGTGGTGACTGACTCAAAAGAAATGCCAGATAAGTGGTAGCTCAATTAAGATGTTGACACTGTAACCCAAATGTGGCTGGTGATGTGGATTTCCTCGGCTCTTGACTTTGCCCAACTTTAGATCATACTTAACCCAAACTTGGGCTTTCCCGGTGAAAATTTCCAACTCTAATATATTAGTTGTGGGGGGGGGGGGGGAGGATAGATAGATGATAGGTTGCCAGTCAAATAGATAGATAGGTATATAAAGCTTTCGTGGGCAGTCAAAATAAAAGATTTTTCCCATATATCAAAATTTAATGAAATTCTTCTAGGTGTCTCTGATCTCTCCTTAAATTCCTCTACTCCTGTAAGTTTCTTCCTTTTGCCGGTGCAAGCTTTGAAGTCCCCTCTAACGGCTCCAGCAACTCAATCTGATTTCAAGTTTGCACTCAGCTGAGAGGTTAAAAAAAAAAAAAAAAAAAACACCGCCGCAGTTCAGCAGTCTTACTCTCCATGCCAAGGGGCCCATCTGAAGATCCGCACGCAAACCGTGCAGGCCCCGTTCTGTGCTGGATGCGGCGAGAGGCAAAGCGCAGGAAACTGGAGGGATTTCGCTGCAAAGAAATCTAGGTTTAACCCCAGGGTTTTAAACTTTCAAAACTGGAGATACAGAAATATCATTTGAAGCAGGGTGTAGATCAGACAGAGAAAGAGTATTTCAACTTATCAAAGGCAAAGCGAGGGCTGCAGGCCTGCACGAAGGCGAGCGTTAGTGAGACGGTCTCATTTTGAGGGAAACGCACAGCCTGGAGCGGGGAACCCTCGTGAAAGTGTGCGTGGGGGACCACAGCGGGCCCCGGGCCGCTGCCTCTGGCTGCCCTGCGAGGCGGGCGCAAGGGGGCCAGGCCAGTGTGCGGTTGGCACTCACGCTTTGAATCCCAGTCCTGCCGCTCGGCACCTGCCTCTGAGGCTTTGGCAAATTACATGATTCTCTTCTGTCCCAGTTTTCTCATCTGCAAAATTACCGCTTACCTCAGACTTCCCTGGGGGTCCAGTGGTTAGGACTGTGCGCTTCCAATGCAGGTGATGTGGGTTCAATCCCTGGTCGGGGAACTAGGATCCCGTGTGTGGCACAGTGTGGCCAAAAATTTTAAAAATTAAAGAAAAAAAAAACAGAACACATACCTCACATGCACCTCCCTCGTTTCTTGCATTAAATAACAACTTCTATGTGTAGTGCTTAGTACAGTGCCTGTACATCACAAGAGCATGCCATTGTTAGAATGATTATTGATTGATTAATTAATCAATATATTATATTGATTGACTGGTCATAATGACTGACTATGGAGTCTTTCCATGTGGCAGAAGATGCAGTGGGGATGGTGGAGTTGAGAGTGTGTAGAATTCTGTTAAAATTCCAAAATAGTTAAGCTATCTAATATTTAAAGTTATGAAATTATATACCTGGATCTAGTTTTTCTAATGCAACAAACTATCCTAAAGTAACTTCTCACCCTGGAGGCTGCTGCTGCTGCTGCTGCTAAGTCGCGTCAGTCGTGTCTGACTCTGTGCGACCCCACAGACGGCAGCCCACCAGGCTCCGCTGTCCCTGGGATTGTCCAGGCAGGAACACTGGAGTGGATTGCCATTTCCTCCTCTAGTGCATGAAAGTGAAAAAGGAACGTGAAGTCGCTCAGTCGTGTCCGACTCTGTGACCCCATGGACTGCAGCCTATCAGGCTCCTCCGTTCATGGGATTTTCCAGGCAAGAGTACTGGAGTGGGTTGCCATTGCCTTCTCCTAATATTTGAAGTTATGAAATTATATACCTGGATCTAGTTTTTTTTTTTTTTATGCAACAAACTATCCTAAAGTAACTTTTCACCCTGGAAGATGATATGAAAATATCAAAAGCATAGGTCACGATCAAATAAAATGTAATTTGAAGAAGAGCGACCTCATTTACCTGCTCCATCCCAGTCCTCTCAGAGTCCTGGGAGCCCTGGCCTCAGATTCTATCCCTCAAAATCACCGTGGGGCCTGGCGTGCATGAACCACAGGTTGTAGCCCTCCCTGACGCTTCCCACACAGAGTCATCGGTCTCTGTAGTCATCATCTACCATCTAGTTGATTGCAAATGTCCAGACATATTTCTTTAAGGACTAGGTACTATGGCCTAGTACCTAGGTACTAAGTACTAAGTTTTCATCCTCTTAACCTGGCAACGGAGGCATTATCAGCCACATTTACCGACAATGAAGCTGAAGCTCAGAGAATCTCCATCCTTGTGCTCTGTACTAAGACCACACCTCTGAGCAATAGAAACGGGGTTTCAGCTCTGATCTTTCATCTGCTGTAATATGCTGCAGTAATTTTTTTTTCTTTCTGGAAGAAAACAAACAAAAAGACAGCCCTCCTGCTACTTCCCATAGCAAGAAGATGTCATTAGATGGACATTCCTGATTCCTGCAAAGATCTTATACCTTTTCGCCTTTGAACTTCCCTTCCCACCTGTTTCTTATACTTGTTTTATCTCCGGCCAAGTCAGCCAGCTCCTGCTGAGCTCCTGAAATTGCTCCCTGTTTTGCCTTTGCTCTTATTTCCACTGCCTGGAGCAGCTCCTTGAGTTCACATTGCTTCTCCGTTCAGGCTTATCTGACAGCCAAACTGGAAGTGATTTTTTTTTCTCCTTCTTAATCAGTAGAGCATACTCTTTGTGCTTCCCTTAAAGCATTTTTAATTTCTTAATCATGAAATGATGATCGATGTGACTGTTTTATTCCTGGAAACTTTTTAAAAGAAGGGAACTGTATCTAAAACGTCTCTGGGATGCTTCAGATGGATAGTTTCTGCAGGCTTTCACAGATGGACTTGAACCAAGGCATTGTTGATCACCATGAACTGAGCGAATGAGCAAGGAGATCACTTCCAGAGGTGGCCTGGTAGAAGAGTGAAGAACTCAGTTGTGGCACCATGTGGATTACAACAGTTTTACAGGACTAGTTAATGTCCTTTGAATATGACATGATTTGAACCAGCACACAGCTAGAAAGCCAGAGTCTGGGAAACCAAGGGTGGAAATGAGAATGAATCATCTCACTATGACATCCCGTGACCCAGTAGAAGTCTTCTCATCCCCCAAACTTTGATTTCCTTTTGATCAGAGGTCTTGGTTTCCAAAATAAAAAAGCTTCCAAGTGACACAAGGGCTTCCTTGTCCTAAAAATTGAGACTGACACCTGGTCACTTTGGGTGTCTCAAACGAACAAAGGAGTTTATACATTGACTAGGTGAACTATCAAGGGGAAACAGAGTTACTGTCACTTGCTGGGGCATAAAGGAGCATGCCTGGAACCCAAGGGATTCTCTGAGGAGCCTCTTAGTATCCCCATATTCCATAGTAAAAATTTCTGAGAAACTACAATAACAAAATACAAGCAAAACTACTAAAAGTAGAGACCCACCAGGATAAAAACCACACCAACTGGGGTACTGGCTGAGTACAAAGGGAAATGAAATGAACAGTGGAGGAAGAAAGTGTCAAATTGCAGTTTTAGCCTCATGACCAGTTTCAAGAATGGGAACTGGATTAGTCATCCATGTTTCTCATTATTTTGCATATATATATAAAGCAATTTATCTTTTCCTTCTCCAATTCACTTTTTATCTGATATAAGGTATGTTAATAGCGGTTAACTCTATAGCCCATTGTTTAAGTAGAAGGATATCAAAAGGATTGTGACTTGTTAGAAGAATGATAAGTATCACCCAGGGTAAATAAAGTCGCATCCATCATGTGGTATCTCCATTTTTTTGTGAATAGATGAGGATGTGTTTCGTTGTAGTCAGAAGAGCTGCATCAAATGTTGTTCTGGTCTTTCTTCAGAAGCTAAACGTGGGTTAAAGGGGAAGTATGGATACGAAGTTGACAAAAGAGTGGACTCTGCTAGATTATTAGATGTCAGCTTTTCACTTGATCCTTAGTATGATGTCCATGAAAACAGGTTTCACAGACCTCCAGCTGCAGAGAGCTTCTTGGAGAAGGGCCCCTGCTGGGTGCCCTGAGATTGATCACCACATTTTCATTGAGACTACCCTTGCCATGGGCTACTTCCAGTCAAGGACTGAGTGTGGCAAGGATGTAGAGCAGACATCTTTCTGAAAGACCTGGGACTCCTCCAGTGACCAACTGGTTTGAAGGCTCCCTGAAAGTTTGGCGAATCTTCATTAGACTGCACAGTGGTCTGTGTCATTTCCACTTAACCCTTCTTCCCTCTTCCGTTGTATGCTAATCATAAGAGCATCATGGTCTGACATCTCTCCCAGCTTTCTCAGCTTCCTCTTCGTTTTTTTCTCACAGGCATTCCCCCTAATAAAAACTGCACATTTAACTCCATCTTAGAGTCAACTTCATGGAGAACCTGTATTAACACACTTCTACTCGACGACATCCTCTGTAATGCAGAGGGGAAGCCAGGAGCTACATTCCAAGATATCCCTTTCCTTTGTGGCTTTGGGATAAAGTTTATCCATAAGTCACTTGCAGGACATCTAGAGGGCTACCCTGGTGGTTCAGATGGTAAAGAATCTGCCTGCAATGCAGAGGACCTGGGTTCGATCCTTGAGTCAGGAAGATCCGTTGGAGAAGGAAATGGCAACCCACTCCAGTATTCTTACCTGGAAAATTGCATGGACAGAGGAGCCTGGTGGGCTACAGTCCGTGGGGTCACAAAGAGTTGGACATGACTAAGCAACTCACACACACACACATACATGCACACACACACACATGACATTTACAAGGCAGAATGGAGGTGAGATCATTGTTCTTTGGGGGTCATTGTGAACAGCTGTAGTGGTTTCTCTGATTTGCCTGTGAGTTATCTCTTCACTACTGTAAGCTGGAAAAATATCTTTCCCGAAAACTAAAAATTTCTGGTGGTTTATCACTGTATTTTTGAAGAACACCCACTTAAGTGTTTCACACTGAAGTTTTCAATGACTCTTTCCCCAATCTTCTAACTGCAGCCTTCCAGAAGGTCATTGTCCAAGATTAATAAGCCTTAACTCCTGTATTAAATCCCTTTATTCCAGGAATAATTGGAATAGCTCAATTTCCTTAATCAATTTTCTTAATTTGGATAAACAGATACAAAAAGAAATTGTACAGTCTCTGTACAATGCTTAAAATACAGGTATCCTCAGGGTCCCCATACAGTATTTGAACATGAAAGATGCTCACTAACTATTAAAAGAATGAAGATCACTCTCTTTTCATTTAAAAGGGCATGATTATCAGTTTTTAAAACTAGGTAAAATCCATAAGTACTTGACCTTTAGGGTTTATCGTCCCCTGTTCTGCCATCTCTCTAGACCCTTGCATTTGTACTCCGAGCTCCACCCCTACCCACCTAGTTTTTAATCCTAATCTTTCTCTATTCCCTCACACTAGAATCACAAGCATTCACTGGAACCCTTCCATGCTGAAAGGCACCACAACCTCCCATGGGTTCATTTTGGTTTCTCTGTTAATGATCTACTATTCCCACAGGAAATAGCATACATTCTCACACAGAGGCCAGTATGAGCTTTGCAAATTGCAAACCCGATTATGTAAAGGCCCACGCTTAAATGTCTTCCCTCGGCTTTTAGAATCCAATCCAGAACCCTTGAATTGCCTTTCATGGCCCTGTGTAATATGTCTCTTCTCATTTAAAACTATGTCCCCCCTTCCTCTCTGTGTTTTCACTACAGCCTTTTAAAAATTTCTCTAATATATGTCAGATTAACTTTCTTTTCCATTTCACATTATTTTTTAAACATAATGTCCCTCTCCTTGAAATATTCCCTCCTGATACACTCACTGGCATGTGTGCATGACACACACCTCTTTCACCGCAATAATCTCACTCACGCTGCAGGTGTCAGTTGGAAACTCACCTTCTTAGAAAAAGCCTTCTCTGATACCCTATGTAGGTTGAGTGTTATACATTCCCAGAAGCGCTTCTCCTATAAAGCATTTATCACAAGTGTATTTAGTTCATTTTCTTAGACATTTTATCTCCTCCTCTTTTTCATTTAAAGTTCTTTTGAGAAGGGACCAGTATTCTTACATTTGCCATCATATTTGTGTATGTTAGGCATTTAGTAAATATTTTTTAATAAATGCGTATTCTTCATATCAGCAGGCCAAGTTTATAGTCTGTATTTTGTCAGTGTGCCTCTCTTCTTTGTTGGGGACCAAGAGTGAGCTAGTGACAGTACATTGTCTTCAAGACAGAATGCTGGAATTGGAGAGAATGTTAACACTTATCCCATCTTTATTTTCTAAGAAAGCACAATAACTTATCAATTATCAAGAGCCCAGAACATAACACAGTGACAAAATCATAAGATGGATAAAAAATAAGGCCTGTTAATACCCTTAGGATAGCTTAACCTAGTGTTATTTGGAAAAAAAAAAAAAACACTTTATATTCATAAAAGCAAATAAAGTTTTAAAATAAAGACATAAAATTAGTGGTTTAGACTGATTTTATTATAGACTTATGGCTCAGCTGGTAAAAGTTCACCTGCAATGCAGGAGACTTAGGTTCAATCCCTGGGTTGAGAAGATCCCGTGGAGAAGGGAAAGGCTACTTACTCCAGTATTCTGGCCTGGAGAATTCCATGCTCCACAGTCCATGGGGTTGCAAAGAGTTGGGCATGACTGAGCAACTTTCATTTCCAGAGAACACCACACATAAATAAGTTCTCATGAAACAATATTCAAAGAATTACCCAGATTTGCCTTGGGCAGCAGATGATCATCAGATGAAAAAAGCGTACCCCCCTAAATTATCCTCTAGGTGCACATTGACCTCTTTAATTTTTTATGAAACAAGCATGCATGCCCATGCTTTAAGACAAGCCTCTCACTCCTCCTACTGACTTTGAGATGAGCCATTTCATTGTGTACAAAGGAAAATACAATGTCTATTCCATTACTAATTTCAAGAAAGAGTCAGTATCTGAGGGAAAAAAAAAAACAATACTTCAGACTGCTGAAAATCCAGACAAGCAAAAAGTCACCCTTGGAAACCTCCATGGCTGGTAAATGGATTGTATTTGAGTTTCATGCTTCATTTTTCCCCTCCCAACTGAAACATTAAGAATTTCTTCAAACAATCTGACCAATTGGTCTAACAACACTCCAGTGGTTGTATGTCATTCTTTTGGACCTTGGCCTTAGTCTTTTTTTTATTTTTATTTTTAAACTTATCACTTCAAAGTAGTCTAATATCAGTGACGAAGTGTGTTCAAGCTTAACGCTAAGATAGGCTCTAACAAGCATAGCAAATCATATTATTGTTACATGCAGTCCTGGGCCCCCACTACTTCTGAATGAATACAGTCAGAACTCAGATGCTCAGGAACCTAGAAACTGCTGTATCCACATCCTCCAGAATAGTAACCCCAAACCTAGTGCTACCATCAAGGGCTTCAAAAGTATAAAAGTAGGTGGTTTCTGCCTCATTTTACTCACCGGTTTGGAATCCTAGCGCAACAAAGGACATTCAGATAAGACTAAAGAAATTTGAATAACGTATGGGCTTTGGTTCATGATTGCAAAATAAGCAAATGATTAATCTTATCAACAAATATCATAGTAAATTCCACTTTCAAGTCTTTATTTGTGCAAGCTCCCAAAACAAATGCTTTCGCCTCCTGCTTTACTTATTTTAATTCATTCATTTTCCAAAGCTAAACTGGAGACCTCCCTTTTCTATCAATTCTGAGCCGACTACTTTAATCCCAGTGGTCTCTCCCTCTAAGGGCTTAGTGTGAGAATATGTGTCACACCATGTAGCCCCTATTTATAATGTTATAAATTTTTTCTTTATTTCCTTTGTATCCATATTTTGGCTTCTTGAGTGACTGCAAGGTAAGCAGATATATCTTCGTAAACTTCCTTTATATGGCAATCAACTTTGAGTATAATTCTAGCCTTAATGTATGTGACAGAATCTGTTCATTAATTTTTTTAAAAATCCTAAGTGATGTGCCCCAAATTGTGTTTTCAGGTTCAGTCAGGTATCTATCGGGTATCCATCACTAGGTACCATTTTCCTGAGTGTATGCTGCTGCTGCTGCTGCTAAGTCGCTTCAGTCGTGTCCGACTCTGTGTGACCCCATAGATGGCAGCCCACCAGGCTCCGCCGTCCCTGGGATTCTCCAGGCAAGAACTCTGGAGTGGGTTGCCATTTCCTTCTCCAAAGCATGAAAGTGAAAAGTGAAAAGTGAAGTCGTGTCTGACCCTCCTCGACCCCATGGACTGCAGCCTACCAGGCTCCTCCGTATAACCTACTATGATTTTGACACTTATAGGAATGGCAAAGACTAACTGATCTTTTCTTTCAAAGGGACTCCAAACTCCCTAATAACTGAATATTGGGTTGGCCAAAGTTGGTTTTTTTTTTTTCATTTTTGTTTTTGTTTTCAAAAACCTGAGCAAACCTTTTGGCTAACCCAAAATACAATCTCAACTCTTCAGTTCCTTCATAAACTGAATTCTGCCCCCAACTCCAATCTTATCCCCTAATATTCTCCAACATTTAACTTATGCTTCAAATAGGAGAGAGAATTCAACATATTTGGGAGAAAAGAGGTGGGGTATGGATTTCCATGCTCTTCCCTACTTCCACATATTTTGAAATGCTCAAACCACTTCAGCTGGTCACTCCTAACACATCAGCTAGTAAGACTTAAGTTCTCTTTCCCTGTTCTTCTATATTATTTCAAAGTATTAAGTCATATTATTTAAATGTATCTATTACAATACTTTGTTGATGTAATTATGTTTACTTATACATCTTTCTGACCATATTGTGAAACTTTCAGTTATAAGGATTATATTTTCTTCATCTTTATAGCCAGAATAACTCACAGTGTAGTTGGCACTTAATACATCTTCAAATGAGAACTTATTGAAAGTGAAAGAAAAGAAAGTATTCTAAGAACTATGATTCCCAATGGCCTAAAAATCCATAGATAGTTGGCATCACTGATATATTTACTACAATATAACAGAAAATGCAAACTCTTCTAAGAAATGCTTGTAGAAACAACCACTAACCATCTCAGTAAAGAGTCTGAGGCATGAAAGCACATTTTCTATGTATACTAAGCTGTAGATATGACCTTTCTCTATTACTTGTTATTGTGTATTCCTCATTATTTTATACTTTATATGGGTACTTTATATTCTACAGCTCACCTATACTCTACTATAAACCTCTCTTATCCCCTACACAAATCTTAAACCAACTATCTTGCAATTGCAAGGTCTCTTTAAAATTTTTGATATTTTATAAGAATTTGAACTACCCACAAATGTGGCCCTGTCTTCTGTAAGTTTCCAGCCAAGCAAGTGCAATTCATAAGCACATTGACCAAGTGGCTGGCACCAAGGCACATAAGCAGATCCTTGCTTTAAGATGTAACTTTGTTGTTGTTCATTTGCTAAGTTGTGTCTGACTCTTTGTGAGCCCATAGACTGCAGCACACCAGGCTCCCCTGTCCTTCACGATCTCCCAGAGTTTGCTCAAACTCATGTCCACTGAGTCGGTGATGCCATCCAACCATCTCATCCTCTGTCATCCCCTTCTCCTCCTGCCCCCAATCCCTCCCAGCATCAGGGTCTTCTCCAGTGAGTTGACTCTTCTCATCGGGTCACCAAAAATGTAACTTAGTGTCACAAAATGATGAAGCTGAAAGTTGCTTTCTTTCACTCATTTAGAATGAATGAGAAAGCACAGCTAGATTTTAGTGGCTGGAATGTATATATGAATGAATGAATGACAAAGCACAGCTACCACATGCAGGTGTAAAGCTGAGCTCTGGGCTCTTATAGCTCCAGACTTTCATTTTATGCAAGTTCATGGCAAATATATGGGGAAACAGTGGAAACAGTGCCTGGCTTTATTTTTCTGGGCTCGAAAATCACTGCGGGAGGTGATTGCAGCCATGAAATTAAAAGATGCGTACGCCTTGGAAGGAAAGTTATGACCAAACTAGACAGCATATTAAAAAGCAGAGACATTACTTTGTCAACAAAGGTCCATCTAGTCAAAGCTATGGTTCTTCCAGTGGTCATGTATGGATGTGAGAGTTGGAATATAAAGAAAGCTGAGTGCAGAAAAATTGATGCTTTTGAACTGTGGTGTTGGAGAAGACTCTTGAGAGTCCCTTGGACTGTAAGGAGATCCAACCTGTCCATCCTGAAGGAGATAAGTCCTGGGTGTTCATTGGAAGGACTGATGCTAAAGCTGAAACTCCAATACTTTGGCCACCTGATGCAAAGAGCTGACTCATTTGAAAAGACCCTGATGCTGGGAAAGATTGAGGGCAGGAGGAGAAGGGGATGACAGAGGATGAGATGGTTGGATGGCATCATGGGCTCAATGGACATGGGTTTGGGTGGACTCCAGGAGTTGGTGATGGACAGGGAGGCCTGGCGTGCTGCGGTTCATGGGGTCGCAAAGAGTTGGACACGATTGAGCAACTGAACTGAACTGAAATGAACTGAAGAAAGAGGTCTAGATGGGTAACTCAGTTCCCTTGATCACTAAGCTAATTATCACCAAAGTAATGTGAGAAGTCAGGTCTCTGGGATTCCCCCTTCATTGCATTTTGTAGCTGTGAAGAGTCTGGTGAAGTTGTCTAAAAGGAAAAATTTACCATTTCCAGAGGATCCTCAGTGTTAAAATTCCACCATCCATTCCTGTTGGCCCCTCCTCTTCCAAATTCTCCTGTGAGAAGTAAGAGACTAATTTTAAAATCTGTAGTAATTTAGAATAAATTCATTTTTTTACGTGGGAAAAAGTTGGAGAAGCATGGAAATTCTGGGCACCTGGCAGGGAAATAGATAATCAAAAACTAGAATGAGGAGCAGGAAGAAAGGAAAATCTAAGTGATGCACCAAGGCAGATGCCAACTACCTCACAACTTCACCTCAGGCCCACCCACCCTGTTTCAGAATGGAGTAATTAGCTTGCTGAAGTCTGGGCCCTCCATTCCTCTGTCAGAAGTTCTACTTGTGGTTTATAAACTTCATCCCTCTGCCCATGAGTAGACAGACCCAGTGAAGAATCACCGTGATGCAGAGTTTGCTGCTGATTGACAGAGTAACTGCAGGAATGCCCACTGTGGACCCAGAGAACAAAGAGCTTTAAGTGTTGATTGCAGTGCTCTTCCTTGTTTTGGATCAGAAACATCAGCAGGAAGAAAGGACACTTAAGAAAGGATTTTGTTTTGTTTTTTTTTAAAGAAAATTGTAAGACCAGAAGAAATTCTAGCAAGAGCACACGTTTCTGGTAAGAGACAGCCCCAAAATGGCTTAGCCTGGCTCCCTGAATTTTTCACTCATAAATTGATTAGACGCATTAGGCAGACTCTGAGTGAAAATAGAAAAGAACCATCCTGAACAACTCAAAGGTAGAGCCGAATAGGGTCATGCCCGATAGGGGGCCAGTGGAGTGAGTGCATGCTATTTAGAAGGGAATATCAAAGAGAAGTAGAGTGGGAAGGCCGATGGGTCGCATCTAAAAATGAAGCCACTTTTCTCCAAGTTGCATATACACATTCCAGCCACTGAAATCTAGGACCACAAATGATGAGAGTAGACCTATTCATTCTGCTTATGGAAGGTCCCATGAGCATCACTATGTGTAGCTGCTGCCACCAATGACCCTCTGCTTGAAGCATTTGGTGGCAGAAAAGTCACCCTCCATGTGAGGACTTTGACAAGTGGATCTCCTGTGTGCCAGGCCTGCCACTGTCTTGCAGAGTCCCTGTTTCAGCACCACAAACAGCTCCTCAGAAAGCCTCTAGATACAAATAGAAGCTGGTCTTAAAGAGGACAATAGGGAAAATGGATTTGGGTAATTTTGGTGCCATCCCATTCGGAAATGAAAAGTTACATCTCTCAAGAGAGAATCAGTTCTCAAAGAGGAGAGAAGGTTTAGCCTTTGAATTGGAGTCTGCGTGCGCTAGAGGTTTCCTCAGAAATATAATGCCAGACAACCAACCCTGAATGACAAAGCTGTAAAGTATATGCTAAACCTATACTTCCTTTCTTTTGCCACTCCTTTCTTTCTTTTGACTTTTGATTGTAGAAAGATTCAAACATAAATGCATAGAAAAGAGTACAAATGGGTACATTCAGTACCCATCTTTGAGATTCTAAATAACAATTGTCTGCCAATCTTGTTTCATCTCAACCTGTTTTACTTCCACTGCATTACTTTAAAGTGAACCTCAGATATCATATCGTTTTGTCATAAATAGGTCACCGTACCTTGCCATAGCCTGTATTTCTTGAGATATATTTCAATTCAGTTTAATCACTCAATCTTGTCTGACTCTGTGACCCCATGGACTGCAGCACGCCAGGCTTCCCTGTCCATCACCAACTCCAGGAGCTTACTCAAACTCATGTCCATAGAGTCAGTGATGCCATCCAACCATCTCATCCTCTGTTGTCCCTTTCTCCTCCTGCCTTCAATCTTTCCCAGCAGAAAGATGAGCATATGTCCTTCTACTCTGCCTTTGTTCTGCAAATTACTATTTTTTTTTTAATTTTAACTGGCACTGGATTAAGCTGGGGAGCTCTGCTGGGACTTAGATGGTACATTCTTAGTACACTCCCTGCTGTATACCAAGGATGCTTTCCTACATTGATGATGAAATCTAGGGTGTATGATTTGGTAGCTCAGTAAATACAATTGAAGACAAGAGACCAGGGGATGGTATGGTGACTGTTTTCTGCCTAGCCCCTCGGACTGGGTTTAATCTCCAATTTGCTTAAGGACAGAAAGTAGATGGAACAAAGTAAGGCTGAGAGTCTGCGCGTGGGGTTAAGGCTAGTGCTTAGAGTAGTTGTTTAGGAAACATCGAGAGCACTGATCAAAATAAATACAGTTTAGGGACCCATGTGTGAGATGAGCTTGGCAGAAAGTCACTTTTCTGACTTTTGCATGGAACTCAGCAGCAATGATGTGGTGAGATTTATATAGCATTTGGAAATAACTTCTATTGGCAGAATCTTAGGCATTTACACAAGGGGCAATTTCAGCTCTGGCAAGGCAAATTCCCACCATTCATTCATTGATTCTTTCATTTATTTATTAAAAAATGTACTGTATGCTAGCAATTGCTCATGTTACTTGGGTCAATAGCAGAGATCAAGATAAGAAAAATTTGCTCACATTTTGGAGGGAAAAAGGAAAAATATGCCCTGAATATACAATATAATGTCAAGGTAGATAGATATTATAACAAGGAAAGGAGACCAAATTAAAAGGAGGCTAACTTCAGGGTTGTCTTTTACACGCATGGACATGGAAGCCCTCCAGGAAGAGATAACTTCTGAAAAGAAGCCTGAATACATTATGAGGACAAGAAATAAACAGGTGTGGGTGAAAAGAGACTAGGTTAAAGGAACAGCAATTGCAGATTCTCTGAGATTTAAATAAGGTGGGTATGCCCAAGAAAAAAGGGCCAGTGCAAGTTTACTATGGTGTTCAGGGGGCAGGAAACCAAGAGGCAGTCCCATCAGTCTTGTGGACCTCTGGACGACAGTAATGAATTTGTTTGTGTTCTGTGAAAGATGTCTGCATTGCTTAATGACAGGCTTGAGTCTGGGCTATGGGCCTGAGGCTAAACATTTAAAACAATGGAATAACAAGATCTGTTCAGATTTTTTAAAAGACCATGGCTTCTATGTAGGCAAGTCATTTCAAGCCATACAATGAAAGCAGAGACCTTGTAAGAAGCTATTGGATTAATCTGGCAAGAGATGAGGGGATTGAGCCTAGCAAAGAGATGGTAAGATATGCTTGAATTTAATCTATATTATCACATAAAGCTAATAGGACTTGCTAATGGATCAGATGGATGTAGGTGTGAGAGAGTCAAGAATTTGGGGATTACGCAATGAGGTTTATGCTGGTACCCTCTACCAAGATGGAAAATAGTGGGTCTGGGAGTGATGTAGAATCTTTAGGTGCTAACAAACTACATTTACTCCTTGTTCTCTCTCTCTTTTTTTTTCCTTGTTCTCTTTCTTTTGCAAAATCAACATGTCCCTCTCTACTGGTCATTCCTAGAAATAAACAAATTTCCAGTTAGATTTCCCATATCATATCTACTGCTGTTTCAACCTCCCTGGCTTTGCAGCATCTGGCCCCATCAGGCTATGTTTCCTGCTGGATTTAGTCAATGAGAGAAAATGGGTGGAAATCAGAGGACAAGAGGAATGAAAACCAACATGCTTCTCCCAGGCCCTCTGCCTGAAGTGGCATCACTGGTAGAATCAAGGACTGAGCCTATTGGCACTTGAACTCTATGTAGAGTTCAGGAAGTTCAAGAGGATTCAGAAAAAAGGACTAAGATGGAGTGACCAATGGAGAAAGAGGAACCCCATACACCAAGTGATAAAATCTTCCAAAACACAACCAATCAAGTTTTGTCGAATGATGTTGAGAAGTCAAGTAAGATGCAACAGAGTATCTATCACATTTCACAAGTGATTCTGTGAGAAGAACATCTTGGTTGGGTTGATGAAGGTAAAAGGTTGATCACGAACTATTAAGGCAAAATATGAGAAGAGGAAATGAATATTGGTTAATTATAATGGGAATGGGGAAATCTGATTGTAGCTTGAGAGGAATATAGTGTTTGAGGCAGGAATGTTCTAAAGATGAGAGATAAAGTAGCCTTCAGAGTGGTTGTTTTTGTTCAGTCATTAAGTCATGTCTGACTCTGCAACTCCATGAACTGCAGCACCCCAGACTTCCCTGTCCTTCACTATCTCCCGGAGTTTGTTCAGACTCAGGTCCCTTGAATTGGTGATGCCATGCCCCCATCTCATCCTCTGTTGCCCCCTTCTCTTGTCCTTGACTTGGCAAGTCTTACTGTGTGCAGTGATTCTCAACAATGTCTGTACATACAAATCATCTCGGGAGCCTTTAAAACATACCAGTGCCCAGACTATACCTCCAACTGGTTAAATCAGAATCTATGTAGTGGGGAGCAAAGCTTTGGTGTTTTTTAAAAGATCCCTAACGATTCTAATGTATAGTCAGGGTTAAGAACCACTGCATGGTAAAACAGCACTGAATGCTTCCTTGCAGGAAAGTGCCTCCAATGCTTGCGTCTGGATTTGAGGAATCCATCATTGCAGCGAACGGTGAAAGCCCCAGACCTCTTGGTTGAATTAATTTCCTTAATGAAATGGGCTGCCTGAAAGCTCCTTCCCTTTAATGCTGTTTTGAAGTTATGAGAGCACAAGATGAAAAGCCCTGAAGCAATGTTCTCTGGTTTCTTTCACCAGAACAGAATAATTAAGCGGTGTGGTTACCCACATGGCACTGAGAGGTGTGTTTTCCACCGCACTGTAGGTCACAGCTGAGAGAGGTGCAGGCGTTTATGTTAGCCCCATGGAGGGGGGAATTAATGCATCTGATCTCTTCAGACCACTAAGATGCCTTTCAAAGGGGCTCGTGTTTGTGCTTCTCCAATTTGGAATCCATCATGTACCTCATAATTAGGGCTTCTCTCTTTCTTGGAAGCCTGTAACTTTTGTCACTTTTAGGGAATCAAAGTCTTGAGTCTGTGGATCAGAAATAAGTCCCTAGTCTTTTATCGAGAATCCTGCATTTCAGGTAAATAATTTCCCCAAGCAGCTGGGATTTAGCCCATGTTCTTAGTTATAATTAAATGATAAATCTTCACATGGAAGGCATCCAACAGCAAGGATGTCAGTTCCATCAAAGTGGAATAGATCACAGACACATTTACCTAGGAAGATGATTCCACTTTGGAAAACTATATTCTCTTGTCAGAAGCCAGGTGACAAGCAGCTGCCTGTGAACATTAGTAACAAAAGGTGCTTTAGTGACTCGTGATGCATCTTTTGCACTCTGCATCCATGCAGTTTTCAGGAAATGATGAGTGCCCCCTGCCCTGTCTGACGTTTTCTTTTAGCATCAGCATCCCCAGTGCCCAGAGAGTCCTAGCACTCAGCATTGACTGAACGATGCTGCAATGCCCAGCGACGATGCAATACACATCCCGGGCAGCTCTTCTGTGGCACTCAAGTCATTGTACCTTTCAGGATGCTTACTTCCAAATCTCTTCCCTAAACAAACATTTATTAAATACCTGCTATGGACTGGTCTTGTACTAGGCAATGTAGGAGGTGTTAAAACAACCCTGACTATGATGTTTTTTGAGTCAATTACCCAGTTAGGCATTGAGAGTTGGTTAAGATGGGGGTAAGCAAAGAGCATGGAGCTGATAATTCAGTTTGTCCTTTCCAAATGAAAAATTACATGGCTCTGTTGACATATGTCTGTGTACATTGATATCTCTATGTTTCCACATAGTACAGTTTAATTTGTGTTTGTATAAAACATGCATGTGCGGAGTGCGTACTAAGTCACTTCAGTTGTGTCTGACTCTGCTACCTAATGGGCTGTAGCCCACCAGGCTTCTCTGTCCGTGGGATTCTCCAGGCAAGAATACTGGGGTGGGTTGCAATGCCTCTTTCCAGGTCATCTTCCCGACTCAGGGATTGAACCCGTGTCTCTTGCAGCTCCTGCATTGGCAGGTGGGTTCTTTACCACTGGTGCCACCTGGGAAGCCCAGATATGCTCAGGGCACTATAACTGCGAAGGATTCAATTAGCTCTTATTGACCAGCCCAGCAGTTCTGTGATCTTAGACAAGTTCATGGACCGAAATCAGTCTCAATTTCCTCATCAAAACTGTAAGGACATCTGTCTTGTCAGTGAACAGGTCCTAGAATCAGGCTAACTGCCTAATTGAGCAAGCTGCATAACCTCTCTGTGCCTCAGTTTCCTTATTTGTAAAAGAGGCCTGGGAACTGTAACTATTGCATATCCTCATATCATTGTCATCAAGGTAACGTGTATCTGTATATGAAAGTCTTTGAATAACATCTGACACCCAATAAGTGCTGAATCTGTGTCAGTTACTATTTTATTGCTATAGATATTGCTACTATTATTTGACTCTACTAGAGAGCAAATATTTTTGTTGCTCCCTAAGGCCAACCTTTTGATTCCAGCAATATTCCATTGCCAGGCCCTTCTTGTTGCTGCTTTTTTGTTATTGGAATATTCCTTTAAAAATTTGTCTTTGTTATTGCTAATTTTTCTCCTCTCACTGTTTTTATTTTTGATTCTTTTGTGGTATATGCAACATTCAACTTAATCATTTTATTTTGTACAATTCAGTGGCATTAAGTATATTCATATTGTACAACTGTCATCACCTTCCATCTATTCCCATTAAATAATAAAGCCCCTATTCACCACTTCCCCTAGCAGCCCCCATTCTACATGCTATCTTTATGATGCTGGATGCTTTAATTATCTGATATAAGGAGAATTATACAATATTTTTCCTTTTGTAGTTGACATTTCAGTTAGTATATTGTCCTCAAAGTTCACCCATGTTGTAACATATGCCAACTTCATGTATTTTGATGTTCTGCTATTAGACGCATGAATATTTATTATTGTTATATCATCTTGCTGTAGTCAAAACTTTTAATAATACATGTGTGCTCAATTGCTCAGTTGTGTCTGACTCTGTGACCCCATTGACTATAGCCCACCAGATTCCTCTGTCTTTGGGATTTTCCAGGCAAGACTACTGGAGTGGGTTGCAATGTCCTTCTACAAGGGATCTTCCTGACTCAGAGATCAAACCCCACATCTCTTGCATTTCCTGCACTGGCAGGCAGATTCTTTACCACTAGCACCACCTGGGAAGCCCTTAATAATATGTAATGTCCTTCTCCACTTGAAAGATTGACTGTAATGTGTCTTGGCAATGATCTCTCTTTAAGTTCATCCTACTTGGAATTCATTGAGTTTCTTCAGTATATATGCATGCATCCAATTCATGGATGTATATTTAGGTATTTTGTCAAACTTGGCAAGTTTTTGACTATTATTCAAGTAATCTCTCTGCTTATTTTCTCCGTTCTCCTTCTGGGACTCCCACAGGGCATATGTTGGTTTCCTTGATGGTCTCGTACAGGTCCTTAGGCTCAGTTCACTTTTTTCTTTTTTTTCCTCTCCCTCAGTCTTAATAATTTAAATTGTACTATTTTCAAGGTCACTGACTTTTTTTTCCTGCCTGCTCAAATCTGTCTTTAAATACCTTTAGTTAATTTTTTATTTCAGTTGTTATATAATTTTCAGTTCCACAATTTCTTTTTGATTTCTTTCTAGGTTTTTGACTCATCACTGATATTTGCTTTTGTTCATGTATTATTTTCATTACTTTCTCCACAACTTTCTTCAGTTCTTTGAGTATTTTTAAGAAAATTGTTTTAAAGTATTTGTCTAGAAGGTCTGCCATCTGGTCTTACCCTGGGACAGTGTGTGTTGGTTTATTTTATTTTATTTTGAATAAACCATGTGCTATGCTAAATTGCTTCAGCCGTGTCCAGATCTTTGTGAGGAGAGGTAGCCTGTCAGGCTCCTCTGTCCATGGAATTCTCCAGGCAAGAATACTGGAGTAGGTTGTCATTCCCTTCTTCAGGGATCTTCCTGACCCAGGCCATTCTTTCCTGATTTTTTGTTGTTGTTTTGGCATGGCTTGTGGATTTTTTGTTGAAAATTGGATATTCAAATATAATGATATAATAATTCTGGAAATAATATTCTCCCCACTTCCCAGGGTTTGCTGTTTTATGCTATTGTTTTGGTTTGGTTTTATTTTAGGCTGTGTATAAGTTGAGGAACAGCCTGAGATATAAACTTAAGATCTTTTCAGGTCTCTTCTGAAACTGTGCCTTCCCCTGAGTGTGGATTGTGGCTTCCTAATTTTCCCTGTATATGTAGTTGCTTTTGAGTGTATTAGTCTTTAATATCTGGCTTCCAAAGGAGAAAAAGAATAACTGAGAGGCCAAAAAAGGGCACACTAGCCATTTAAATCCCCTAAAAGTCACTTTAGCTGGAGAAGGAGGGGCTTTCAACAAGGTAGGAATCACGAAACGTCTGCTCTCCTCTTTGTCTGCACCTCTGTAGCAGAAGCAGCGGTCAGGACGTGGATCCCGGACCACTGGAGAACAGGGTCCTTATTGCCCACCTGGCTGCCTTGAGCTTTGTGAACGCTTCTCAGGAAATGTGCACAGCTGCCTGACGCAGGACAGTCACTGTTGCGCTAAACACTAAAATAGACCAAAGTGAACTGCGGTTTCCTGTCCAAGTCTTACCCCGGAAGTTGTAAGCCTTCAATAGAATTCCAGTATAGTTACATCAGATAGACTCTGCCAGTGCAGTTGTTGTCTCCATTTTCTTATTTTTCAAAGTTGGGTTCATTGATGTATAATTTATTTACAAAAAAATTTTCCCACCTTTTGGTACACAGTCCTGTGAATTTGAACAAATGCATAGTTGAGTAATGACCACTATATTCAAAACATAAATCACTTCTACCATCTCAGATATTCCCTCTAGCCCATTTTTAGGCAATTCCCTCACACACTCTTAGTCCCAGAAAATCACCGATCTTTTTCCTGCCCCTTTGATTTTGCCTTTTTCAGACTGTAGTATAACTAGAGACATGCAGTATGTAACCTTTTGAGTCTGACTTTTTTCACTTAAAATAATGCACACGAGATTACTGACTACTAATATAGTATGATGTTCTCTCATATGAATGTACCACAAATTGTTTACCACACAAATTGATAGATATTTGTGTTATTTCTAGTTTGAGGTAATTATAAATAAAGCCGCTGTAATCTTTCATGTAGAAGACTGTGTGAACATAAATTATCACTTTTCTTGGAATTAGGAGTGGAATGGATGAGTAGTGTATAATAAGTATTTGATTAACTTTGTAAATCTTCTACAATCCATTTTCCATTTTGCTTACTCAACAACAATGTATGTATGAGTCCCAGTTTCTCTGTTTTTTCATTAGCACTTGATATTATCCATTTAAAAAAGAAACATTATAAAAGGAAAGGACTAGTGCAATAGGCTGAATGTCTGAACCTTCCCCCAACTGCCCTGCCCCAAGTTCCTCTGTTGAAACGCTAACCTCTCATGTGGTATCAGAAAGTGGGGACTTTGAAAGTTAACAAGATAAAAGTGGCACTCTTAGAAAGGAATTAATGTCTTTATAAACGAGATTGCAAAAAGCTTCCTTGTCCTTCTGTGATGGGAAGACACAACAAAGAGATGACCATCCATGAACCAGGAAGTACACTCTCACCAGACCCCTAATATGCTGACACCTTGATCTTGGACTTTACAGCCTCTATAACTGTGAGAATAAATGTTTGCCTTTTAGGCCACCCAATATTTTTGCTATAGTGTTCCAAATGTGCTAAGATAGGAATTGGGACCAGGAGCAATATGCTGCTATAACAAATACTTTAAAATGCGGAAGCAATTTTGGAACTGGGTATTAGTTGGAGACTTGAAGAGTTTTGAGGTTCAAGGTAGAAAAGGCCTACATTGCTATGTATAGATCTTCAAGGGCAATGCTAGTAAAAGGCTCAAAAAGAAAAGGGAGAGCTATAGAGAAAGCCTCAGTCTTCTGAGAGAATACTTAAGTAATCCTAATGTCAATGAAAACATGGATGGTAAGGATCATTCTGATGAGGTATCCTTCAAAAATGATGAACATGCTCTTGTACACTGGGGGAAAGATGATCCTTGTGATGAGGTAGTAAATAACTTTGATGAATCATGTTCATATTCTACTATTTTGTGCAAATGATGAAGTTGAATATTTAGGTGCAGCTATTTTTAGGTAAAGTGAGGGGCTGTGGCTTGACTTCTCCAGACTTCTCATAGTAAAATGCAAGAAGAGCAACATTATGTACAGAATGGAATTGTTAAATTAAAAGCAGGCAAAATTTAAAGGTCTATACTGTAAAAAAAAATAAAATAAAGCCTGACTGGGAGAGAACACTAATGGTGCGGCCAATGATAAAGCACTCCAGTAATACTGCCTGGGAAATTTCCATGGACAGAGGAGCCTGGTGGGGATAGTCCACAGGGTCACAAAAAGTCAGGGAAGACTGAGCTGCTGCTGTTGCTAAGTCGCTTCAGTCGTGTCCGGCTCTGTGCGACCCCACAGACGGCAGCCCACCAGGCTCCTCCATCCCTGGGGTTCCCCAGGCAAGAACACTGGAGTGGGCTGCCATTTCCTTCTCCAATGCATGAAAGTGAAAAGTGAAAGTGAAGTCGCTCAGTTGTGTCCGACTCTCCACGACGCCATGGACTGTAGCCTTTCAGGCTCTTCCGTCCATGGGATTTTCCAGGCAAGAGTACTGGAGTGGGGTGCCATTGCTTCCTCCAAGCTACTGAGCACAAAAGGGCTTCCCAGGGGGCGCTAGTGGTTAAGAACTTGCCTGCCAATGCAGGAGACATAGGAAACATGGAATCAATCCCTGGGTCGGGAAGATTCCCTAGAGGAGGGCATGGCAATCCACACCAGGATTCTCCCTGGAGAATCCTGTAGCCCACCGGGGTCCTCTTAATTCACAGGGTCACAAAGAGTCAGACGGAGCTGCAGCCACTTAGCAGAGCAGTGCTAAGAGCACAAAGCAACCACTTGAAATAGAGTGGGAAAGACTAGGGGTCTCTTCAAGAGAACCAGATGCCAAGGGAACGTTTCATGCAAAGATGAGCACAGTAAAGGATAGAAATGGTACAGGCCTAACAGAAGCAGAAGAGATTAGGAAGAGTTGGCAAGAATACACAGAACTATACAAAAAAGATCTTCACGATCCAGATAACCACAATGGTGTGATCACCCACCTAGAGCCAGACATCCTGGAATGCGAAGTCAAGTGGGCCTTAGGAAGCATCACAACAAACAAAGCTAGTGGAGGTGATAGAATTCCAGTTGAGCTATTTTAAATCCTAAAAGATGATGCTGTGGAAGTGCTGCACTCAATATGCCAGCAACTTCAGAACTCATCAGTGGACACAGGACTGGAAAAGGTCAGTTTTCATTCCAATCCCAAAGAAAGGCAATGCCAAAGTGCTCTAACTACAGCACAATTGTACTCATCTCACGCTCTAGTAAAGTAATTCTCAAAATTCTCCAAGCCAGGCTTCAACAGTACATGAACCATGAACTTGCAGATGTTCAAACTGGATTTAGAAAAGGCAGAGGAACCAGAGATCAAATTGCCGTCATCCGTTGGATCATCAAATAAACAAGAGTTTCAGAAAAACATATCCTTCTGTTTTATTGATTATGACAAAGCCTTTGACTGTGTGGATCACAACAAACTGTGGAAAATCCTTCAAGAGATGGGAATACCAGACCACCTGACCTGCCTCCTGAGAAATCTGTGCAGGTCAAGAAGAAACAGTTAGTACTGGTTATGGAAAAACAGACTGATTCCAAGTCAGGAAAGGAGTATGTCAAGGCTGTATGTTGTCACCCTGCTTATTTAACTTATATGCAGAGTACATCATGCAAAATGCTGGACTGAATGAAGCACAAGCTGGAATCGAGATTGCCAGGAGAAATATCAGTAACCTCAGATATGCAGATGACACCATCCTTATGGCAGAAAGCGAAAAGGAACTAAAGAGCCTCATGATGAAGGTGAAAGAGAAGAGTGAAAAAGTTGGCTTAAAACTCAACATTCAAAAAACTAAAATCATGGCATCTGGTCCCATTATTTCATGGCAAATAGATGGGGAAACAATGGAAATAGTGACAGAGTTTATTTTTTTGTGGGGCTCCAAAATCACTGCAGATGGTGACTGCAGCCATGAAATTCAAAGACACTTGCTCCTTGGAAGAAAAGTTATGACCCACCTAGACAGCATATTAAAAAGCAGAGACATTACTTTGCCAGCAAATGTCCATCTAGTCCAAGCTATGGTTTTTCCAGTAGTCATGTATGGATGTGAGTGTTGGACTATAAAGAAAGTTGCACATGAAGAGTTGATGCTTTTGAACTGTGGTGTTGGAGAAGCCTCTTGAGAGTCCCTTGGACAGCAAGGAGATCCTACCAGTCCATCCTAAAGGAAATCAGTCCTTAATATTTATTGGAAGGTCTGATGCTGGAGCTGAAACTCCAATACTTTGGCCACCTGATGTGAAAAACTAACTCATTTGAAAAGACCCTGAAAAAAAAAAAAAAGAAAAGACCCTGATGCTGGGAAAGATTGAAAGCGGGAGAAGGAAATGACAGAGGATGAGATGTTTGGATGGCATCACCGACTCAGTGCACATGAGTTTGAGTAGGTTCCAGGCGTTGGTGATGGACAGGGAAGGCTAGCCTACTGTAGTCTGTGGGGTCTCAAAGGGTCAGACCCAACTGAGCAATTGAACTGATAAGATTATCAAAGGAAGCCATCTCAAAGGAAACCAGGAGCTATTCTGCAAGATAATAGAAAAATTCATAGAAGGCGATTCAGAGATCAGTAAAGGTTTCCCTTGTGGCTCAGCTGGTAAAGAGTCCACCTGCAATGAGGGAGACCTGGGTTCGATCCCTGGGTTGGGAAAATCCCCTGGAGAAGGGAAAGGCTACCTACTCCAGTATTCTGGCCTGGAGAATTCTATGGACACTATAGTCCATGGGGTCACAAAGAGTTGGACATGACTGAGAGACTTTCACTTTCACTTTCAAGGTCCATTACAGGCCCAGAATGCAGTGCCCATTACAGTGCCCAGGGGGCAGAGCCATTTCAAAGGAGGGGCAGCTGGCAAGGGTGGATCTGAACCCACGATGCCCAGTGCTGCCTCCCATCATGGGCCATCCTCTACTCACTACCCTGCCGCTCACTTTGGAGGGGTGATGTTGCCACCCTTGTGGGCCTGGAAGGCAGAACATTGAGCCAAACAGGGTAAATCTTGACCCTCAAGGTTTAAGGTGTCATTCGCCTGGCTGGTTCTGGATTTAACCTGGGACCTGCCATCCTTTTCTTCCTTCCTATTTTTCTCTTTGGAAATGGAAATGTCTTTCCTATGCTTGCCTCACCATTGTATTTAGGAAGCACTTAAAGGGTTTGGTTTCTTTTTTTTTTTTTTTAAATATTATTTTATTGGTTGGAGGCCAATCACTTCACAACATTTCAGTGGGTTTTGTCATACATTGACATGAATCAGCCATATAGTTACACGTATTCCCCATCCCGATCTCCCCTCCCACCTCCCTCTCCACCCGACTCCTCAGGGTCCTCCCAGTGCACCAGGCCCCAGCACTTGACTCATGCATCCCACCTGGGCTGGTGGTCTGTTTCACCATAGATAATATACATGCTGTTCTTTCAAAACATCCCACCCTCACGTTCTCCCCCAGAGTTCAAAAGTCTGTTCTGTACTTCTGTGTCTCTTTTCCTGTTTTGCATATAGGGTTATCGTTACCATCTTTCTAAATTCCGTATATATGTGTTAGTATACTGTAATGTTCTTTATCTTTCTGGCTTACTTCACTCTGTATAATGGGCTCCAGTTTCATCCATCTCATTAGAACTGATTCAAATGAATTCTTTTTAACGGATGAATAATATTCCATGGTGTATATGTACCACAGCTTCCTTATCCATTCATCTGCTGATGGACATCTGGGTTGCTTCCATGTCCTGGCTATTATAAACAGTGCTGCGATGAACATTGGGGTGCACGTGTCTCTTTCAGATCTGGATTCCTCAGTGTGGATGCCCAGAAGTGGTATTGCTGGGTCATATGGCAGTGCTATTTCCAGTTTTTTAAGAAATCTCCACACTGTTTTCCATAGTGGCTGTACTAGTTTGCATTCCCACCAACAGTGTAAGAGGGTTCCCTTTTCTCCACACCCTCTCCAGCATTTATTGCTTGTAGACTTTTGGATAGCAGCCATCCTGACTGGCGTGTAATGGTACCTCATTGTGGTTTTGATTTGCATTTCTCTGATGATGAGTGATGTTGAGCATCTTTTCATGTGTTTGTTAGCCATCTGTATGTCTTCTTTGGAGAAATGTCTGTTTAGTTCTTTGGCCCATTTTTTGATTGGGTCATTTATTTTTCTGGAATTGAGCTTCAAGAGTTGCTTGTATATTTTTGAGATTAATCCTTTGTCTGTTTCCTCATTTGTTATGATTTTCTCCCAATCTGAGGGCTGTCTTTTCACCTTACTTATAGTTTCCTTTGTAGTGCAAAAGCTTTTAATTTTCATTAGGTCCCATTTGTTTATTTGTGCTTTTATTTCCAATATTCTGGGAGGTGGGTCATAGAAGATCTTGCTGTGATTTATGTCGGAGAGTGTTTTGCCTATGTTCTCCTCTAGGAGTTTTATAGTTTCTGGTCTTACATTTAGATCTTTAATCCATTTTGAGTTTATTTTTGTGTATGGTGTTAGGAAGTGTTCTAGTTTCATTCTTTTACAAGTGGTTGACCAGTTTTCCCAGCACCACTTGTTAAAGAGATTGTCTTTTTTCCATTGTATATCCTTGCCTCCTTTGTCAAAGATGAGGTGTCCATAGGTTCGTGGATTTATCTCTGGGCTTTCTATTCTGTTCCATTGATCTATATTTCTGTCTTTGTGCCAGTACCATACTGTCTTGATGACTGTGGCTTTGTAGTAGAGTCTGAAGTCAGGCAGGTTGATTCCTCCAGTTCCATTCTTCTTTCTCAAGATTACTTTGGCTATTCGAGGTTTTTTGTATTTCCATACAAATTGTGAAATTATTTGTTCTAGTTCTGTGAAAAATACCGTTGGTAGCTTGATAGGGATTGCATTGAATCTATAGATTGCTTTGGGTAGAATAGCCATTTTGACAATATTGATTCTTCCAATCCATGAACACGGTATGTTTCTCCATCTGTTTGTGTCCTCTTTGATTTCTTTCATCAGTGTTTTATAGTTTTCTATGTATAGGTCTTTTGTTTCTTTAGGTAGATATACTCCTAAGTATTTTATTCTTTTTGTTGCAATGGTGAATGGTATTGTTTCCTTAATTTCTCTTTCTGTTTTTTCATTGTTAGTGTATAGGAATGTAAGGGATTTCTGTGTGTTAATTTTATATCCTGCAACTTTACTATATTCATTAATTAGCTCTAGTAATTTTCTGGAAGAGTCTTTAGGGTTTTCTATGTAGAGGATCATGTCATCTGCAAACAGCGAGAGTTTCACTTCTTCTTTTCCTATCTGGATTCCTTTTATGTCTTTTTCTGCTCTGATTGCTGTGGCCAAAACTTCCAACACTATGTTGAATAGTAGTGGTGAGAGTGGGCATCCTTGTCTTGTTCCTGATTTCAGAGGAAATGCTTTCAATTTTTCACCATTGAGGGTGATGCTTGCTGTGGGTTTGTCATATATAGCTTTTATTATGTTGAGGTATGTTCCTTCTATTCCTGCTTTCTGGAGAGTTTTAATCATAAATGAGTGTTGAATTTTGTCAAAGGCTTTCTCTGCATCTATTGAGATAATCATATGGTTTTTATCTTTCAATTTGTTAATGTGGTGTATTACGTTGATTGATTTGCGGATATTAAAGAATCCTTGCATTCCTGGGATAAAGCCCACTTGGTCATGGTGTATGATTTTTTTAATATGTTGTTGGATTCTGTTTGCTAGAATTTTGTTAAGGATTTTTGCATCTATGTTCATCAGTGATATTGGCCTGTAGTTTTCTTTTTTTGTGGCATCTTTGTCTGGTTTTGGAATTAGGGTGATGGTGGCCTCATAGAATGAGTTTGGAAGTTTACCTTCTGCAATTTTCTGGAAGAGTTTGAGTAAGATAGGTGTTAGCTCTTCTCTAAATTTTTGGTAGAATTCAGCTGTGAAGCCATCTGGTCCTGGGCTTTTGTTTGCTGGAAGATTTCTGATTACAGTTTCGATTTCCTTGCTTGTGATGACTCTGTTAAGATCTTCTATTTCTTCCTGGTTCAGTTTTGGAAAGTTATACTTTTCTAAGAATTTGTCCATTTCATCCAAGTTGTCCATTTTATTGGCATAGAGCTGCTGGTAGTAGTCTCTTATGATCCTTTGGATTTCAGTGTTGTCTGTTGTGATCTCACCCTTTTCATTTCTTATTTTGTTAATTTGGTTCTTCTCTCTTTGTTTCTTAATGAGTCTTGCTAATGGTTTGTCAATTTTGTTTATTTTTTCAAAAAACCAGCTTTTAGCTTTGTTGATTTTTGCTATGGTCTCTTTAGTTTCTTTTGCATTTATTTCTGCCCTAATTTTTAAGATTTCTTTCCTTCTGCTAACCCTGGGGTTCTTCATTTCTTCCTTCTCTAATTGCTTTAGGTGTAGAGTTAGGTTATTTATTTGGCTTTTTTCTTGTTTCTTGATGTGCGCCTGTAATGCTATGAACCTTCCCCTTAGCACTGCTTTTACAGTGTCCCATAGGCTTTGGGTTGTTGTGTTTTCATTTTCATTTATTTCTATACATACTTTGATTTCTTTTTTGATTTCTTCTATGATTTGTTGGTTATTCAGAAGCGTGTTATTTAGCCAGAAGGGAATGGCAGGACATACTGAAAGTAATGAAAGAGAATAACCTACAACCTAGATTACTGTACCCAGCAAGGATCTCATTCAGATATGAAGGAGAATTCAAAAGCTTTACAGACAAGCAAAAGCTGAGAGAATTCAGCACCACCAAACCAGCTCTTCAACAAATGCTAAAGGATCTTCTCTAGACAGGAAATGCAGAAAGGTTGTATAAACGTGAACCCAAAACAACAAAGTAAATGACAAAGGGACCACACCTATCAATAATTACCTTAAATGTAAATGGGTTGAATGCCCCAACCAAAAGACAAAGATTGGCTGAATGGATACAAAAACAAGACCCCTATATATGCTGTCTACAAGAGACCCACCTCAAAACAAGGGACACATACAGATTGAAAGTGAAGGGCTGGAAAAAAATATTTCACGCAAACGGAGACCAAAAGAAAGCAGGAGTCGCAATATTCATATCAGATAAAATAGACTTTCAAATAAAGGATATGAAAAGAGACAAGGAAGGACACTACATAATGATCAAAGGATCAATCCAAGAAGAAGATATAACAATTATAAATATATATGCACCCAACATAGGAGCACCGCAATATGTACGGCAAACACTAACGAGTATGAAAGAGGAAATTAATAGTAACACAATAATAGTGGGAGACTTTAATACCCCACTCACAACTATGGATAGATCAACTAAACAGAAAATCAACAAGGAAACACAAACCTTAAATGATACAATGGACCAGCTAGACCTAATTGATATCTATAGGACATTTCACCCCAAAACAATCAACTTCACCTTTTTCTCAAGTGCACACGGAACCTTCTCCAGAATAGATCACATACTGGGCCATAAATCTGGTCTTGGAAAATTCAAAAAAATTGAAATCATTCCAGTCATCTTTTCTGACCACAGTGCAGTAAGATTAGATCTCAATTACAGGAAAAAAATTGTTAAAAATTCCAACATAAGGGTTTGGTTTCACAAGTTCACTGCTGGAGAAGAATGTGCCTCAGGGTGAATCATTCCTTGGGTCTCCTGCTTATCTGATTTATGTGTTCACAAGAAACTTTGAAATAAGACTGGAATATGTCACAACGTTGGGGCTTTTTGGGGTGGAATTAGTTTATTTTGCATGTCAGCAGGATGTGAATTTGGGAGATGAAGAGAAGAATGCTATATACTGCTTGTGTACCCTTAAAATTCATGTTGAAATCCTAACCCCCAACTTGATAGTTAGGAGATGGGACCTTTGGAGGGTTACTAAGTCTTGAAGATGGAACTGGAATAGTGTCCTTATATGGAAGACCCCTTATATATAGACCCCTTATATGGAAGACCCCTCTCCCTTGTGCCTTGAAGACAAAGTAAGAAGATAGTTGTCAATGAGGTAGAAAGCGGACTTTCACCAGACACCTTGGGCTTTCTAGCTGCCATAACTATGAGAAATAAATGTCTGTTTTTCAAGCCACCCAGTCATGGTATTTTTCTGAAGGTAACCAGAACTGACTAAGAGAAGTGGTACCACAGTCTAGCTTAAATATGTATATCCTTGATTATTTAATTTTTTATTTGGCCGTCCAGATCTTAGTTGCTGCACATTGGATTTTCAATCTTCTTTTAGTTTTGGCATCATCTTTTAGTTTCGGCATGACAACTCTTAGCTGGGGTATGTGGGAATGCTGACCAGGATTGAACTCGGGCCCCCTGCATTGGAAACAGAGCCTTTGTCCAGGGAAGATTCCTTTTGAAAAACAGAAGTTTTAAGTTGTGATCGAGTCCAGTTTATTGATTTTTTTCTTTTATGATTCATGATGCTATTTGAGATTTTTTTATTTTATTTGAGATATTTTTCCCCCTAAACCAAGGTGACAACAGTTTTCTTCCATGTTTCCTTCTAGAAAGTTTAACATGTTAAGTTTTTTTTTTTCCATTTATTTTTGTTAGTTGGAGGCTAATTACTTTACAATATTGTAGTGGTTTTTGTCATACATTGACATGAATCATCCATGGATTTACATGTGTTCCCCATCCCGATCCCCCCTCCCACCTCCCTCTCCACCCGATTCCTCTGGGTCTTCCCAGTGCACCAGGCCCGAGCACTTGTCTCATGCATCCCACCTGGGCTGGTGATCTGTTTCACCCTAGATAATATATGACATGTTAAGTTTTATATTTAGATCTATGAGACATTTAAAGTTCAGTTTTAAAAAAATAAAAAAATAAAGTTCAGTTTTGTTTCTGATGTGAGATTTGGGTCATTCCTTCACATATGGATATCCAATTATTCCAGCACCAATGTTGCCATAAAACACAACATACTCTTGGGAGTATATCCCATTGTATTTATAGGTCTTGACTATACTAGAAATATGATGATTATACAAGGGTGTAGGTGATGGGGGTCCTCTTAGAATTCTGAATACCGCAGTACCTTTGCCAAAACTCAGTGATTGTATAAGTTTGGATCAACTTATGAATAACTGTGTTTTATTAATCTATTTATCTATATTTTTATCAACACCACACTGATTGTAGCTTTCCCAAAAGCCTTGATATCAAGTAGTATATAAGTCTTCCATCTTTTTTCTTTTTTTAAAAAATTATTCCCTGATATTCTAGCTCCTCTGCTTTTCCATATAAGAAAATCTTAGAATCAATCTGTCACTCTCTACAAAAGAAAACTGCTGAGATTATGTAAATTTATAGATGAGTTTGAGATAGTTTACATTTTAACAGTACTGAGCCTTTCAATCTATTAGCATAATTTATCTCTCCATTTATTTAGATCTCATTCAAGTCCTATCAGCAATGCTTTGTGGTTTTCAGCTACAAACCTTGCACATAATTTACTAAATTCATTTTTTAACATTTAATGGTTTTTAGTGATATTGTAATAGTTTTTTTTTTTTTTTTAGTTTCCAGGTTTTATTACTAATATGTAAAAATGCAGTTATTTTTATATATTAATCCACAATCCTGCAACTCTGAAAAATTTACTGACTAGTAGGTTCTGGTGCATTTTAGGGATAGTTTTTTTTTTTTTTAATTTATAATATGTATGGCCTTTATTTCTCTTTCTTACAAATACTGCGCTATATATATGAACTCCAATATAATGTGGAATAGGATTGCTGAAGGCATCCTTGTTGTACCCAGTACTAAGGGAAACTCATTGAATGTTAGACACTGTTAAGAATTCACCCATAGGTTCTTCATGAGGAAGTTAGCTTTAATTCCTAGTTTTCTGAGGCCTGTTATCTTTAATGAATGTTTTGTTAAATGCCTTTTTTTCTGCATCCGTTGACATGGTTATAGTAATTATCTTCACCAGCCCATCAATAAAGTGAATTATACCCATTGATTTCAAATGTTTGCATTCCTAGAATGGTTACGATATATTGATACTATCCTTTCTATATATTGCTGGACTCCATGTCAAATGCTTTGTTGAGAACTTTTGTGTTTATGTTTTGAGGGAAATTGATTTGTAGTTTTCTTTCAGGTATTTGTCTAGTTTTTAACATGAGGGCCTCATAAAAGCAGTTCTGATATGTTCCATTTTCTTTCATTGTGTGGAAGAAATTATATAACATTGATATTATTACTTCCTAAATATTTAGTAGAATTTGTGAAAGAAATCATCAGGATCTGGAGTTTAAATTGTTTCAATTAACTAAATAGATATATGACTGTTCTTTTCTATATTACTTCTGGGTGAGTTGATCAATTTCTGTATTTCCTAATTTGTCATTTCATCTAAATTGTTAAATTTACTGGCATAAAATGTTTATAATTTTTGCTTCTTAACCTTTTAATGTCTGCTGAACTACTAATGATGCTCCTCCTTGTATATCGAACATTGCTAAATAATGTCCCTTCAGTCTTTTTTTAGAGGATTCTAAATTTTATTGCTCTTTACCATTACTGATCATTGTGTTTCATTGATTAGAACCAAATTTATGGTTGCAAGTGCTTTCCTATTTGTTCTATTGATTCCTTTGTTCCTTTTCTTCTTTTTCTATTTATTTTAGAATTAATTGAGTGTTTTTATGATTCTGTCTAAACTCTTAGCACGTTAGATATATACATCTTTCTAAAAATATCATAGTTGGTTACCCTTGTAATTACAACATGGGCTTTCCTGATAGCTCAGCAGGTAAAGAATCCACCTGCAATGCAGAAAACCCAGGTTTGATTCCTGAGTCAGGAAGATTCCCTGGAGAAGGAATAGGCTACCCATTCCAGTATTCATGGGCTTCCCTGGTGACTCACGGTAAGGAATCCATCTGCAATGCGGAAGACCCTTCCCTGGGTTGGGAAGATCCCCTGGAGGATGGCATGGAAACCCACTCCAGTATTCCTGGAGAATCCCCATGGACAGAGGAGCCCGGCAGGCTACAGAACATGGGGTCAAAAGAGTCAGACATGACTGAGTGACTAAGCACAGCACCTAATTACAACATACAAATTTAGTTTATCACAGTTTGCCCTCAAGTAATATCATACTGCTTCATATATAGAAAATGAGTATGTCTAATTACATGTGTGTGCACTTCAGTTTTTTATTCTTTGTTCTGTACTCCATTTGGGGGTCTCCACTCTTTGCTCAATGGTTTGATGTCTTTTATTATCTTTGGAAAATTCCCATCCTTCATTTCTTCAAATACTTATTCTTCCCTTTTCTCTCTCTATTCTGAGATTCCAAGTATTAGCATGTTCGATAACTTGCTACTAGTTAAATCTCTTGAATGTTCAGTTATGTTTTTTCTCTTTCTGCAATTTGAGTAATTTCTATTGATCTTTTTTTTTTTTTTTTTTAATATTATTTTATTAGTTGGAGGCCAATCACTTTACAACATTTCAGTGGGTTTTGTCATACATTGACATGAATCAGCCATATAGTTACATGTATTCCCCATCCCGATCCCCCCTCCCACCTCCCTCCCCACCCGACTCCTCAGGGTCCTCCCAGTGCACCAGGCCCGAGCACCTGACTCATGTATCCCACCTGGGCTGGTGGTCCGTTTCACCATAGATAATATACATGCTGTTCTTTCAAAACATCCCACCCTCACGTTCTCCCCCAGAGTTCAAAAGTCTGTTCTGTATTTCTGTGTCTCTTTTTCTGTTTTGCATATAGGGTTATCGCCACCATCTATTGATCTTTTTAACGCCACTAATTCTCAGCTAAACCTAGTCTACCAAACAGCCCTTTGAAAGAGTGACTTCTGATGTCATTCTTAATTTCTACCCTTTCATTTGTCTCTTTCCTATAGTATATATATGTCTTTGCTAAAATTCTTCATCTTCATGCTTCTACTAGATAGATCCTTTAAGACATGTCACAGTTATTTTTCAAATTGCTGTCTTATAGTTTCAAAATCTGAAACAACTCAGTCTGATTCTGTTGATTGCTTTTTATCTTGACAATGCATTGTTTGTTTTTTCTTTTCTTGCTTTTGTGTGTGTCTTTTTTTTCCCCACTGAATCTTGGGCTTTTTATGTAGAACAGTAGATAAAGGGGTAAATAATATTTATGCCTGAAAATAGAATTGTTTCTTCCTCTATCAGGCCATTAGAGAAATGGGTTGAGTCAATCTAAGCAACAGTTGATCTATGTTTGGGTTTCATTGTTGCTATGGTTACCCTAAGTACCATTAGCTCAAATTTCTCTGATGCAGCACTGCCACTCACTTCTGATGAGAGTCTGGTCTAGGGTACTGGAGAGTTTTTCTCAGTTCCCTGGTTAGCCCAAGGGTTTGACCTTCCCTTCGTGACTGGATAACAGGGGCACTCTCTCTATACCCCTCCCCTACTTTAATGGGGCAGGTGCTGTCTGATACTCCCTGTATACTTCCTAGACTTTGGGCAGGGGCAGGGAGGATGCTCTGTTGTCCAGGTTCAGCCTGTTGTAGGCAGGTTTTCTAATAAAGGGCCTCAGATGAAGAACTTTCTAAGCATTTCAGTTTCTCCTCTGTGTGACCAGCATATTTTCCTTGTGTCTGTGATGGATCTTATGAAAAAGAGCTTCTTGCATCTATCTCAGTGATAGCTGACTTTCAATATGAGCTTTTGAACCTAAAACACATCCCTGTTCTTCCTTCAGAAGTGGAAGAAATTTTCTTCTATTCTTTCCTCAGAAAAAGTAGGATTCACTACCCTCTCCCAGGAGCCTTAAAACATTTACTTTGCATAAGAAAAAGGGTTCTAACCCCTTTGATTGTTGCGACCAAGTTGTCATCATCCATTGCCTGGATTATTGTTATAATTTTTAAACTGATCACCTTCATTCCACTTTTGCCCCAGTACATTGTCATCATGGCAATAAGAGTGAATTTTTGAAATACAGGTCAGATCACATCACTTTCCTACCCCAAACCCTCCAGTGATCCCTATTTAACTCACAATTCTCCAGGCAAGAATACTGGAGTGGGTAGCCTATTCCCTTCTCCAGACGAACTTACCGACCCAGGTATCAAACCAGAGTCTCCTATGTTGCAGGTGGATTCTTCACCAGCTGAGCCACCAGGAAGGCCCTCAGCAGGTGCTAGTGGTAAAGAATCTGCCTGCCAATGCAGGAGACACAGGAGACACAGATTTGATCTCTGGGTGGGGAGGATCCTCTGGAGAAGGAAATGGCAACCCACTCCAGTATTCTTGCCTGGAAAATTCCATGGACTGAGGAGCCTGCCATGGACTTGCAAAGAGTCAGACACAATTGAACACACACACACACACACACACACACACACACACACACACCATAGTATATAAATGTTTTACTTGTTTGCTGTCCTTAGTTATCCTTCCTCCCATTAAAAAAGAAAGCCATAATTTTTGTCTCTTTTTCACTGTTTATCTCTAATGCTTTGAAAAGCATCTAGCAAGTGGTAAACAGTCATTAAATGACTGTTGAATGAATTGTTAATTCAGGGTTGATTGTATGAATTAAGTTAAGTAGCATGTAAAAATATCTGATATCAAGAGTATCTCAGCAAATACTTTTTATGAGTACAACAAGCAGTGATGAATACATATTAAAAATATTGTATAAAGAACAGGTATGCATTTTAAGTTTTTAAACTTTAAATTCCCTATTCTAAGTTAGAGAAAAAATGAAAAAGTACATATTTAAAAACTAAATCCCCATAAATGAGGTCAAGATAGTGGAAAACAGTGTGCATTTTACCATTTTTGTAAAGCTTTTAAAGTATGAAAAGAGTATTTCTCTAAAAGACACAAAACTCTGTGTGCAAGTAATTGTCTATGGAGGCGACCCTCGGGCACTAGTGAGTATCAGGGTTGTATGAGGATTTATTTTCCACTGAATATACTTAGTTCCTGTTGATGTTTAAAAAAAACCATATGCATGCACAGCCTATTAGAAGTAAATAAAATCCAGTAACTACAGTTGTAGATGAATTTGACTTCTTTAGAGGAACAGGAAAAGTAATTATGTGTGTTTCTGTGGTGTGTGTGTCTGTGGTGTGTGTGTGTGGGTCTATGTGGAGAGAGAGAGAGAATGGCTATAGGAATCGGCTCATTAACTATAGAAGCTGGCAAGTTTAATCCCACAGTGCAGGCCGGCAGGCTGCAAACCCAGAACTGATGGTGCAGATAAAATCCAAAGGCCACCTGTTGGAGAGTTTCGTATACCTTGGAGAGGTCAGACTTCTGGTCTGCTTAGCTCTTCAACTGATTAGGTGAGGTCCACCCACATTTTGAAGGGCAATCTGCTTATCCAGAGTTGGCCAATTTAAATGTTAAATTCATCCTAAAATACTCCCCATGTTGACACATAAAGTGAACCATCATACTAGGTATTTGCCCAAGACAAATGAAATACTCAACCAAAAAAAATGTCTTGTACAAAAATTCATAGCAGTTTTATTCAGAATAGACAAGTCCATCAGCAAGAGAATGGATAAACAAACATATACTTATAATATACTTATAAAGTGAGATACAATTTATGACTCAAAAGGATACTGTCCTGATAAGCTCCAACATAGATTAATCACAAAAAAATTAATCTGAATGAAGAAAGGGTTACCTAAAAAAGCTCATAAAGTATAACTCAATTTATATAAAGTTCTAGAACAGGAAAAACTAATCTATAGTGGAAAAAATCAGAATGGTGTTGAATCTAAGGGAAGGTATTGAGGAAAAATCAAGAACTTTCCAGGGTAATAGAAACATTCATATCTTAGGAGGGATTTGGTTTTCACAGATGTATGTAGATGACAAACCTATCAAACCTATCAAATTGTACACTAAAGCATTTTGCATATACTGAATAGAAATTTTAACTTACAAGCAATAAACAAATGCTGAATACTAGTAATAATATGTATGCTCAAGTCTTTAGGAGTACCTAAATGTTTCAGCATGCATATTATTAAATAGAGTTTAGTATTTGCTATTGTCTACAGCCTACTTTAAAATGCATCTAAAACTTAAGTGGATTTGTGAATAAACAATGGGAGAGAGTTATGTGAGAAAGAAAATGTGGTAAAGTTAATCATGGAAGTTACATGGTACATATATAAGAATTCATCATAAACGTCTATGGTTTCCTATGTTTGAAACTTTTTACAATAAAATGTTGGGGAAAAAGAAAGCATAAATAAAATAATTTTTAAAGTATCTCTCAATACATTCAGCATAATTGACCCTTTTTTGGTAAAAATAAAAACACACTTTTCCAATTAATTTACATTTAAATAGAACATATCTACAAGGAAAAACTATAATAAATTTTTCATGTTACCTCTTTCAATTCCATTTCTTACTGAAGAGCAGAAGCAAACTGTAATAAAAACTAAAGCATTGCTTGTGAGGAAATGCACGTGATTATTCCCTTCAACCAGGCATGAAAGGGAGAATTTTAAAAGAGGGTTCATGAGGCTTTTATCTCCCTGCGTAAAGTGTATTGTTACTGTTGCTATTGCTGTTAGAACTCTAGACCTGGGAGCCACGGCACATTATATTGAAGCGTTGATAACAAAACTTCCTTTGCATCACTAGAATTTTCTAGTTGAAGGGCTCAGAGCTCTTCAGATAGAATAGGAATGATACCTACCAACACTTGAGTCTGATCCCTGATTGCAAAATAAAAGCCTTTCTTTTACCATAAGTTTGGCAGCAACTTGTGTGAACCAGTCAGTGATTTTGAAAACTAAGTTTGGGGAAAGACAAAGAGTGAAAAAAAAATTCTTCGAACTTTACAACAATTTCACATAGGAAATAAAAACATTGCCTATATCAGAATGCCTGAAACGATGTTCATAACTACACTAAGGTTGTAAACTTGACACCCTATTTTGTCATCAAATGAGGACTTGATTGTCTCTTCTAAATCAGAATCCTTTTGGGACCCCCTTCCCATTTTGGCTTCTCTGTTATTCCAATTCCACAATGTCTTCTATGAAACACACACACACTAATGCACCTAGACATAGCCTGGTGCTGCTGAATAAGTATTTTCCAATAATACTACATCAGGGCCCTTTCATTTACCTAGTGCCTTACATTTCAATATGCTTGAGTAATTTAAAGCCTGCTAAGACTCCATAAGGTGATGTTGTCTGCAGTACTATTTCTCAAACAGTTGTTCAAATACAGTTGCATGAAAATCACTGAGGTGGCTTATTTTCAAAGCTGGTTTATGGAACGTACCCTACGACTATTCAAGCAGAATTCTGTACAATGGTTCCCAGGGTCTTTTATCTAAGATCCAGATAGTTTCATGCAATAAGATTTAAGAATCACAATATGTACACCAATGCTTATTCTTGGCGTGAGAATATTTTCTGTTGTTTTTTTTTTTTTTTCGCAGTAAGTTTATTTATTTATTTTTTGAAGGTCAAGTTTAAATTTAATTACTTTGGTATTAACTATACACATACTAGTAAGTGCTAAGACTTAAAATCTTCCGGCTCAGTTGTGACTCCAGACAGGATTCAGAGAGGAGTTCTAAAAATCTCTTCTCTGGGTTTTATGGAGACTTTCTTTACCCTCCTGCCTTAGCCTCTTAAGGCACTGCGTTTCTGTTTGTTTTACTTGGATGATAATTGCTTTACAATGTTGTGGTGGTTTCTGCTGTTCAACAGCATGGATCAGCCATGAGTATACGTATATCCCCTCTCTCATGAGCCTCCCGCCCACCCACGCCCCATCCCACCCCTCTAGTTCGTCACAGAGTGCCGGCCTGGCCCCGCTGTATTATATAGCAGTTTCCCACTAGCTATCTATTTTACATATTGGCATAAGAATCTTGATTAAAACTATCAGCTGGGATCCAGCTAGTTCAGCTAGTTGAGATACTGTTCATAACAACACAAGTGGACCTCCTCTTTTTGTCTTTTTTGAATGTGTAGATCTATTGAACTATGGAACTAAAAAGAGACAGAAGGATTAATTGAAAACGCTTTTATGTCCACAATGCAGTAACTTTGCTAGAGTGTATGTATATAGATATAAGAAAGAAAAGTGAAGATGGAATCAAGATAGGCAATCAGATTAATATTTACATGGTTCTGGTTTTAAGACCTAATCTCTTCTTTCTAGAAACCACTAGTAATCCTAAGCAAATGAGTCTAAAATATATCTTTGGGCGTATTCTTTCTTGGACTTCCCTGTTGGCTCAGTGGTAAAGAACCCACCTGCCAATGCAGGAGATGCAGGTTCGATTCCTGGGTCAGGAAGATTCTCTGGAGAAAGAAATGGTGACCCACTCCAGTGTTCTTGCCTGGGAAATCTCATGGACAGAGGAGCCTGGCAGTGTAGAGTCCATGGGGTCATGAAAGAGTTGGATGTAACTTAGCAATTAAACAACAACAACCGGAAATCCTAACCAAGTGAGTCTAAAATATATCTTTGTTTGATCATAGTCTTTCTTTTTTCTCTTTGTCATCCTGGGTCACCCTTCATCATTTTTGACTTTCAGTGCAATGGTGGCTTTATTACAGCAACTGTGACATTTAGTGTTGGAAGACAACTCTCCATTGGTTTCTTGTATTTCTCCCTGTCTTATGCTTATAAGAGGCACTGATTGCCTTTTTTCTGAACTATATTTTCAAAGAATGTGTGCATGCAAGTAGCCTCGGGAGGTAGAGGTGATGTCTTTCTCCAGAGCAACAGGTAGGTGTGCCTGAAGCCCGATACAAAGATTCGAGTTTTCTAAGCCCGAGGGTTCGCTCCTGTAATTCAACCCATCACATGTTCAAGTATCACCTGTTTCTCTTCACATCACCTCAGGGGAGCTGGAATTTGGGACCCCAGAATAAGAAAAGACTGAGTCTTTGGCTGCTGGAAGTAATTATTGATATTTGTCCTGTCTCTAATCTAGAGGTTGTGTGCCTTCTGTGAGAATCTTCTTCCATCATCTATGATGGGGTGATTTACTAATTTGAAGGTAAAGAAAAATCCCAAAGACTTTACAGTTGTGACCGCCAATTGCATAATGTTTTCAATTTCTCTCGACTTTCTAAAAGTTCAGACTAAGCCACAAGTCCTAGAAAAGTTTGGGTAGTTCTGTAATAATTGTCATTGTTGTTAACTTATAAAATTTCAGGAAGTTTTTCAGCTTCAAAGCAACACTCTGAAAACACTTCTGCAAGTGGTTTGTAGACCCAGATACAGTGCCAATCTTTTTACCAGGTCTACACTGTCCTCAGTTGTCTCTCTTGAGAACTCTGAAATGCGTTCTTCTGGAGAGAAGAGTTTGGCACTTGACCCCACAATGGCCTGTGTGTGTGCAGCAGCTTCCAGTTTAAATCTGAACTAACACATACTCTCCCATTGATTTTATGATTGATTTCCTTAATGATTCTCATCAGCTTCACCATAGCTGCCTAGGCAACTGGAGAGAAGGGAGGATGGTAGTGATTCCTTACCTATTTCACCTCCGTGGTCATCTATAGACTTTGAAATTATTTTACTTTATTTCATTTTATGTGAGCATAGTGTTATAGATTTAAATAATTTTAAAGATCAAAAATGTCTTAGAACTGTCATCTATGTGTAACCTCCCACACAAATCAGATGCACAAACTCTAAGCAGACCCTGCTTAGTACCTACAGTGCTAGGAGCTGATGGAATCCACAGTCAGTGTTTTTATCATGATTGTGCATATTTAATACTTCAAAACATCTGCCTATGCCAACCACAAGTTATATTAATCCTCTCTAACCATATGTTCCAAGCCCATCATCTGGTGCCACCACTGACTCTATCTGTCCTATCCCAGATATCATCAATGATCTCCTCCCCAAACTAAACTTAGCAAATGACTACAATTAAATTTTAAAAGGCATGGCTTCAAAATCTTTGAATATTCTGGCAAAATTCACACTAAAATGAACTCATACGTGCTTTTCCCATGATAGCCTAATGACCAAACTCAACAATGTATTGGTCTTTTCCATGCAGATCCACCACATTGTTGATCTATATTATATTCACAGCTAACTAGAAACATCAGGTCTTCTTCACATGAATTCCTGATAAGCCAGGTTCATCACATTGTAAATGCCAGCAATTGATCTTTTTTCCTTTTATCTAAAGTAATCTAACTGCTAAATTAGTTTGGTGGGTTTTAATCCATTTCCACCCTCTTAGGATTCTTTCCAAGGTTTTATCCTTCAATCAAAACTATTTGTAACTTTTCCAAGATTTCTCATTAAAAACTCTGAAACAAATGCCTTTACACCTTTAATTTATTGATTAAAACATCAGACAGAGCAGGACCAATAACAGAACTCTTTGATCTTTAACTTTAGCCCCCTCTCACAATTGACATAGTTCTAAAGATCTATATTTTTAAGTGTGATTATTTAAAAGGCTTAAAATTTACCTTTCTATATTATCAACTATAATTCATATATTTATATTATTCCCAAAGTTACAGTGAGTTGAGAAAATGTAATGTGTCTTGCTCAAATTTGAAAAAATGTTTTGATTAAGCTTTTGCTATAAAATGTATAAATATTTATTGTAGAAAATTTCAAAATCACACAGAAAATTTAGAGAGAGAGTACAGTTGACCCTAGAATGAAGGTGCTGTCAAAATCAGAACTGGTACATATAGCTTGCAAAAAAAACATGTAAATAAAGATGAAAACACACACAGCACACACATTAAATATTATTAGAAAAGAGAATCCTACAACTTCAAATCACCTGTGCCTAGAGAAATCAACATTAAAGGCTAGCATAGCCATTATTAGAGTTCTGACTATCACTTCAACACACATGTGCAGAGCAGGGCTATGTCTGAGGGGAGGGCATGGAAAATACGAAAAGAGAAAAGAAACACAGACAAAGCCAACATAAAATCACCACAGAAAAATCCAACACTGAACCCAAGTCTGAGACCTGGTAGCTGAAAGTACTCATTGTTTAGTTACTAAGTCAAGTCCAACTCTTTTGTGACCCCATGGGCTGGAGCCCACCAGGCTCTTCTGTCCATGGGATTCTGGAGTGAGTTGCCACTTTCTTATCCAGAGGACCTTCCTGACCCAAAGATCGAACTCATGTCTTCTGCCTTGCAGGTATGGGGTTTACCATTGAGCCACCAGGGAAGCTGGAAAGTTCTACATGCAAGTCAAGAATTAAAAAATATTTAGGTGACAGTCTTGGACAGACATTATTTCTGGGGGAGAAAAAGGTAATTAGAAAGGAGAGACATCTTTTTAAATTTTAGTTATGAAGGTGAAGAAGCAATTAAGAGAAAAAATAGGGTTCTTGAAAAAATAAAAATAAACAACAAGACCTAGGAATTATTTCCTCCCACATTAAAGATACTCATTTAAAAAGTAACTTCATTAAACTGACAAAAAAATGTACTTTTGAAATATAAACTTTGTTTATGAAATGGATTGAATAAAATTAGCCTATTTCCATATAAAGCTGCTATAAGATAAAGACAGAAAATGATAAACAGTATATATGATAAAAATTCTTTTAAAAGAACCGACCACAAAGCAGAACAAAACTATGAGACAACAAACAAACTGAATAAAATATCCTAAAACAAGTGCTTAAAGATAATGTTTATATAACAAATGCAGTTAGGACAACTAGAAAGAAAGTAAGAGTTGATGAAACTCGGCAAAGAAACTAAAGAAAAAGGTCATAGATAAGGATTAAGGTAAAAGATAATTGAGAATGGATTTAAATGAAAATTTAATAAGAGAAACTGAATAGGGACTGATAAAGGAGCAAAGCAATGAGAAAAAGAAAGCGGAAAAAGAGTCAGAGGGAAAGTGATCAAATCAGGATATAGGCAAAGAAGAGCTAACATAAAGAAAGAAAATTCCTGAAGAGAGTATCAAACAGTGTCATCAAACTTGTATATAAATCTGTAATCCAGAGAGTTCTGCTTTTGGTCACAAGAAGCAAACAAGGCCTTTGCTTACATTCCTGTCTCAACAACCAGAAAACTGGAGAAAATGTATGTCCACCATGCTGCAACACTGAAGATCGCTTAGTGAAGGACTGTGATCCATAAAAGAAGAAAAGCAAATGCAGTGAGCCTGTAATTAACCCCATACTGGGATGTTTCTATTAATAGCAGAGTGATATGACTGTGGCTCAGATCAGCTAATTATTGCAAAATTCAGGCTTAAGTTGAAGAAAACAGGGAAAAAGCACTGGGCTTCCAAGGTGGTCCTAGCGGTAAAGAAACCACCTGCCAAGTGCAAGAGAGATAAGAGACTTGGGTTTGATCCCTGGGTTGAGAAAATCCCATGGAGCAGGGCATGGCAACCCACTCAAGTATTCTTGCCTGGAGAAACCCATGGACAGAGGAGCCTGGAAGACTATAGACCACAGGGTCACAAAGAGTCAGACAACTGAAGTAACTTAGCATGCACACACAGGGAAAACCACTAGACCATTCAGTTATGACCTTAATCAAATCCCTTATGATTATACAGTGGACGTGATGAATAGATTCAAGGGATTTGATCTGGTAGACAGTATGCCTGAAGAACTATCAACAGAGGTTCGTAACATTGTACAGGAGTCAATGACCAAAACCATTCCAAAGAAGAAGAAATACAAGAAGGCAAAGCAATTGTCTGAGGAGGCTTACTCTTAGCTGCAGAAAGAAAAGAAGCAAAAAGCAAGGGAGAAAGAGGAAGATACATCCAACTGAACACACAGTTCCAGAGAAGAGCAAGGAAAGAGAAAAAGGATTTCTTAAATGAATAGTGCAGAGAAATAAAGGAAAACAATAAAATGGGAAAGACTAGAGATCTCTTCAAGAAAATTGGAAATATAAAGGGAACATTTCATGCAAGAATGGGCATGATAAAGGATAGAAATGGTAAGAACCTAACAGAAGAGATTAAAAAGAGGTGACAAGAATACACAGAACAGCTATACAAAAAAGGTCTTAATGATTCAGATAACCACAAGGATGTGATCAGTCACCTAGAGCCGGATATCCTAGAATCGGAAGTCAAGTGGGCCTTAGGAAGCATGACTACACACAAGGCTAGTGGCAGTAATGGAATTCCAGCTGAACAATTTCAAATCGTAAAAGATGATGCTGTTAAAGTGCTGCACTCAATATGTTAGTGATTTTGGAAAACTCAGCAGTGGCCACAGGACTGAAAAAAGTCAGTTTTCATTCCAATCCCAAAGAAGGGCAGAGTCAGAGAATGTAAAATTGTACTCATTTTGCATACTGGTAAGGTGATGCTCAAAATGCTTCAAGCTAGGCTTTAGCAATACATGAACTGAGAATTTCCAGATGTACAAGCTGAGTTTTAAAAAGACAGAGAAACCAGAGATCAAATTGTCAACACTCCTTGGATCACAGAGAAAGCAAGGGAATTCCAGCAGAGCATTTACTTCTGCTTCATTGACTATGCTAAAGCCTTTGATTGTGTGGATCACAACAAACTCAGGAAAATCCTTAAAGAGATGGGAATACCTGACCACCTTATCTGTCTCCTGAGAAACCTGTATTGGAGTCAAGAAGCAACATTTAATACATGGAGCAATGGATTGGTTCAAAATTGGAAAAGGAGTATGTCAAGGCTGTATATTGTCACCCTGTTTATTCAACTTATATGCAGAGTACATTAAGCAAAATGCTGGGCTGAATGAATCACAAGCTGAAATCAAGATTGCTGGGAAAAATATCATTAACCTCAGATATGCAGATGATATCACTCTAATGACAGAAATTGAAGAGGAACTAAAAAATCCTCTTGATAAGGATGAAAGAGGAGAGTGAAAAAGTCAGCTTAAAACTCAACATTCAAAAAACTATGATCATGGCATCTGGTCCCACCATTTCATGGCAAATAGATGGGGGAAAAGTGGAACCAGTGACAGATTTTTTTTTCCCCCCTTGGGCTTCAAAATCACTATGGACACTGACTGCAGTCATGAAATTAAAAGACACTTGCTTCTTGGAAGGAAAGGTATGACAAACCTAGATAGTGTATTAAAAAACAAAGACATAACATAGTCAAAGCTGTGGTTTTTCCAGTAGTCATGTACGAGTGTGAGATTTGGACCATAAAGAAGGTTGAGCGCCAAAGAATTGATACCTTCAAATTGTGGTGCTGTGGTCATGTGTGGATGTGAGAGTTGGACTGTGAAGAAAGCTGAGCACCAAAAAATTGATGCCTTTGAACTGTGGAGAAGACTCTTGAGAGTCCCATGGACTGCAAAGAGATCCAACCATCCTAAAGGAGATCAGTCCTGGGTGTTCATTGAGGGGAATGATGCTGAAGCTGAAACTCCAATACTTTGGCCACCTCATGCAAACAGTTGACTCATTGGAAAAGACCCTGATGCTGGGAAAGATTGGGGGCAGGAGGAGAAGGGGACAAGAGAGGATGAGATCGCTGGATGGCATAACCAACTCGATGGACATGAGTTTGAGTGAACTCTGGGAGTTGGTGATGGACAGGGAGGCCTGGCGTGCTGTGATTCATGGGATCACAAAGAATCGGACACGACTGAGCGACTGAACTGAACTGAACTGAGAAGAGTATTGAGAGTTCCTTGAACTGCAAGATCACACCAGTCAATCTTAAAGGAAATCAACCCTGAATATTCATTGGAAGGACTGATGCTGAAGCTCCAATAATTTGGCCACCTGATGCAAATGTAGACTCATTGGTAAAGACCCTTATGCTGGGAAAGATTGAAAGCAAAAGGAGAAGGGGGTGACAGAGAATGAGATTGTTAGGTAGCACCATTGACTCAATGGACATGCATCTGAGCAAACTCCAGGAGATAATTAAGGACAGGAAAGTCTGGCGTGCTGCAGTCCATGGGGTTGCAAAGAGTTGGACATGATTTAGTAATTGAGCAAAAACAAAATGGCCTCAGTTGAGTTGAGGAGGCAAAGATTTAACACGTGCCTGATTTCTTGACAGATCACAAATTTAGGAGACACCCACAAGAACCCGAAGCAACCTAGCTTAAAAGCCGCAGATAGGAGTTTTAAGAGCAAAACTGAGATTCAATTTTTTCTTAGTGTTCAAGAAGTCGTTTCTTTAAAGTTTGAATCCAAGCAAGTTAACCAATACTCTTCAGGAAAACACAACAGAATCCATAGTCCCTATAACATATTATCTACAATATGCATTCAATAACAAAAAGTTTTGAGATATGAAAAAACAAAAGCACACACACTAAATTTAAAAAAAAAGTGTTACCCCATACACAGGAAAAGACAGTCAATTAAAATGTATTTTGTGTATGAACAGCTGTTGGATATAGCTGACAAAGACTTCAAATCATCTATTATAAATGTGTTCAACAAATTAAAAGAAAAATATCCAAAGTGTTAAAGAAAGTCTTATAAAAGTGAATGAACAAAGGAGGAATAGAAATAGAGAACTAAAAACTTCAACAAAATGCATATGTAACTGAAAATTGCCATCATAGAAAGTTAAAAGTTACCAGTTAGAGAATAATAGCTGATTGCACTTGATCTTGAGACATATACAAAAGCAATAAAAAAGTGAAGTTTTGCATTAAGAAAATATGTTTACATCAATGGAAATTAAAAGGGGGTCCAGAAGTAAACTCCCAGATGTATGAGCAATTGATTTTTGACAAAGGCACAGAGGTAATTCCATAAGGGAAAACATTGTTAATAACTTTTTAACTAATATTACTTGGACCACTTGATGCCAATCAACAAAAAAGTAGGCCTCAAGCTTTACCTCCTCTCATACACAACATTAATTCAAAGTAATGCATAAGAGATGTATAGACCTATTGTAAAAATTATAACAATAAAGATTCTATAAGATAGCATAGAAGATTCAGAACTCAGGTTCCTTAGACAAGACCTAGAAAACTAGAAGCATAAAAGAAAAGAAAGCATAGATAAACTTCATCATATTTTAAAATGCCTTACAAAATATACTCCTAGGGAAAATAAGAGGCTGCCACACACTAGGAGGAAATATTCACAATACATACATCTGATAAAGGAGTTGCATACAGAAAACATCAAAAACTTCTACAATTCAGTGATGGGAAGACAAACAGCTTCCACAAAACTGGCAAAAGATTTGAACAGAATCTTTGTAACAGAAGCTTTTTGAATACCCATCAATCACACAAAAAAGTGTTCATCATTAGTCATCAGAGAAATGCAAATTAAAGCAACAATTAGATACCACTCCACACCCACTAGAATGGCTAAACTAACAAACAACAAAAAAGTGAAATGACAAACTATTGGCAAGGATGTGGAACACCCAGAGAACCTTTGCAGTCTTGGTACTGATGTGAAAATGTTCAAGAACTTTGCAAAACAGGTCGTTCAGTCAGTTGAGTCACTCAGTCCTCTCCAGCTCTTTTGGACCCTATGGACTGCAACATGCCAGGCTTCCCTGTCCATCTTCAACACCCAGAGCTTGCTCAAACTCATGTCCATTGAATTGGTTATGCCATCCAACCATCTCATCCTCTGTTGTCCCCATCTTCTCCTGCCTTCAATCTTTCCCAGCATAAGGGTCTTTTCCAATGAGTCAGGTCTTCACATCAGATGGCCAAAGTATTGGAGCTTCAGCATCAGTCCTTCCAATGAATATTCAGGACTGATTTCCTTTAGGGTTGACTGGTGTGATCTCCTTGCAGTCCAAGGGACTCTCAAGAGTCTTCTGCAACACCACAGTTCAAAAGCATCAATTCTTTGGCACTCGGGTTTCTTTATAGTCCAACTCTCATATCCATAGACTACTGGGAAAAAATAGCTTTGACTAGATGGAACTTCTTCAGCAAAGTAATGTTTCTGTCTTTTAATATGCTGTCTAGGTTGGTCATAGCTTTTCTTCCAAGGAGCAAGCATCTTTTAATTTCATGGCTGCATTCACCATCTACAGTGATTTTGGAGCCCAAAAATATAAAGTTCCTCACTGTTTCCATTGATTCTCCATCTGTTTGTCATGGAGTGATGGGACCAGATGCCATGATTTTAGTTTTCTGAATGCTGAGTTTTAAGCCAAATTTTTCACTCTCCTCTTTCACTTTCATCAAGAGGCTCTTTATTTCTTCTTTGTTTTCTGCCATAAGGGTTGTGTCATCTGTATATCTGAGGTTATTGATATTTCTACTGGCAATCTTGATTCATTTGTGCTTTATCCAGTCCAGCATTTCACATGATGTATTCTGCATATAAGTTAAATAAGCAGGGTGACAACATACAACCTTGACGTACTCCTTTCCTGATTTGGAACCAGTCGGTTGTTCCATGTCCAGTTCTAACTGTCACTTCTTGACCTGCATACAGATTTCTCAGGAAGCGGGTAAAGTGGCCTGATATTCCATCTCTTGAAGAATTCTCCACAGTTTGTTGTGATCCACACAGAGGCTTTGGCATAGTCAATAAACCAGAAGTAGATGTTTTTCTGAAACGCTCTTGCTTTTTTGATGATCCAATGGATGATGGCAATTTGATCTCTGGTTCCTCTGCCTTTTATAAATCCAGCTTGAACATCTGGAAGTTCTCGATTCACATACAATTGAATCCTGGCTTGGAGAATTTTGAGCATTGCTTTGCTAGCATGAGATGAGTGCAATTGTGCGGTAGTTTGAGCATTCTTTGACATTGCCTTTCTTTGAGACTGGAATGAAAACTGACATTTTCCAGTCCTGTGGCCACTGCTGAGTTTTCCAAATTTGCTGGCACATTGAGTGCAGCACTTTCACAGCATCATCTTTTAGGATTTGAAATAGCTCAACTGGAATTCCATCACCTCCACAAGCTTTGTTCGTAGTGATGCTGCCTAAGTCCCACTTGACTTCACATTCTAGGATGTCTGGCTGTAGGTGGGTGATTACACCATCATGGTTATCTGGGTCATGAAGATCTTTTTTGTATAGTTCTTCTGTGTATTCTTGCCACCTCTTCCTAATAGCTTCTGCTTCTGTTAGGTCCATACCACTTCTGTTCTTTTTTGCGCCCATCTTTGCATGAAATGTTCCCTTGGTATCTCTAATTTTCTTGAAGGGATCTCTAGTTTTTCACGTTCTATTGTTTTCCTCTATTTCTTTACATTGATCACTGAGGAGGGCTTTCTGATCTTTCTTTGCTATTCTTTGGAACTCTGCATTCACATGGATATATCTTTCCTTTTCTCCTTTGTCTTTCACTTCTCTTCTTTTCATAGCTGTTTGTAAGACCTCCTCAGACAACCATTTTGCTTTTTTTGCATTTCTTTATCTTGGGGATGGTCTTGATCTCTGCCTCCTGTATAATGTCACAAACCTCCATCCATAGTTCTTCAGGCCCTCTGTCTATCAGATCTAATCCCTTGAATCTATTTCTCACTTCCATTGTATAATTGTTAGGGATTTGATGTAGGTCATACCTGAATGGTCTAGTGGTTTTCCCTACTTTCTTCAATTTAAGCCTGAATTTGGCAATAAGAAGTTCATTGTCTGAGCCACAGTTAGCTCCCGGTCTTGTTTTTGCTGGCTATATAGTGTTTCTCCATCTTGGGCTGCAAAGAATATAATCAGTCTGATATCGGTATTGACCATCTGGTGATGTTCATGTGTAGAGTTGTCTCTTGCGTTGTTGGAAGAGAGTGTTCGTTATGACCAGTGCGTTCTCTTGGCAAAACTCTGTTAGCCTTTGCCCTGTTTCACTCTGTACTCCAAGGCCAAATTTGCCTGTTACTCCAGTATTACTTGACTTCCTACTTTTGCATTCCAGTTCCTTATAATGAAAACGACATCTTTTTTTGGTGTCAGTTCTAGAAGGTCTCGTAGGCCTTCATAGAACCATTCAACTTCAGCTTCTTTAGCATTACTGGTTGGGGCATAGACTTGAATTACTGTGATATTGAATGGTTTGCCTTGAAACGAACAGAGATCATTCTATCATTTTTGAGATCACACGCAAGAGCTGCATTTTGGACTTTTTTTTTTTTTTTTACTATGATGGCTTCTCCATTTCTTCTAAGGGATTCTGGCCCACAGTAGTAGATATAATGGTCACCTGTGTTAAATTTGCCCATTCCAGTCCTTTTTAGTTCACTGATTCCTAAAATTTCGATGTTCACTCTTGCCATCTCCTGTCTGACCACTTCCAATTTACCTTCATTCATGGACCTAACATTCCAGGTTCCTATGCAATATTGTTCTTTATAGCATCAGACTTTACTTCCATCACCAGTCACATCAACAACTGGGCATTGTTTTTGCTTTGGATCTGTCTCTTCATTCTTTCTGGAGATATTTCTCCACTCTTCTCCAGTAGCATTTTGGGCACCTAACAACCTGGGGAGTTCATCTTTCAGTATTATATCTTTTTGCCTTTTCATACTGTTCATGTGGTTCTCATGACAAGAATACTGAAGTGGTTTGCCATTCCCTTCTCCAGTGGACCACGTTTTGTCAGAACTCTCCAGCATGACCCATCCATCTTAAGTGGCCCTACATGGCATGGTTCATAGTTTCATCAAGTTAGATAAGCCTGTGATCAATGTAATCAGTTTGATTAGTTTTCTGTGGTTTTGGTTTTCATTCTGTCTGTCCTCTGATGGATAAGGTAGGAGGTTTATGGAAGCTTCCTGATGGGAAAGACTGACTGTGAGGGAAACTGGGTATTGTTCTGATGGGTGGGGCCATGGTCAGTAAATCTTTAACCCAATTTTCTGTTGATGGGCAGGGCTGTGTTTCCTCCCTGTTGTTTGACCTGAGACCAGACTATGATGAAGGTAATGAAGATAATGGCAATATCCTTCAAAAGGTCCCATGCACACACTGCTGCACTCAATGCCCCTGACCCTGCAGCAGGCCACTCGTAACCCACGCCTCTACTGGACACTCTTGGACACTCACAGGCAAGTCTGGGTCAGTCTTTTTGGGGTCAGTGCTCCTTTCTCCTGGGTCCCTATGTGCACAAAGTTCTGTTTGTGCCCTCCAAGAGTCTGTTTCCCCAGTCCTGTGCAAGTTCTGGCAGCTCTATGGTGAGGTTGACAGCGACCTCCTCCAAGAGGACTTATGCCACACCCAGGTCTGCTGCACCCAGGCCCCTGCCCCTGCAACAGGCCACTGCTGACCCCTACCTCCACAGGAGACACTCAAACACTCAAAGGCAGGTCTGGCTCAGTTTCTGTGGGGTCTCCTGGTGTGTACAGGTTTTGTTTGAGCCCTTTGAGTGTCTCTGGTGGGTATGGAGTTTCATTCTAAATGTGATTTTGCCCCTCCTACCATCTTGCTAGGCCTTTCCTTTGCCCTTCAATATTGGGTATCTTTTTTTAGTGGGATCCAACAGTCTCCTGTTGAAGATTGTTCAGCAGCTAGTTGTAATTTGGGGGTTCTTGCAGGAGATGATGAGTGTGAAACAGGTAGTTTCTTATAAAATTAAATGTGTATGTATACTTATATGATTCAGAAATTTCACTCCTATTTATGTAAGAGAAACCAAAACATGGTCATACAAAGACTTGTACACAAATGTTCAGAGAAGTCTTATTCCTAATAGCTCAAAAGTGAATCAACAAATGTGTGTCAGTGGATAAACTTATAAACAAATAGTGGTATATATATACAGGGTCTTCCCAGATGGTGAGGTGTGAATCTGCCTACCAGTGCAGGAGATGCAAGAGATAAGGTTTGATCCCTGGGTTGGGAAGATCCCCTAGAGTAGGAAATGGCAACTCACTCCAGTATTCTTGCCTGGAGAATCCCATGGACAAAGGAGGCTTTTGGGTTTCAGTCCAAGAGGTCACAAAGAGTTGGGCATGACTGAGCATGCACAAATAGCACAACAACATATACATACAGAGGAATACTACTCATCAACAAAAAGGAATAAACTAGTGACACGTGCAATAGTATGAATAAACTCCAAAATCATGCCGAGAAAGAGAAGCAGAACAAAACGGAAGCCAGACACACTTTTGTTCATTCTGTGTGATTCCATTTAAATGAATTCTGAAAAAGTGAAATCTGTAGTGACAGGAATCAAATCAGTGCTTGCTTAGAGCCATGAAGTGGATTTTGGAGGTGGTGCAAGTGGATTAGGGGAATGGCATTCAATAAAAGGGGACTCAAGGGAACTTTGAGTTTTGAAAAGTCCTTTATCTTGATTGTGGTGGTGGTTACATGGGTTATATAAGCATACATTTATCAAAAGTCACCAAACTCTACATTTTAAATGGTTGACTCAATATGTATAAATTACATATCAGTAAAACTGAAGCAGAAAAAAAAATCAGAAAAAGTTGTTTTTTTAAAAAAAGAACTATACCTACTTAATAAAAAATTTCACTGGGGTCCTGGAGTAACTATGTTGAAATTCTGAACTCTTTGAAAAAACTCTAATGAAGATATTCCAAGTTAAAGATTAAGACAAAAATTCTTGAAACTTAGACACTGAAAGACAAAGTAATAAAATCATATTGGTATCAGGGGCTTCCCACATGGTGCTAATGGTAAAGAACCTGCCAGTGCAGGAGACGTAAGAGATGTGGGTTCAATTTCTGGGTCAGGAAAATACCCTGGAAGAGGACATGGCAACCCATTTCAATATTCTTGCCTGGAGAATCCCATGGCCAGAGGAGACTTGTGGGCTATAATCCATAGGGTCACAAAGAGTGACTTCATGACTGAAGCGACTTAGCATGCATGTACATTGGGATCAGACCTCTAAAAGTCAACATACAAAGAAAGGTAGCAATGCAGCAGCATTTGAATAAATTTTGAGAAAAGAAATTATGATACAAGTATATTATATCCAATTAAGCTACTGTTCAACTGTCAAGGTCACAAATACTAAATTTACACCTGAAAGAACTCGGGCTGTCTCATGAGCCATTCTAGAGGAAACTACCAGGGGATGATCTTCATTCAACCAAGAGATAATGTGCAATTTTTGGTGAAAATGCCCATGGTAAACATTCAGTATATTTAATTATAGATGTAAGACTAAAATAAGGATGAGGAAAAGGGTGAGAGAGGATTGTATATAAGTATGATCTCATAAAGTACAAAGAATTCAACTTTTTTTTAAATTTTATTTTATTAGTTGGAGGCTAATTACTTCACAACATTTCAGTGGGTTTTGTCATACATTGACATGAATCAGCCATGAGTTTACATGTGTTCCCCATCCCGATCCCCCCTCCCACCTCCCTCTCCACCCGACTCCTCTGGGTCCTCCCAGTGCACCAGGCCCGAGCACTTGTCTCATGCATCTCACCTGGGCTGGTGATCTGTTTCACCATAGATAATATACATGCTGTTCTTTCGAAACATCCCACCCTCACCTTCTCCCACAGAGTTCAAAAGTCTGTTCTGTACTTCTGTGTCTCTTTTTCTGTTTTGCATGTAGGGTTATCATTACCATCTTTCTAAATTCCATATATATGTGTTAGTATACTGTAATGTTCTTTATCTTTCTGGCTTACTTCACTCTGTATAATGGGCTCCAGTTTTACTCAGCCGTTAAAAAGAATTCATTTGAATCAGTTCTAATGAGAATTCAACTTTTAAAATGGAGAAAAAGAGGGATTGAAAGTGGGAAAGTAAAATAAGTTCATTTTTTGTTGAAATGGGAATAAAAAAACAAAAGATAATCATTTAATATTGACCAACCAACTAATAAAAGGGAAAGCAAGAAAGAAGAGGGGATTATGATGCTCTAAAGGATAAAAATAAAAAGATAATTTCTAGGACAAGCAAAGCAAAACTCCCTTTAGAAAAATGAAAACGAAGAAATTTATGTGGGGAAAAAAAAACATTTATTTTAACTTCCCAGAAATAGTCAATTGTTAGAACTAAAATCCTTTCCAGCCTCTCCCTCCACACCCTCTCTCTCCCCTTCTCTTTCTCTCCTATCCATTCTTTCTCTCTCCATGTGTATTATTAGTAAAAACCAGGAAAATGTATTTTCATTTTATATTTCATCATGAGCATTATCCATGCCAACAAATGTTCCCAAAACACTGTGACTTTCAATAAATTCCTATATATTTCACATAATGGATGAATTAATATATTTGTTCTCCTGAAATCTTGCTGATTCATCCTATATTTGTAATCAAGTGTTCATCCATTTATTCAGTCCTTCAACATATATTTATAAGTTGTCTATTGCATGCAGTACATCTATGGGCAGGATAAAAGCATTCTCTGCCCTCCCTAGGAAGGCAGTTAAATAATTATATGTGTGATTAATGTTAATAATGCAGAAGTTCAGAGAAATGTGGGGGTCCAGTTAAATGGATTTTTCTCAATTTTGAGATAAAGTCTAGGTCTAGTTTTGGTATTAGTGTAGAAGGAAGTGAAGTTTAAAATGATGTATACTAGGACTTCCATGGTGATCCAGTGGTTAAGACTTTATGCTTCCAATACAGGAAGTGTGAGTCTGATTTCTGGCTGGGGAACTAAGAATCCACATGCCATGGCACGGTCCAAAAAAAAAAAAAAAAAAAGAAGTATAGTATAGTAATGTGAAGTGGGCCTGAAATCAGGAGCTGGGGATCATTTGGTTGTACTTTCTTATCATTTCTTATCATTTCCATTTTTCTATCGTATCTAAAGTCATATCCTTTGACTTTTTTCCTCTCTCTGAATAGACTGTGTACTTACTTTTCAATTCTAGAAGATGTTGAACTTTTTTTTTTTTCTCTAATTACGGTGTCTTAACTCTTCTTTGTGTTAAGATGAGAAGATAATTTTTCTGGCTTCCTTCTCTCTTGCCCATCTTTATAAATTTGTTGTCATTATGAACTGATTCAGATTTTATGAATTATGACATCTTTCATCATACATATTCTTTAAAGAATTATTTTAGACATTTGCTATATTTTATGAACATTTTGATGACTGTCAACTCTACACGTAAATGGTTGTTGAGATATTTTATACCACAATTTGTCCATTTTTAGTTCCTTATCTTGACTATTTTTTGGTGGGCTGGAATATTTCAAATGTTCTTTCTTCTAGAAAAGCAATACCCTTGTGGATTTTATATGCATCTTGTGCATAACATTTTAAAGGAAGATCAGAGTAATTTAATCAATGAAGAATTCATCATGTTTGGGCAAGATTTGCTCTTAAAAAGTGAAATGCTGATCATGAAGAATCAGTTTAAATTCCATTTAAAATCTAGAACAGTCAAGTCTATAGAGACAGAGAATAGACCAGTGGTTGTCTGAGGCTGTGGGGGTGGGGGAATCAGATGTGAGGTTAGGTGAAGGGATAAGAAAAATGTTATAAAATGCGTTGTGGTGGTGAACCCACAACTTTGTAAATCATTAAATTTTACAGTTTACTTGAATGAATTATGTGGTTTGTGAATTATATCTCCATAAGGCTGTAAAAAAATGATTTAGCTTATTATGTTCACTATTTAGTTGTCTGTTGTTTGCTGAAATTCCTCTTCTTTTCCCAAAACTGGAGGCATCATCTGATCATTTCCAGGCTTTTGGCAATTGCTTCTCTTCACCATCATTTCAAACTCAAAGTATGAACTTGATAAAAATCGCAGCCTCGTAAGCATTTCATGCAGACCCAGCTGGATATAATATTATGGATTTAAAGTTCATTTCTAATATTGACTCTTAGTTCTATTTCGCTATTATCTGCCTCTCTGAAGTCTGAGGTTATGCCCTCCTCACACTTTCACCCCTTAGCCAAATAAGCTATTACAAGTGGATCTTATCAACGAATTCATGTTCTTGGATAAAGTCTTACTTATACTCTGACCCCTAGGAAGCATCAAATTCTGCAGAAACTTCATCACAATTGCAAAAACCCTTAAGCCAAAGAACAAAAGTTCTAATGGTGGGATTTAAGGCAATGGAAGAGATTAGAGAAGCATTTGGCAATATAAAGTGATTTTCAAGTACCCTGAAATCAGGACAATATGGCCATACCTCGCACTGAGTCTGGCTCTTGAGTGATCCTGGTTTACACTTCCATCCTCTACATTAAATTCTGGGACAATTAAGGCTAGAATTTCTTCAAAAAATTTCTCTTGCCTAACCAGGGTGGGTTTCATGACATTTTCACATTTAGTTTGCGTTTTTCTCTCCCATGGCTGTCTGCTCTGTAAACCACTGTCAATGGAAGATGTTGAAGTCTGCTGTTATCAGGAAAGTAATAAGTTCAAATAATTCTCTTTTCTTCATTTATGTTACTTTATTGAAACCTTTTTATGAACTTTGGCATTTTTTTTCTCTTTATCTAAAATAATGCTGAAGGTGCCTAAGATTTCAGACAAGACGTTTAAGAAGCCTTAGAAAAAACAATAAGAAAAACAGAACCAGAGAAAACATGCTTTTAAAAAGATTACCTATATTCTTCTGGGAATTTTTTGTAGTAACTAGAGAAAGAGAACAAAAGGTCATACAGAGATATTTTTAAATTAATTCGGCACCACTCAGGAGTATCTGGAAGTCTGTGGAATGAAATCATGGATAACCCTTACCAGTGAACATCAGCTGAAAAAAAACTTATCATCCTTGGGAGCTGAAAGAATAAAGACAGAATTTAGGGCTTTAGAAGAGATTGCTAGGACCCTACCATCTACTGATCCTCCACCCCCAATCCAATCATTAGGGCTGAATCAATACACTCCCTCACTGGTAATAGTCAAATCCTTTTTTGAAGAAAGATGCTACTTTAATCCCAAGTAATCTGCTGCTCTTTTACACACTCAATTAAATCTTCAGCTATCTTTTTGGATTATTTTAGCATTCCTCTGTTCGATATAGCCTTCCTTCTTCCCCTTGTTGTGTCCTTGGAAATGAAAATTAATCATCATTCTCCAGGATTCGATGTTGTTCGTTATGGTTCTTCAAAGACTGTAAATCAACTAACTTCAATTAAAAAAAAAATAATAACTAAAAAAGGAAGTCCCTTGGCCATAAGACTTCCCTATCCTAAGAAAAATTATTCGCAAGAAATTTTTCAAAATTTAAAAAAAAAAGAACCTTTTCTTTGTCTCCCCTGCCCTTTTGCAGTTTCTCAGGGAGGCACAAGTATCAGCTGTTGAGACAGTTTTTAATTATTGACTCATCAGACTTGGCCTTCCCCGGGGACAGGAAATCTGCTTTCTTGCATTTGTGCTATTGAGGGCAATGCCTAAGATATGATAAATAAATAACTGCGCGTGATGAATGTCTGATCCTCCATAGGCCACACGAGAAAACTTCTGTCAAAGCAGCCATGCTTCTTTCTCCTTTTAACAAGGCGTCCTCACCGAAGCTGCCAGAGCTGCTGCAGTGGAACAATAAGCAAGTGCTTCAAGCACCCATTTTTCCTGCGTTTGGAAAAAAAAGGGTGGCAGCCTTCATAAATCCTAAGTGGTGGGGCCTGTCTGTTTTCATCCTTTCTCTGGTTCATTTTAAAGGAAGAAGAACAGAAGTGAGATTTCCTCTCTGGAGATCTAGATGCCTGTCCTTGATTCATCATTGTGGAACTTCAGGCAACCCACTGTCTTTCTGATTTTCAGTTTCCTTTCTCTAAAAAATATGCATATTACTCTACCCTGCTTACACTGCATCAGTATTGTAAGATGGCAATGAAATGATATGCATGGAAAATGTACAAATATGAATGTTTATTAGCATCATTATTAAGAGGTGTTTTTCTCCTTCACTCCTTCTTTCATTTGACGGACATATATTTTAAGGTCTATGAAAGCTGGGTTTTAGTTTTGTTCACTGCTATGTCCTGTCACCAAAAACTCCACCTGACACATGGTGAACATGCATTAAGTAATGAAGAAAACAAATGGATGAAGGAATGAAGAAGTGAGCTAAGTGTCCATCATGCAGTTACTGAGCCAGATACTGGCTAATATGAAAGTGAATAAAACAGGCATGACCTCTTTAAAAGTGCCCCCTCTCTTTCACAATGAATGATTTTTGCCCCTCAAGTCAACCAATTCTTCCATTCATAATCTGATTTCTGCCTTCTCTTTGTTTTCTCTGGCATTTTAGAAGAACATTATTCAAAGTTTAGAAAGCGATATAATTCAGTGTGAAATTTGATTTTAATTTTTGATGCTATCTAATTGTTCCGGTTAAGTGTACTTGATTTATATATATATCATCAAAACACTTTAATTTTATATTTTGTTCTCCATTCTAAATAAGTCGTAAAAATTTCTGCATGGGAAAGAGAATACAGGCATGACCTCTGCCCTTATGGGATTTATCCAGTGATTTATCCTTAAGTATGATGTTAGTTGTGGGCATTTTTATAGAAACCATTTTTCAGAATGTGGAAGCTTTCTTCTATTCCCAGTTTGCCAAAGATTTTTACTGGAAAAAGTGTTGGATTGTGCCAAATACTATTCTGCATCTAATGAGATAACAATATGCATTTTCCTAAGTCTATTAATATGTCAAGTTACTTTCATTGCCTTTTCTTCTTTTTCTGTTTCCTCTTTATTTCTTGAGGTATAGTTGATTTACAATATTGTGTTAGTTTCAGGAGTACAGCAAAGTGATCCAGTTGAACATGTGTGTATGTTTTTCAGATTATTTTTCATTATAGGTTATTACAAGATATTAAATATCTTGTAATAACCAGATATTAAATTCCCAAAGTATATAGTAAATTTTTGTTGTCTATCTAGTTAATGTATGGTCATGTGCATCTGTTAATCCGATACTCCTATTTATCACTCTCCCCTTCCACTTCTGTAAGTTTGTTTCTATGTCTATGAATATGTTGTACAAATAAGCACTATGTTTAGATTCCACATATGGTGAGATCATATAATATTTGTCTTTCTCAGTCTGACTTCATTTAGCACGACAATTTTTAGGTCCATCTATGTTGTTGCAAATGGCTGTGTTTCACTCTTTTTTATGACTGAATAATACTCCCAATCTTGCTTTTCTGGACTAAGACCCACTTGTTTATAAAATGTTACCATTTTAAATATTGCTGGATTATATTTGAAAAAATATGTTATTAAAGTTTGGTCTCTATGTTCATGAGACATATTTGTGTGTAACATGTTTATTGTTGGATTCTCTTTGTCAGACTTTAAAATCCGTCCTTTGCTATCCTAGCAAAACAACTTGGTATGTTTCCTTCCTTACTTTCTCAAAATATTTCTGTAGGATTAATAGTATTACCTTCTTAAATGTTTGATAAAATGCATCACTTACGCATCACTGGGACATTTAAGTCTTTAATCCATTTTGACTTTATTTTTCTACACTTTTTGAGAAAATGATGTAGTTTTATTCTTTAACATGTAGCTGTCCCATGTTCCCAACACCACTTGTTGAAGAGACTGTATTTTCCCCATTGTATACTCTTGTCTCCTTTGTTGTACGTTAATTGACATTAATTGTGTGTGGGGTTCTTTCTGAGTTCTCTTTTCTGTTTCATGGATCCCTGTGTTTGGTTTTGTGCCGGTACCATACCTTTTGATTATTAAAGCTTTGAGGCATAGTCTGAAGTCAGGGACTGTGATGCTGGTTCCTGCATCAGTTTCTGCCTGTGAGTCTCTTCTCCAGTAAGTTGTTATTCTCTGTATTCTCCTGCCTGTCTCACCGTGTGATGGGGTCAGTGGTTTGCCCTCGGTTCTCATCTCACTAATGGAGTCTAGAAGAGATAATGTATGAGTTTTTCAGTCTTTTCAACTTTTTCTGTGCTTAGTTGCTCAGTCATGTCTGACTCTTTGCAACCCCATGGGCTGTAACCTGCCAGACTCTTCTGTCCATAGGATTCTCCAGGCAAGAATACTGGAGTGGGTTGCATGGAGTGGCAACTTTCAAGCTCCTTACATGTGGAACCAGAAACCATAACTCATAATTTTCTAAATACAACATCCCACTCACATACACACATGCTACCATTCTCTTAACTCAAAATTCATTTCAGCTATCATTTCTCTTTCATTTCATTTACAAGAAAACTTGTTTAAAGTGACATGCTCATTGTCTTTGGTTAGGGTCCTTGCTTTTTTCCCTTGTGCCCATTTCTATAGGGATTTTGCCAACACTTTACTGAAACTGTTCTTATCAAATTCACATAAGCACTTGGTAAACCTAATGGTCAATCATTAGTTGTCTTACTTAATTTAACAGTAACACTTATTTACTCCTTCCTCTTGGAACTATTGGATTGGCCAAAAAGTTCATTTGGGGTTTTCCATAAGATATTATGGAAAAGCTCAAACAAACATTTGACCAACCGTATATTTCCTTTACTTGACTTCCAGGGTATCACACTCTCATCTTTCTTCTCTGGCTGCTGCTTCTTAATTTCCTCATCTGGTTTTTCCTCATCTCCTTGCCTTCTAGATAATTTATAACTCAGTCTTTAGACCTCCACCCTTTTGTATTTACTCTTATTATTTAGTGATCTCATCCAGGGACTTTGTTTTAAATAGCATCTATATGCTGATATCTCTCAAATATGTATGTCAAGACCAATCCTAGCTCATGAATCACTATGTATTTCCAACAAAAATTTAACTCTGTTATACTCAGCATATCCTTCAGGATACAGACATTTTATTTATTTTTTAAAGATTTTTAAGAATATTTATTTAGGCTGCATAGGTCTTAGCTGCAGAAGGCAGGATCTTCCATCTTTGTTGCAGCATAAAGGACCTAGTTCTCTAACCGGGGATTGAATCCAGGTTCTCTGCATTGGGAATATGGTGTCTTACCCACTGGGCCACCAGGGAAGTTACAGGAAATAGATATTTTAAACTTAACCTAAGTCAAACTGAACCTTTGATTTTTCCCTCTAAACATATTCCATCCAGCCTTCTCCATCTCAGTTAGTGGCAAAGGCATGCATCTGGTTACTAGGAATGGTTACTGGTGACAGGGAAATATGTCAAGAGATTAGTTAGGAAAGCCTGTTACTTCCCCTACAACACATAGTCAGAATCCTCTGTTATCAAAATCCTTACTATCAGCTTTCTGCCCAAGCAGCCATTTTCTCTTCTGTGAATTTTTGCCATATTCTTGTAACTTATCTCCCTTTTTCTATCTTTGTCAAACCTAAATCTACTCATAACATGCAACCAAGTAGGTCAGATCCTGTTACCTCTCTGCATCAACCCTCTAATGATTTTTCTCCCAACTCAGAGTAAAGGTCAAAAATCTTTCAAGAGCCTGGAAGGTCTTACACAATCAGTCTCACCCACTCTCTCAAATGTCACCTCCTACTATCTCTGCTCGCTTATTCTGTTCTAGCCACACTCACCCACTTACTATTTACTTTCCTACATTTACAAACATTTAGGACTTTTGGAAGTAATGCTTTTATTTCCTGAAATGCTTTCCTTGGATAGTTGCATGCCTTGTTTCTTTTCTCCCATCATATCTTTACTTAAAAGTATTATTAGTGAGGATTTTCATGATCATCTTATTTATAATTGGAATCTTCCAACTTCTCTAACTCCTTTCTCCTCTTTATTTTTCATTTTAGAATTTATCACCTCCACACCGTGCTCCATCTATCTATCTAATTTTTGTTTCTCCCTCACTAAATTTATGAATAGATTTTTGCTTGTTCTGTTTACACACGTAAAATTAATATATAGTATGGTGAAATATTACTTTCTATGTGCAAAGGAAAATGGATCTGAAATGTAAATAATAAAATGGGCATTACTTGTTGAGGATTTAGAATATGCCAGCCTCTAGGCTAAGAGTTTAACATGTCCTATCTCTCTATTTAATCTTCACAAAAATCCATTAGGGTAAAATTGGTCTTCCTGAATATTTCAAGTGAGAACACTAAAGCAAGAAAGAAGAAATAATTTCCCCAAAGTCAAACATATTGGCAAGGTCAGTTAGTATCTGAGCCCAGCCATTATGATTCTAGAGCCCATACCCTCAGTCACCACATGAACATTTGATAAATAAAACTATAATTATGCAGATTAAGACCTTCATAATTAATTAATTGATGGCAATGCATTCTTCCAGGTCTGTGAGATATAAAAAAGATATAAATAAATTGTCCTTCAATTAACTTTTAAAGATGCCAATAAGATGGTTGTCTCAGGACTTCCCTGGTGATCTAGTGTTTAGAACTCCACCCTTCCACTGCAGGGGACATGGGTGTGATCCCTGGTCTGGGACAGTGTGGCCAAAAAAAAGTTTTTTTTTTTTCAAAAGATGATTGTTTCTTTTTAAACACAAGCTTTCTTCAAACACTGTTAATTAGGAAAATAAAAACTTCTAAAATGTTTTTGAATGAAAAATATAGAAGCATTATACTTTTCTTTGGTAGATTCCCTATTATGTGTTAGGCAATTGTTTAAGTTAATGTTTTTTTTCTGTCTTGGGCAGCTTTGAATTTATAGCTCTTAAAAACTCCTAAAAGGACACAACTAAAAATTTAATGGGCATTTCAGCTAAGTCTTTTTGAATTTTGTATTAGATTTCCCCTTAGCCTTGGGTAAAGCCATAAAAAAAATTGCCTGCTTAAAAATGTAATCATCACACAGGAACCTTCCTAAAGTCAGCATCAAATAGAATAAAGTATATTTTATTAATGATACAATTCACAAAATTACCAGCCCTGCCACTCTCTGCCCTCTGGGGAAACCGCCTCCTCCTGTTACATGTACACCAGTCACTGGTGTTTGTTCTGTGTAATTTAACCTTCTGATTGCCTTGAATGCGTAATGAACTAGATTAAGTGAAATGCTGATGAAAAGTTTTGAAATCTGTGGGAAGGGAGACCACTGAAATCCTTGTCTTGAGACAGAGCCCAGAAAATACAGAGTCCTGATCTGAGGAACTAGAATCAAGAAGGGACATGAAAACTGTTTGTTTTCACTTCCTAAGTAAGGTTTTGTGAAGGAATAGAGTCAAAACTCCAGTCAGGCCTGGGAATCTAGGCCCCTCTCATGGAGCAGTGATCCTGTCTCTACTTAAATGCCTTTTTCTTCCTCAACATGTATATCTAGTACTCATACTACATTATAACTGATCTTTTCCTCCTGCCTCAATGGTTGGTTTATTCTTAGTTTGAAACTGAATAACTTTCTTCCTCAAATTTGTCTCAAAAGAAAGAAGGGGTGTGTTTCCCTGGGAGACTAAATGATGCTGTAATAGCTAAAAAATACCAAGTGAAAATTTAAATGATGTTGAGAATTGAGATGCAAAAGATAAAGCTGTGGCAATTTATGATAGCAGTTTTCCAGTATCTAGTGTGGATTTCCCTACTGAGATGGAAGAAATGGTCCAAATGGCATGCTGATTGTCTGAGAGCAAATTTCTACTGACTGACTAAATTTATGCACAAAACTAATTTGATTTATTAAACTTATTTACTCCTCCAGTGAAATTATGACTCCACTTCAGAGGACATAAGCCAATGAGAAGAGAAGTTCTTATTTCTGAAGTATCTTAGAGTGGAATGAGAAGCAAATTGTTTCAACAGAAATGAGCTTTGTGTGTGTGTGTGTGTGTGTGTGTGTGTGTGTGTGCACACGCACGCATGTGTGTAAGGGCTGCTAAGGGACTTATATAACTGCAAAGCCATACTTACACACTGGAGCTTGTGTGATCACGCTTATTTCCATCCTGCTCAGAAGCTATCCTAAAGATGCAACTCTACACGGAGTCAAACCATGTGAGATTCCGAAGGAGCTTTTAACAAGCATCACATCTGCTTTAGGACACATACTTCGCTAGCACAGAATGCCCTGACCCTGAGAGAATTCCACCCCTGATACAGAGTGGGAAATTAGGGAATGATTCACGCTACGTTCAACTGCTTCTTTATTCTAATGTCCCCAGTAAGGTGGGGTTTTCTTCCCTTTCATTTATTCTTTAAATGTCCGGAGTTAAGAGTGCCTACTTGGGCTGAATCGTGTACTTGGGCATTAAAAGAATTAAATTGGCTGTTTTTAAATTGCTCCAGATGGCCCCCAAACCATTTTGAAACACTGCATTAGACAAAAACAATTAAAAAGATGTCAGGAGACAAAATATAAGGAGAGAAAGATGAATTTTTCTACTCTACTACTTTATGACTTCTGATAGAATCTTTTAACAAAGTTGTTTTTATCTCCAGAAACTACCTAGATATATATGTTCAGTAAAATTTCATTGAATAAATTAATTCATATAAAACATTAAAGATGCACACAAGAGAGGAGATAATCTGATGACTGTGTTTTTACTTTTAAATAACATTTTATTAATAGATGCAAAAGACACTGATTATTCCTAAAACTTAGAGAAGATACAATTATCTGTACTTTGTATGTGTGTGCACATTAGTCGCTTAGTTGTGTCCAACTCTTTGTGACCCTATAGACTGCAGCTTGCCAGGCTCCTCAGTCCATGGGATTCTCCAGGCAAGAATATTGGAGTGGGTTGCCATTTCCTTCTCCAGGGGATCTTCCTGACCCAGGGATTGCACCCTGGTCTCCTGCATTGCAGGCAGATTCTTTACCATCTGAGCCACCAGGGAAGCCCTTATAAGCCTGTCTATTTTATAGTTATGCTCAGTCTTCAAGAGAAATAAAATACAAAGTCATATTCAGTCACACTATGAGTCATATTTGCTCATGTTATTACCCTACTCAATTCTTTCTCACTAATACAAAGAAAGGTCCAATTTCTTTCTTTCCTTTTGAGTATTTATTTATTTGGCTGCACCAGGTCTTCCTTGCAGCGTGTGTGATCTTCATTCTTCATTGTGTCATGCAGGATCTTTAGTTGTAACATGTGGAATCTAGCTCCCTGACCAGGGTTCAAAACCAAGCCCCTTGCATGGAGTCTTATCCACTGGATTACCAGCGAAGTCCCAAAGGTTCAGTTTCAAAGATGGGTGAAAAATGGCTGCAGGTGATTAGTTTTGAGGTCAAGATTGAAATGTTTTCTGAAGAGATGAAGAAAAACTTTATGACAGGGTATCTATTAATAACATGGATAGAGGGAATTCAAGGGAAACCTTCACTTAGTGCCTGTTTCAGAAAGAGAGAGTAGTTTATAACAATTGTAAAATGACATGTAACTATATATAGATGAGTACACACACACACACACACACACACACATACATACGTACACACATTTATTGGATCATGCTGGGGAATGACCCAAAACAAGCAGAACTTAAGAAGATTTAACCCCTGGAAAAAGTATGAGAAGAGATTTCAGCTGATGCCGTTTGCATGAGAGACCAAGTGTTGAGTTTGAATTGTGCCAAAATGGGCTTGGAAAAGACCTCTTAATTATATGGAAGCCCACCAGGGTCATGTCTTAAAAGTAAGCAGTGCATTCCAGGGTTGAGGATACACTTAAAAAGAATTGCAAAACATTAGATTCCCGCCCACTCCCCCGCCCCTGCAAGTATAACAAAGCTGTTCTCAAGAAAATTAAGTATGCAATAGCATTTTTATACAAATTAAGAAACTGCAGTATTTGAATCATAGTCAAGATAAAAATTAATCAAAAGAAAAGTGACTCTGAGGTGACATAGATATTGGGTTTAGCACACAAGTATTTTAAAGAAGCTATTTTAATTGTGTTAAAGTGGTATTAATGAGGGTGGCTATGCATGTTTGGGGCCAAGGGATAGATGAAAATCTCTGTACTTTTTCTCTCAATCTTGCTGTGAACCTAAAACTTCTCTTAAATAAGTCTATAAAAAATAAAAGAAAAAAAAAGAATTATGATGTTGGGTGAAGGTGAATTACTATAACGATGTCCCTGGGTAAATGGAATAAATTCTAATCCTGAGAGCACCCAGGATGGTAAATGAGGTTACTGGTCATTGTAGTTTTATTCTGATTATTTCTAGTTTCTCAGATAATTAGGAAATAAACTACTCACTGAGAGAATTTAAGAGAGGAGAAGATACAAAATATTTTATAAGGGGGTGTTGCTTTTTTTTTCCCTAACATTTTAGTAATTATAATGAGCTATCTTGTGTATCTACCAAGTAATTATACTGAGTTATCTTGTGTATCTTGTATCTACCAAGTCAGTTGATTGTTTATCTCAATTATTTTCTCTGTTTGCTGAGACTCAGTTTTGCCACTGTGCTGTTTATGGAGAGCAAGTATTTATTTGTGTCTATGGCACCTATTTCATTGTCTGGCACACAATGGACATTTAAGCAATACTTCCTAAATCAATAAATATTTAGAACCTTATTGTTTTTGTGTTTATTACTGATTTTTTATGTACATATGTGTTGAAGGCATGTGTATCATGTTAGTCCTTGAACCCTTCCCAGCATCAATTATCTAGCCATATCCAGAATACTGTCTTCTAAAATTAAAAAAGAAATATGCTGCCTTTCATGGAATATTTTAATGGCTCATGCCCTGTAAATATTCAGATTTGGAAGTAGTATTTTCACCGATCTGTATCTTAGGCAGATAATTCAGCTGTTTCTAGTGTACCACGTGCATGAATAATTCTCACAGGAAAGAAAGCCCACAGTGTTTGAAGTCAGAGATTGTCATTAGAATTTACAGTCCTGTTTGAAGTGTTGTTTAGCACCCTCACGTCCTGTGTCTGTAAACTGGGGTCACATATTAAATGAGATGCTATTGTCCAGATCAAAGTTAGGAAATAGGGGACATTCAATAAGTTGGAGCTAGGGAACTCGGTGCTTCCATGTTATACTCCTAATTTTAAGTCAAGGTGACAATGAAAGGTGTCCAACTAGAGACTACAGTTTCCCTTGAGCTATATTTTGTCAAAGGAAGAATCACTTGCATAGAATCCCATTGTTGTATAAACGTGAGACTCATAGGAACCCAAGGACCCAGGGGGAAAGACTGTGATCAAAACTTTTGATGTAAACTGAAGAAGCCCTGTTACATTTGAACAAAGAGACAAATTGAAGAACATCAGTGGGTGAAAAGACCACCACTAAAAAACCACTGAGGCTTCTGTAAGTGTTTGGAATAGAAAGAGCATCATATGAGGGAAGGAGATAACTTTAGACTGTTTGGGCCAGTACTTTACTGATTGGCAGGGAGTATAAGAAGCAGCCATAGAAGAAGCCCTCTAGTGGACTCATCATATTCTCTCTTCTCTTGCCATGATGCTTTTGAGCAGAGTAGACCGCCATCCTTTCTCAGAGCCCAGCTGTCAAGTAGGCATTGATTGAAGTCACTTTCAATTTGAAAATCTAAAACATATATAACCTCATTTGATATTAACAAGCAAATTAGATCATAAAAATTACATTACTGTAACTAATAATAGTAAAATCAGCAGTAGGTAACAACTTCACAGAGGAACCCCAAGGGGAAAGCAGAATGTCCCACTATTCTCTGTGATGACCTAAAGGGCTGGGATGGGGGTGATGGGAGGGAGGCTCAAGAGGAAAGGGATATATGTATATTTATAGCTGATCCACATGGCTGTATAGCAGGAACCGATGCAACATTATAAAGCAATTATCCTCCAATTAAAGATAAATTTTAAAAAAGAATGGCCCACTATTTCCCTCTTGTATGAGTCCCTTCAGCTTAAATGTTTCTCTGAAGCTCTTTCTTTTTTAAACTCAGGCATCCAACCAAGACCAAACTTAGTATCCTAATTTCCAACTTTTGAACCCAAGTTCCTACTAATATTCAGTGAACTCTTCTGCCCTGCTACTTTTCAGAATACTCTATGGACAACAAAAAGAGCAGCTGAGATTTTTACTGCCGCTTTGGAGAAAATGCCAGCCTGTCTTGTCTACCTGGAGAAGCCATGAGCCCCTAGTAGGTAAGTACTATCTGATGCTTGATTTATGGTTCTCTATAACATCCAGCACAGTGAGTAGATTTATGATTGATGGATTGGTTAGTTGTGAAAACACATTTTATAGTGGCCAGTGAACCCAGGCATGAAGAAAGCTCTCTGTCACAGCTGGAATTTCCAATATCCCTGTGGTGCTAATCATGACTTCCCTGTTGCTTTACTTATCTGACATCTATTTCTCATCAGTCGTCGCCAACTGCTACCATTGATATTTTACTGTTCTTTACCTTGATTGCTGTCCCGCAACCCTGCCCCCACAAAAAGCTCACCCTGAAGAGTTGCTTTTTGGTGTGAAATGCCAAGTCTATAAAAATGTAGTTTATACAAAGACCAAAAAGAAAACCGAAGGCAGTTGGCTTAAAAACTTCACTTGGTAAGTCCTCACTTCACCTTTTTTGAACCTTGTCTCTTGCTTTTGTTATTCTGCTCTATGAAAGTCACTATATTTAGTACCTTGTACTATCCCCATTCTTAAAAGTGAAGAAAATGTTAATTGTGTCAAAGGCTAAGCATCATTTAATTACCCTTTTTAAAGAATGTGAAAGGCACTGAAAATATTTAACTGCCAGGTGAACTTCAGAAAAGTAGCAAGATTAGGCAGTACAGTGTTCCAAATCAATGAGCAGCGGGCTGGGTTTAAAGAATGTTAGTGAATGGATGAGAAAATGTGATTAAAATGTCAGTCCTGCCAATGGTTGATTACTTTTCCCAGAATATACTAATGGAGTTCCTCAAGCAGTTTATTGTGTCTCTTACCTGCACCATCACCTTTCTTTCTGAGGGCAAGTAAGGCTTCCAATATGATTTCCCAAGTAGCTTCTCACAATTGAAGTAGAAGTAAATCTTCAAAAATTACATAATTATGATTGGATGGTGAAACGCTTGAATGTTCTGTCCCAGTTTATCTTTCTAATGGGAATTTTAGCCCTTAGATGTTCAGTCACCCAATTCTCTGCCTCACATTTTTAATGGACTGAAAAAATTGGTGTGGGTGACTGGGTAAAATGTGGTACAAATGACTCAAAAGTGTTGGGTACATAGTAGAGTAGGGTAAAAATTGATATCCACATGAAATTCAAGGCTTGAAGAATGGGTGTTCCCCCTCATACCTCTTGCTCTGAAGAAGCTTCTCTGATGTCAGGTTACCCAGTGCAATCCACTACTGCCATCTGTTCCGTTCTAATTCACTGTCTCTAACTGAAGTATTTGGTTTTATTGTCTATTCCCTTCAATCATGTGTGAGTGTGTGTGTGTTGGGGAAAGAGAACTAAGAAAACAAAATCAGTTCATTTCAGTTGCTCAGTCGTGTCCGACTCTTTGCGACCCCATGGACTGAAGGACGCCAGACTTCCCTGTCCATCACCAACTCCCAGACTTTGTTCAAACTCATGAGATGCCATCCAACCATCTCATCCTCTGTTGTCCCCTTCTCCCCCTACCTTCAATCTTTCCAAGCATCAGGGTCTTTTCCAATGAGTGGAAGCATCAGGTGGCCAAAATATTGGAGTTTCAGCTTCAGCATCAGTCCTTCCAATGAATGTTCAGGACTGATATCCTTTAGGATGGACTGGTTGGATTTCCTTGCAGTCCAAGGGACTCTCAAGAGTCTTCTCCAATACTACAGTTCAGAAGCATCAATTCTTTGGCGCTAAGCTTTCTTTACAGCCCAACTTTCACATCCATATACACTACTAGAAAAACCACAGCTTTGACTAGAAAAAACAAAATAGCAATAGCCTGTGGTCGTTTTCTTAAAAGGCTCAGTCCTCTTAAGACACGTTCATATATACTAAGTATTCAGCATGTGCGCATGCTCAGTCATGTCCAACTCTTTTGCAACCCCATGGAATGGAGTTTGTCACGCTTCTCCATCCGTGGATTTTCCCAGGCAAGAATACTGGAGTCAGTTGCCATTTCTTCCTCCAAGGGATCTTCCCAACCCAGGTATCAAACCTGTGTCTCTTATGTCTCCTGCATCGGCAGGCGGGTTCTTTACCACTGTGCCACCTGGGAAGCACATAAACAAATTAAAGCCTGAACCAAATGCACTGGAACCTAGAAGAAATAATACTCAACTCAGGAAATGGCAACCCACTGCAGTATTCTTGCCTGGAAAATCCCATGGACAGAGGAATCTGGCGGGCTACAGTCCATGGAGTCGCAAAGAGTCAGACAGGATTGAGCAACTAACACACTGCATGAGGAAACCAGCTAAAGTATCACAGACATAACAGGTGTGAGCTTGACACAATTAATGATGAGGAAGACACCCAACTGGGGAGCCCAGCAGGAACAGATGCACAGTGACATCCAAGTCAGCGGTGCCTCCAAGGAAGCACACTCGGTTGAGATGGTGACAGGGCAGGGTATGTGGAAGAAAGGTGGGGATTGCAACAATTGAAACTGAAAAGTCAAGATTGAGCCCAGACCAAGATAAAAGATTGTAACACTGATGGAAATCTACTGAAGACGAATCTGGTAAAGAAAATTGTGTGATTGTTCATTTCTGATGGCAAGTGTAGGTAAGACTGAAAGTGAAAGTTGCTCAGTCGTGTCCGACTCTATGCGACCCCTTGGACTATGCAGTCCATGGAATTCTCTAGGCCAGAATACTGGAGTGAGTAGCCTTTTCCTTCTCCAGGGGATCTTCCCAACCCAGGGATTGAACCCAGGTCTCCCACGTTGCAGGCGGATTCTTTACCAGATGAGCCACAAGGGAAGCCCGTAGGTAAGGCTAGAGGCAAGGAAACTAATTAGATCATCTCAGTGGTTCCATGAAGAGAAGACAAAAGCCTTTTGTGACAATGGTGGCACTGTGTATGAGGAAGAACAACCAGCTTGAGACACTTGAAGCTGAAATTCACATAATTGAGTTGCACTGAAAGATGAAAGCGATACTAGAAGGACTTCCTGGCTTCTGATTTGGGTTTCTGAGTCATTTATAGTCCCTTCAATAAAGTTGAGAATATAGGAGGAAGAGCAAGCTTGAGTGAAAAAGATATTGTTCAAACTTGAACATGTTGTTTGAGTCCTTTGTGAGATTCCTCAGGCATTGAACTAGGCAGGAACTTAAATATATGTCTATAATTCAGGAAAAAGTTCTGGTCTGGAAACTTAGATATAAGAATCATCAGCAGAAAGGTAATAATAGAAGCTGTGTCTTGTATGAGAAAGCATTCAGGGTCCTTATCAAGTCACCTCAACCTACCTCAAAGTACAATTATAGAATCATCTATGATTGTTTTTGTAGTCAATTTCTTTCCTACAGAAAGCATATTCTTTTCATTATCTTGACACAAACTATGAATTTTTACCCAGATACCCTTCTCATACTATTGCCACTTCCTAAAAAAGTTATCTTCTTCCTTTGACTTCCAGTATTCTATTTTTCCTTTAAAATAAACTCAGGTCTGTCTTAGTCTGTGAATCCTTTTGTGACTAATCATACTAAATACTATCAGTAGTTCATTTGAATTGCTACAGGTTATACTATATGTCTCAACTACTAGTTACTTGTTTTGTAGTTAGTATTAATTTATAATATAATCATTTATATAGATGTACAATTTAATGCACATTATTATGTGCAAATATTTTTTGCTTTTTTGTAAATTTATTTTAAAGATATTATAACCTATGAAGGTATATGTAATGTACTATGTCACATACATCATATGTATACAATAGTTTTACTATTGGTTTTGTAACTATGAAAGCGAAAGTGTTAGTTGCTTAGTCATGTCTGACTCTTTGCGAGCCCATGGACTGTAGTCTGCCAGGCTTCTCGCCCATGGGATTTCTCAACAATACTGGAGTGGATTGCCTTCTCTTCTCCAGGGCATCTTCCTGACACAGTGATTGAACCCAGGTCTCCTGCATTGCAGGCAGTTTCTTTACCATCTGAGCTATCAGGGAAGCCTACATACTGCAACAGTTATACTACTGATGATGTTTCCACAACCTCTTTAAAGAATGGTTGTAAGGGTCAAATGAAATAATTTGTAAGAAGTACTTTGTAATTATGAAGCATCTTATAAATTTAAGGAAGATTATTATGATATCATTTAAATAATAAATATGTGAGAGTTATATATATATTATTATATCCTACATGCACAATGAATGATCATAAGAAATAAAAAAGTTTTGGATTAACTTATGTAATATTACAGACCAGACTTGTGAAATATACCTTCAGAGCTTATATTGTTGGCCTTTAAAATAAGAATCCTCATTTTGTGATGAGGGAAAATTTGTGTTCTGAACTAACAAATCAGAAGAAAAGAATTCCACATTCACAACTGTTCTAGAGAATGTTGTGTTAATTATTTCCTTCTTAGAATTATGCTTTATAAAATGGTGTTCACTTACATATTCTTTAGAAAGTAGAAACGACCACAGTAAACATTTAAAATATTAATAAGAGAAGCTGGAAGTTTTCACTACCTCTCTGTAGACTTATAAAATTTTAGTAATGAAGAAAGTGTGATATTGACAACAAGACAGAAAGAAAAAAAAAATAGAATAATGTACATGATTAGACTATTCAAAAAGAAACTCACACTCATGTGGTCAATCCATTTTGGTTCAGGTACAAAGACAATTTATTGGCAATAGATTTCAACAAATGGTGCTGGAACAATCGAATAACCATTTGTAAGATATTTACCTTAATCTTTACCTCATAGCTTATACAAAATTTAAGTTGAGATTGAGCCTAGGCTTAAATATAAATTGTTTTTTTAATTTCTGAAAGAAAACAAGAGAGAAAATCTTAGGGACCTTAGGTTTGGCAACAATTTTTTAGATGAAACACATGTCATGAGCTCTAAGTGCAGAAATCAATAATTTGGGCTTCATTAAAAATATAAAAAAAACTTTTCTCTTCAAAAGATACTTATTAACATATACATACTAGTATATATAAAATGGGCTTCCCAGGTGGCATAGTGGTAAAGAATCTGCCTGCCAGAACAGAAAACACAAGAGACATGGCTTTGATCCCTGGGTTGGGAAGATTCCCCTGGAGAAAGAAATGGCAACCTACTCCAGTATTCTTGTCTGGAAAATTCCATGGACAGAGTAGCCTGGCAGGCTACAGTCCATGGAGTCAAAAAGAATCTGACATGGCGGAGCATACACACACACATATATAAAATAGACAACCAACAAGGACTTACTGTATAGGACAGCAATCTGTACTCAGATTAGGTCATAACCTATAAGAAGAAAGTACCTGAAAAAGAAATATGTATATATATATACAGTACATATATATATATGACTGAATCACTTTGCCATACACCTGGAACTAACACAACATTGTAAATCAATGAAAGAAAGAAAAGAAACTGCTATCAAAGTGAAATGACAGGCCACAAACTTTGATCAAATATTTTCAAGACATATTTTTGAGAATATTTTAGTCTATACTATATAAATATTTTAGTCTAGATTATATAAAGAATACTTAACATGTCAATGCTAAAAAGACAAATGACTATATTTTTAAATAGGTCAAAGTATTTGAAAAATATTTGACAAAAATATATAGATGGTAAATATGTACAAGAAAAGGTGTTCAATATCATTAGGAAAGTGCAAATTGTTATTACAATGAAATATGACTATATAATCACTAGAAGGGCTAAAATTAAAAATAATGATCTATTGACTGTTGGTAAGAATGTGAGGCAATCAGAACACACATTCATTGTTGGTGGGAATGTAAAATGGTTCAACTACTCTGGAAAAAGTTTAATAATTTAAGAAACTTAGCTTCTAAACTGTTAAACATAGATGTAATATGAAACCCAGATATTTTGCTCCTATTTATTAATGTTTACCCAAAGAAATAAAAATATATTCCCAAAGATTTGTACATGAATGCCCACAGCATTATTATTTTTAGTGGGGGAGGAAAATGGAAACAATTAATATGTTCATTAATATATGAGTGGATAATTTACAGTCTATTCATATAATGGAATATTATTGTTGATTTAAAAATAAATTTCTGATGCACACAGTATGAATGCATCTCAAAATATTTGTGCCAGTGAAAAAAGCCAGATAACAAGGAGTTTATACTGCTTGTTTTCATTTATATAAAGTCCTAGGAAAATCAAACTAAACCATAGTGACAGAATTCAGATCAGTTGTTGTCTGGAGGCAGGGGCCAGGAAAATGGAGAGAAAGAGAGAAAGGAGTTACAAAGAAGTAATAAGAAAATTTTGAAGAGTGGCATTAGTAGATATGTTCACTGTCTCGATTGGAATGTTACGTGTATGTCAAAATTTATCAAGTTGTACACTTTAAATATAGGCAGCTTATCAAATGTCAGTTTTACCTCAATAAAGCTACAAAAATATTTTAAAGGTTAAATGTCTGCCTTAAACAAAAGGTACATGTCTTTTGGTAGACATTCTTGAGAAAGAAGAAATTTGGTAAACCAGCAGAACTTCTGTTATGTTGGCCAAGCCATACAGCTTGCTTCATATTTCTCTTATTGAGCCTTCTAGAAGTCCCACTTTCATTTTCCATATGGTGTGAGGTCAGTGGAAGAGGAAAGCCAATAATAAACTGTGTAGAGACCAGTAAAGGCACAAATCCATCTCTCCAGCCTCAGGCACGCCTCACCAGAGCCCAAATGGTATAGTGTTTGGGTGAGAATTTTGCTACATCAACAAAGCAGGAAGCATTTCTTCTTATCAGTCTTTAATCACATAGTTTCACTGATGGACCCCCTTTGTTTGGAACCAGACCTTTATTGCTATATCTCAGAAGTCATTCATCACAATAGGATTCTATGAGACACCTTTTTTTCTTTTTTTTAATTCATTATTATTTCTATGAGACACTTTAAAAATTCCCTTTACAAATATTATATATATATATATATATATATATATATATATATATATATATATATATATACACTGTTGCTGCTGCTAAGTCACTTCAGTTGTGTCCAAGTCTTTGCGATCCCATGACGGCAGCCCATCAGGCTCCCCCATCCCTGGGATTCTCCAGGCAAGAACACTGGAGTGAGTTGCCATTTCCTTCTGCAATGCATGAAAGTGAAAAGTGAAAATGAAATCGCTCAGTCGTGTCCGACTCTCAGCGACCCCATGAACTGCAGCCCACCAGGCTCCTCCGTCCATGGGATTTTCCAGGCAAGAGTACTGGAGTGGGTTGCCATTGCTTTCTCTGATATGTGTGTGTGTGTGTGTGTGTGTGTGTATAAAACCAAATCACCGTGCGGTACAGCAGTAATTAACACATCATAAACCAACTATGTTGTTCTTCAGTCACCCAGTTGTGTCCGACTCTTTGTGACCCCATGGACTGCAGCATGCCAGGCCTCCCTGTCCTTCACCATCTCCTGAAGTTTGCCCGAGTTCATGTCCATTGCATCCGTGATGCCATTGAACCATCTCATCCTCTGACACCCTCTTCTCCTTCTGCCCTCAATCTTTCCCAGCATCAGGGACTTTTTCAATGAGTTGGTTGCTTGCATCAGGTGACTGAAATACTGGAGCTTCAGCATCAGTCCTTCCAATGAGTATTCAAGGTTTATTTCCTTTAATATTGACTGGGCTGATCTCCTTGCCATGCAACAGACTCTCAGGAGTCTTCTCCAGCACCACAGTTCGAAGGTATCAATTATTTGGTGCTCTGCCTTCTTTATGGTTCAGCTCTCACAACAAAATAAAAAATAAAATCCCCCTTACAAAGTAAACTCTGAACCTTTTCTTGCCATCTGGAATTCCATTTTCTGATATATGTGTGTGTCTCCAAGTATATCATCAGATTGTAGAAATGTATCATAAAGAGTTACAACAGAGAGTTACAAAGACAATATGAGTTGTCTCAGTAAGCATCTGAGTTCAGTTCACTGAAGATGAAATGTGCTAAAATATTCAAGAGTGAAGGAGCTCAATCTTCCTTGGAGGAAAAAGAAGCTTACTGAGAAATGAGAATGGTCACTTGCTTTTGCTAGTCCTCCTTAGCAAAGAACCGAGAGGACCACTTGCAGACCGAGCCACCGGTCAGTTCTAACCGTGAATAGCAATGTATCAGAAGACACCTAGGGCTTCCCAGGTAGCTCAGATGGTAGAGAATCTGCCTGCAATGTGAGAGACCTGGGTTCAATTCCTGCGTTGGAAAGACCCCCTGGAGAAGGGACTGGCAACCCACTCCACTACTCTTGCCTGGAGAATTCCATGAACAGAGGAGCCTGGTAGGTTACAGCCCATGGGGTCACACAGAGTTGAACACGACTGAGTGACTAACATCTTCACTTCAGAAGATACCTTCCCACCAACCAGGAGCAGTGAGTCTGAACTTTATCTTTCTGCATCAAACTTGGTGTCAACCCTCAACACTTGTGTCCCCACTGAGTTGTAGCTTCCCATTACTCATCTGCAAACAGTTTGTCTGACCCGAAGTTTTGATTTTCTGGATTATCTGGTTCCATTTCTACTCACTTTGGTGAATATTCACTGAATTCTGCTCTGTGCATTGAATTATGTTAAATCAAGTTACTACAAGGGTAAAGACTAAGCAAAATCTCACCAAATCATGAAAATAGAAATCTGAGAAATATGGGGACCTTGACTTCAATGAATACATATCTAAAATACGGACTGACCACCAGCATTGTTACTAATCCTGGTGCCATATCTATTTATTGTTTGGTTCCAGGCATTCCTCCTGGGGTCACTATCTGATACCGACCCCAAATTCTTTCTGCCACACCAAGGACCATCTCGGACTCTTTGGGTACTGATTCACATGTGTTTTTTCAAAATTTAACAGTGTGGTTTGATTGGCAACCCATCTTAGGGTCATTTCTTCAGCTGGTTCTTAGCACAGCCCATTCTTGCCTTCTTTATCCTCCCTACCAATTTTCTATAAATGTTTCATAATGTTTTGTACCCAAGCTTCTATAGACTATGGAACTCTAGTGTTAGCTCATAATGTTATTATGTTCACTTTAGTATTCAAACATTGTCCTTGACTTACCAGAAATTCAGGGAGGACATCTAAAGTAAGTGTAAATATCAAGGATCAAGAGCTCAAATATCTGGGATCAATGCCAGGCAGAGGCAAAAGAGATCATAATTTTATTCAAATATTACAGAAGAAAGGAAATTAGGTAATTCTCAAATATTACAAAAGAAAGAAAATTTGATAACTATCTCTCTAGAATGACCACACACACAAAAAAAAACACAATTGTTCTAGAATAGTAGACTCTGGCCTTGCTCTTTGACATAGTAACAGAAAGGAAGTTATAGACAGGAATATGGTAAAGGAAATACTGAAGGAGAGAGTTAATCTCCGGGAGCTGGTCCTGTAGGAAAAGAAGGTGATGTGATCTGTTGCATACAACAAAATGTTGTCAAAGAGGGGGAATATAATTTTATGTGATACTATAGCAGGCTGAGAGGACAAGGTAAGAAATGGATGTGAATTGAGATGTTGAAGAGAGTAGAGAAAGTCAAGTCAGAAATTTTCAATTCTGCCAGTATCACAGGTACAGAACTTGCAGATGACATGCGTAGGGGCAGCAACCTGAGGAAATTAATTCTGTGGAAGAACGTGGAGCAGTTGCTTCAGGCGGGGGATGCTATGTTGCATCTCCCCACATATAAATAAATAGATCAAGGAGTATTGAGCAGCTGGGAAGACCTAACTGTGTTTACGTAGCATGAAATTGCAGTGGGCCCAATTATTTTAGTTTGTGACTTTCCTTGGCTACAGCCCAGCAGAAAGAGTAGAGACAATGCTTGATGAGGTTACCCAGGATTAGGAATCTATAAAGTAGACTTGACAGAAGGTTGGGAGTGGCACTGGGAAATTCTAAGATGTTAAAGAGATGTCACAGAATTGTCTGACCATGGGTTCTAAATTTTGTAGGAAGACAAGGGAATTCAGACAGAGTTGGTGGGCTGAGGACTTGGGAGAGTTTCAGGAATTTAAGTTTATGAAGAAGGTGAATAGGCTATCAGCAAGAATAAAGGATTAAGATAAAGACCTGATAAAAGAATGACAGCAACAACAGCAAACACCTCAGAGATCCCAAACGGAAGGATAATGAGGTCTGCAGACATCCTTACTATTATGTAGCTGAAATGGTATCCGTGTAAAGGTCAAGACAATGGCAAAAAACAGAGTAGAGAGGAAATGCATAAGCAAGATACTGCGCTCATTGAGAAATATGGAAAAATGCCCTGGATATAGACAGATGTGAACAGAATCATCCAAAAGATACTGAAGAAGATGTCATAAACCCCAAAGGTAAACAAGCTGTTGAGTGAAACCATAGTCTGGAAGTAACCATAGCACTAGAGAGGTAAAAAAAAAGTCTGACTCCATCAATTTGCCTCAAGAATTGTCAAGGTGAGGGAACAGAGATGAACTTGGTAAGAAATGCAGGATTAGTCAGCCCCTGGAGAAAGCCAATTTTCTATGAAGGCTAAGAGATAGAAAGAACACTAATGGAAAAGATTCAGTCATAGGGAAATTTCCTTGTTTAGAGTACCATAAATTTTCCATATAGCACAATTAAATGGAGGAGAAATGGAAAATGTTCAGGCAGGAAGTCTAACCTGAAAAATAGTCAAACTGATAAATAGTGGGACTAGACTGGAAGGAAAGAGTTTACTCCTATGGTAGTAAGTATTGAGAACTGGAGTGAAGGAAGTGTTTAAGAACTAGATATCTTAACTCTACTCAACTCTTCTTTGCTAAATTTATATCACATTACTACTTATAGATAATACTTCAATACTGAAAAATAAATCATTGAGGGTTAGCTGAGCAAAAAACAGGGTGAAAATTAAAGTGAGGAAGAAATTTAGATTTCAATCAATTCTTACAGTAAAGAAAATGAGTTTAATGAAGTTAAATAGCCTGTCTAAACTTCCTCAGCTCGGGAATAGAATTCAAGTCTTTTAACCACATTGTGCCTAATTAACTGTCAATCAGAAGACTCAGATTTTTGCCCTATCTCTACCATTAGCTAGCTTTCTTTGATTTATCCTTAATCACTTTCTGGTTTTTTTTCCCTTTATTATTATTTCACATAAAAATCACACAAAAAGGCAGTGTTTGCTTCTCCTGTGTCTCCTGGGGGTAGGGTAAACTCAGCCTGGGAGCTTATACTAGCAACACTGCCAGGAGTTTCCTTTCCTTTCTCAAGAAGGAGAAAGGAGAACCTTTAATTTTGAATTCAGGATTCTCAGATTTCCACTAAATTTTTGATCAACATGTTATTTATTAAAGTTGCAACCAGCTATGGGGTTTTCTTTCTGGCCTGCTATTTTTCTTCTACTTCTCGTATTCCCTCATATTTCTCATACTCTCTGTGGAATAGTATGTAGCACATTAATATACTTTGCCACTGACAAATGTTTGAACTCAATAAAGTCAGTTCCTCTTTCTGGTCTGTAAGTCATTTACTTGTGAAGTGAGGAAGTTGTACAACACTATTCCTCAAGTCATAAAAGAAGATGTAAGAATTTGCTATGAAACTCTTCGTTTTTCCTATTCTCTCTTCCTTTTCCCCACCAAAGCTCAAAGTGTCAGGATTTTCTCCGACTTTCAGGATTCAAAAGTCTCTTTAGTTCTAAAATGTATAGCAGACACTATCTACTCTAAGGTCATGCTGCAGTGACAAATAGCCCCCAAATTGCAGTTTATGTCCAAAGAGACACATAGTTTGAGCTATGCTGGGTAAATAAGTTCTGCAGACCTAAGATACAGCAGTGTGACTATACAGTTAACACTACTGTATAATATACCTGAAATTTAGTAAGAGGTAGATCTAAAATGTCCCTACCACAAAAGAAAAGTCAGAAAGATGAAAAAGGGTAAGAGATATGTTCGTTTGTGGCAATTATTTTACAACATATTTGTATATCAAAACATCAGATTGTATACCTTAGATGTATACCATTTTTACTTGTCAGTTAAAGAAAGTCTTTTTTTTAAGTTCACTGTGAGCCAAATGAATTCCAGGTTAATTTTCTTTCACATGAAAGCTCAGCATTCCAGACTGTTGTAATCTCATGACACCGACATCTTTTCACAGCAGCACATGCTGTCAAGATCTCTGGGTGAATTAGAGAGTCAAGTATTGAAAACAAAATGCTTTACAAGAAAGTGGCATGTAGCGCTTTTGCTCACATTTTATAAGACAAGCAAGTCCTATGGCCCTGCCGGAATTCAGGGGGTGGAAAAGTGCAACTATCCTCATGTCTCCTGATGAAAGAACTGGCTCATGCGGGATAGTTAAAATACCCACAATTTAGAAACATGACATTTAAATTCCATTTCCCCCTACTTTAAGTGCTCATAATAGCCAGTAATAGTTCAATATTCTAGGCATACTTGTATTAACATGCTATTAAAATGCTTATAGTAATGTACAGGTGCTCTTATCTTAGTTTAGAAACTAGCTAAGGGAAATCGGTTGTTTTCAAGTGGTTATAAACAAAGACCATTTGAGATACAAGAACTCTAAATCATAAGTGCCCATGGATTTAATTTTCTGTATACATTTTCCAGCTCTGGGGGCTTTATTATTTGTGGAATTAAGTTTGTCTGTTTGCTTTCTATTTGCTTTGTTTTTTGTTCTAGTTCTGTAAAAACATATAGAAACTAAAAGTTACTTATTTGGTCTAGAAATCTGTTGTGTTAAAATTATAGACAATAATAACATAAGGATAAAATTCTTAGCATGTTTTTCAGTCCTATATTAAGAAAATGCTACTAGCAGTACTATTAAAAAAGCAAACTAGGAAAGAACTGAAACATAAAGGTCACTTGTGAAAAGTTTGGATTTCTCCCCATCTATGTGACAAAACTGCCCAAAATTTACTCAAAATTTGGCTGAGATGAGATAAGATGCCTGCATCTATGCTTTGGGGTTTTCCTAAAGATGTATCTTACCACTGGCCTTTTAATTTTCCTTGATTTTCACTATATCTATAGAGAGTAGAGCCATTTACCAGAAGTTTGCCAAGACACAATGGGGATTTTCCCAGAATGCTGCATACTAAAGTTAGTAGACTAAATACTCAATTTATATGTCTTTCCCAGACTCTTTCTCATATAATATGTTCCCACAATAATCGCTAAGTGGGACAAGTGGGACTCATGATTCAGGTCTTTTATGCACAGTTGATTGGACCAGGGACAAGGAATCATGTGACCCCCCAAGAAAGTTGAGTCTCTGCCTTGGTGATCCTGAGAGCTTTCCAAGTTCTGGCTCAGGAATACCCTGAAAACCAACTACTCTACCCTCTCTCAGTTCCTAAAGATATTGCTTTAACTTCGGGGAAAAAAAGGTAGCTTTTCAGGTGTTTCTATTGCTTAAGGTAGTTTCCATACTTTTGTGTCCTATTATGAACAAATTAGCCCTGATGAAGACATTAGGCATTTGCCGTATAATGGTAGGTAAAACTTTTGAGCATATATTGTGTTTCAGACACTATTCTAAGCACTTTATATATTCTTTCAGTCCTCAAAATGACCTAAGAGAGTTGTTAATATTATCCTAAATTTACAAGCAAAGAAACCAAGGTTAAGTCACCTGCTGAAACCATAGAGCCAGTAAGTGTCAGAGTCAGGATTCAAACTGTTACTGAGTCCAAGTTTGTACTACTCACAGCACAACAGCCCAATAAATCGAGAGACAAGTTACTGGAGCAAGGAACAGTGACTTTATTTGGAAAACCAACAGACCAAGAAGATGTTAGACTGGTGTCACAAAGAACCATCTTACCTGAGATAGACTTCAGGACTCTTTTAAACTTAAAGGGAAGGGAGTATTGCTGGTTATTGCAAATTTCTTGGTGCCAGAATCCTTTGTTCTTTAAGTTGTCCTCATGGCTCTGATCTGATTGTCCCCATAAACCTCCAACAAGACAAAGGTTATTCTCTGTTCTGCAATTTTTTGTGTCTACATGAATGCAAAAGTGTTCTGCCTTTAAAGGTGAGAGCCCTGAGAATCGGCTGTCCTGTATATTTCAGGCCATAGGCAGCATTCTTTTATAAATAGGACAGAGCCAGCATGGCTCAGCCCAGGTTGCAGAGCACAGGGGTTAGAGCTACATGAATAGATCCAATGTGGAGTCAGATTTGTTCTTCTCCGTCCCAAACCTATGAAGTCTGACTCTAGAGAATGTGCTTTAACCACTGCGGCATAATACTCTTGGCGATAATAGCTCTTAGTGTCCCTCTGCTAGGGTTTGTATCCACTAATGCCGAAAGCATAAAATGATAGGTTTGAGAAATTCCAAAGTGGAGAACCTCCAGAGTAAGATGTCTGGAAAATCATCGAGGTTAGGAGAGAGGATGAGATCTGGAGATACCAGGAACTAGTGTATAGCCATCTGAATGCACCATTTAATGCCTGAGAAGTTTGCTGAAATTCTTGCCTGGAGCAATGGTGGGGAGTGGAGGATGAAAGCTGCGCCTACTGGAAGTAAGAGCAATGTTTTTGCTTTTGCTGTTGCCTTTTAGCCTCTTAAGAATTTATCAATTAATGCACCAGCTTATATACATGAATCACTTACCGGCTAGGTTCTGCTAGTTTTTACTTCCTCCAGAACATAATTGATTCAGATGTTTTGAACTATATCCTTTCTATTGTTAATACACCCTGAGCACTACAGAGATTGGTGAAGACTGAACAAACAAATAAATAATAGAAAGATTTTTTTAATATAATTTTATAATCAGGTAACTCCAGCAATTGAATTAGTCTTCAGCACTTCATTACCAGACCTGTCACAGACTAAACATTCTGCTACCAAACAGATTTCTGCAAAGATTCTGCCACCAGTCATGCTTCTAATTTCCTCCCCCTTGACAAGAGACATCAGATATATTATGAAGTGCAGCTGATTTTTATCCCCTGCATTAAAACAAAGCTTGTTTTGTTGTTGTTGTTGTTTTTCACCTCAATCACACTCTGTTCCTTCATAGGAAACACTCAACATGACTCATGGAACCTGCCGGTATTTATTACCTTGGGCGGTGTAAGAGGTAAAATAAAAATGATCAGATTTAAAGGGGCAGAAGTAATGAGAATGCAGAAAGAAAATCATCTGGCATAAATGGTTATCTGAGGACATGGCAAATGCCGCAGAGCGAATTGTGGAACCTTGGCAGTATTTCCAGGCCCCCACTTCACGTGAAGGTAAAAGAACACCGCCTACAGTCTAGGCAGTGGGAAACAAATCATTGACGCTGCTGGGAGAAAGGCTTGTGACTGCTCCAATACTTACATCTAGAAGTAATCTAGTCAGAATCATTGCAGGATATGGAGAAATCCTTACTATCAACAGGTGAACGTAAAATTTTAGTAGCCAGGTTGGGATACAGGAGATAATGTTGATGAATATATCTATAACATGTTCACAGATGGAGGCCACCAAGAAATAGGATACTTCACCTTTTGTCAGTAAAGTCAACATGCTTTTTAAAAACTTGGAGGCTGAAATTGTGGACAAGCTATTGTGGACCAATGGTCACCCTTTCCGTATGTTACAGGAATGGCTCCAGGAATTTATATACTTGAACTTTCATTTAGGAACTTCCAAAGTGCTGCAGCCTTGTTGAGATCCTTTAACTAGTGTGGTAATGGCCCCTTTTCATCAACTTAGTTATTTTTTATTTTTTTATTTTTGCAATTTTAGAGGACTATATCTATTTCATAGGGGAAAGGGAAGATATTTTATATGATCAGTTTTATAATCTACAGTTTTCTTATCTGTTAGGTTCTTCTGTTACTGGTCTCACTCAGTTCAGTTCAGTCGCTCAGTCGTGTCCGACTCTTTGCGACCCCATGAACTGCAGCACGCCAGGCTTTCCTGTCCATCACCAACTCCTGGGCTTGCTCAAAGTCATGTTCATCGAGTCAGTGATGCCATCCAACCATCTCATCCTCTGTCACCCCCTTCTCCTCCTGGCTTCCAATCTTTCCCAGCATCAGGGTCTTTTCAAATGAGTCGTTCTTCACAGTAGGAAGCCTAAGTATTATAGTTTCAGCTTCAGTATCAATTCTTCCAATGAATATTGAGGACTGATTTCCTTTAGGATTGATTGGTTTGTTCTCCATGCAGTCCAATGGACTCTCATGAGCCTTCTCCAACACCACAGTTCAAAATCATCAATTCTTTGGCACTCAACTTTCTTTATAGTCCAACTCTCACATCCATACATGACTACTGTAAAAACCATAGCCTTGACTAGATGGACCTTTGTTGACAAAGTAATGTCTCTACCTTTTAATATGCTGCCTAGGTTGGTCATAGATTTTCTTCCAAGGAGCAAGTGTCTTTTAATTTCATGGCTGTCGTCACCATCTGCAGTGATTTTGGAGCCCAAGAAAATAAAGTCTGTCCCTGTTTCCATCGTTTCCCCATCTATTTGCCATGAAGTAATGGGACAAGATGCCATGATTTTAGTTTTTTGATTGATGAGTTTTAAGCCAGCTTTTTTCACTCTCCTCTTTCACTTTCAGGAGGTTCTTCAGTTTCTTCATTTCCTACCATAAGGGTGGTGTTATCTGCATATCTGAGATTACTGATATTTCTCCTGGCAATCTCGATTCCAGCTTGTGCTTCATCCAGCTCAGCATTTCTCATGATGTATGGTGCATATAAGTTAAATAAGCAGGGTGACAATATACAGCTTTGAAGTACTCCTTTCCTGATTTGAAACCAGTCTATTGTTCCATGTCCAGTTCTAACTGATGCATCTTGACCTGCATACAGATTTCTCAGGAGGCAGGTCAGGTGGTCTGGTATTCCCATATCTTGAAGAAATTTCCACAGTTAGCTGTGATGCACATAGTCAAAGGCTTTGTCATAGTCAATAAAGCAGAAGTAGATGTTTTTCTCAAGCTCTGTAGATTTTTCTATAATCTAATGGGCTGGAAGAAGCACAAGCTGGAATCAAGATTGCCAGGAGAAATATCAATAACCTCAGATATGCAGATGACACCACCCTTATGGCAGAAAGTGAAGAGGACTAAAAAGCCTCTTGATGAAAGTGAAGGAGAAGAGTGAAAAAGTTGGCTTAAAGCTCAACATTCAGAAAACTAAGATCATGGCATCTGGCCCCATCACTTCATGGGAAAAAGATGGGGAAACAGTGGAAACAGTGTCAGACTTTATTTTTGGGGGCTCCAAAATCATTGCAGATGGTGATTGCAGCCATGAAATTAAAAGACACTTACTCCTTGGAAGGAAAGTTATGACCAACCTAGATAGCATATTTAAAAGCAGAGACATTACTTTGCCAACAAAGGTCTGTCTAGTTAAGGCTATGGTTTTTACAGTAGTCATGTATGGATGTGAGAGTTGGACGGTGAAGAAAGCTGAGCACCGAAAAATTGATGCTTTTGAACTGTGGTGTTGGAGAAGACTCTTGAGAGTCCCTTGGACTGAGAGGAGATCCAACCAGTCCTTCCTAAAAGAGATCAGTCCTGGGTGTTCATTGGACGAACTGATGTTGAAGCTGAGACTACAATACTTTGGCCACCTCATGAGAAGAGTTGACTCATTGGAAAAGACCCTAACACTGGGAAGGATTGGGGGCAGGAGGAGAAGGGGACGACAGAGGATGAGATGACTGGATGGCATCACTGACTCAATGGACATGGGTTTGGGTAAGCTCCAGGAGCTGGTGATGGACAGGGAGGACTGGCGTGCTGCGATTCATGGGGTTGCAAAGAGCTGGACACAACTGAGCGACTGAACTGACTGAACTGAATAGATGTTGGCAATTTGATCTCTGGTTCCTTTGCCTTTTCTAAATCCAGCTTGAACATCTGGAATTTCATGGTTCACATACTGTTGAAGCCTGGCTTGAGAATTTTGAGCACTAGTGTGCTAGCATGTGAGATGAGTGCAATTGTGCAATAGTTTGAGCATTCTTTGGCATTGCCTTTCTTTGGAATTGGAATGAAAACTGATCTTTTCCAGTCCTGTGGCCATTGCTGAGTTTTCCAAATTTGCTGGCATATTGAGAGCAGCACTTTCACAGCATTATCTTATAGGATTGGAAAAAGCTCAACTGGAATTCCATCACTTCCACAAGCTTTGTTCATAGTGATGCTTCCTAAGGCCCACTTGACTTCACATTCCAGGATGTCTGGCTCTAGGTGAGTGATAACATCATGATTACCTGGGTCATGAAGATCTTTTTTATATATTTCTTCTGTGTATTCTTGCCACTTCTTAATATCTTCTGCTTCTGTTAGATCCATACCATTTCTGTCCTTTATTGAGCCCATCTTTTCATGAAATGTTCCCTTGGTATCTCTTAATTTCCTTGAAGAGATCTCTAGTCTTTCCCATTCTATTGTTTTCCTCTATTTCTTTGCATTGATCACTGAGGAAGGCTTTCTTATCTCCCCTTGCTATTCTTTGAAACTCTGCATTCAAATGGGTATATCTTTCCTTTTCTCCTTTGCCTTTACTTTCTCTTCTTTTCTCAGCTATTTGTAAAGCCTCCTCAGACAACCATTTTGCCTTTTTGCATTTCTTTATCTTGGGGATGGTCTTGATCACTGCCTCCTGCACAATGTCATGAACCTCAGTCCATAGTTATTCAGGCACTCTATCAGATCTAATCCCTTGAATCCGTTTGTGACTTCCACTGTATAATCATAAGGGATTTGATTTAGGTCATAGCTGAATGGTCAAGTGGTTTTCCCTACTTTCTTAAACTTAAGTCTGATGTTTGCAATAAGGAGGTCATGATCTGAGCCACAGTCAGCTCCTCATCTTGTTTTTGCTGACTGTATAGAGCTTCTCCATCTTTGGCTGCAAAGACTATAATCATTCTGATTTTGGTATTGACCATCTGGTGATGTCCATGTATAGAGTCATCTTTTGTGTTGTTGGAATAGGGTGTTGCCATGACCAGTGCATTCTCTTGCAAAACTGTTAGACTTTACCTTGCTTCATTTTGTACTACAAGGCCAAACTTGCCTCTTACTCCAGGTATTGCTTGACTTCCTACTTTGCATTCCAGTTCCCTATAATGAAAAGGACATCTTTTTGGGGGTGCTAGTTCTAGAAGGTCTTGTAGGTCTTCATAGAACCCTTCAACTTCAGCTTCTTTGGCATTAGTGGTTGGGGCATAGACTTGGATTACTGTGATGTTGAATGGTTTACTTTGGAAACGAACAGAGATTGTCTGTCATTTTTGAGATTGCACCCAATGAAGTACTGCATTCCGGACTCTTGTTGACTATGATGATGGCTACTCCATTTCTTCTAAGGGATTTTTGCCCACAGTAGTAGATATAATGGTCATCTGAATTAAATTTGCCTTTTCCAGTCCATTTTAGTTCACTGATTCCTAAAATGTAGACACTCACACTTGCCATCTCCTGTTTGACCACTTCCAATTTACCTTGATACATGGGCCTAACATTCCAGGTTCCTACCCAATATTGTTCCTTATAGCATCAGACTTTACTTCCGTTACCAGTCACGTCCACAGCTAGACATTGCTTTGTTTTTGCTCCATCTCCTCCTTGTTTCTGGAGTTATTTCTTCACTCTTCTCCTGTAGCATATTGGGCACCTACTGACTGGTCTGGTTAGAGATTCCCAAACATTAGTGAATGGAAAAATTATTTGGAGGGATAAAGGGTTTATACACTTTCCTGGCATTGTCCCCATTAGTTCTGGGTGAGGTCTTGAAATTGAATTTAACAATGACTCAGCTGATTCCTACTGAAGGTACTCCATGGACCAGACTTTAGGAAACACACACCTAGTGTGACCAAGCTTGCAGAGCGTTGCTTAGGAATCACCCTAGCCTGTGCTGTGCTTAGTAACCATGTGGCTTTGGTTCACAGAAGAGCCGGAGAACATACGATGGAACAGGAGAGACAAGCACAGAGCCATGATGTCTCTGTGCCCGGGCTGGCTGCCCTGCGGTTGGGAAGTAAGGCTTATTTTTGATGAGTAGAGAGGGACTTAGCAAGTTCCTAGGGAAAGGAAGTCTCCTAACATCTTAGATTTCTTCATTCTAGTAGTCAGAATCTCATTTCCAATCAGATCATCAAGAGTATTTAAGGCGATAAGATGATCAATTTCCTGATTGTGACTGCAAACTCAAAACAGTATGTTTATGGCTTGGAATCACAGAGAAGAGCATCTCTCACTGATGATCTTTACTTAAGGTTACAAGTCAGACCAATACATTCTGAGACAGCTTGTCTATCAAGTCACCTAAAGTTCCACTCTTGATCAGTAGACAAAGACCTGAGTCCCAAGAGGAAACCTGTGATTAATCAGTCAATGGCCAAACAGCCATATATAAGTGGCTAAATTTGCTCTCTCCACTTCATACCCTATTTGTGACTAGAATTGCATCTTTGTTGTTGTTCAGTCGCTCAGTAATGTCCAACTCTTTGCAACCCCATGGACTACAGCACACCAGGCTTCCCTGTCCTGCACCTTAGTACATATAAAAAAAAATCAACTTGCTGCAAAAATCACACCCAAAATTGGTATTTTGTGAACATTTAATGGTAAAATGGATGAGGAGAACTATTACATTATGTACAGCATTTCACTTAAAAAATTTAAAAACCTATTTTGCCAAACAGTTTAATAACCACCCCCCCTCCTAGTTTACACAGTCCACTAAACAAAGCCCTCTAATGTTAGTATTTCGGGGAACCAAGCCACGTATGAAACCCCAGTGGAGTGGGAACACTGCGATCAGTTAAACTTTTGATCCCCGACTTCCTCTGTAAATCAACAGAAGGAAGTTGTTTCCCTTCTTATTAGCCACCAGCTCCTAAATGTTCCTTTCCTTTGAAATCTAAAATAAAAATGGGAAATATTTTTAGCTCCTGAATTGATTAACTGGTTGATCAGCATTTACAGAACGTATCTGTTAGGACCTGTGGGAGCAATTTCTTAGACAATTTCAATTTCGAAGTTGTCTTCTATTTGCCTAAAGTGATCCTTTCCCTTAAGTGCAGTGAGGTGGCTGAATGTCAGTGCTGTTTCTTTCATGGCCAACAACGAGCCTTACTCTAACGGGAGTGACCTCCTCCATTTTGGATGACATTCCCTGATAATACATCAAGTCTGACATTTAACCCTTATACAACTCAGTAAAAATAAAGGCTCCTGCTGTTTTAATGCCTATGGGAGAATCAGATGTGCTCAGCAATGTAATCATTCCTGTTAAGAGGAGTCTTAACCTTCAAGTTTTTAATGTTTTTCGGAAGCTAACAGCTGAGAGTAGATAAATGTCAGTACATTGCTCATATTAAAGTTTAACTGTATTATTTTTGTAGAATAGTGGGCTAGTTCATACAATTGACTTTTTTTTTTTTTACACCAAATATAGGAATATGAGAAGCAGAAGTCAAAAAGACAAAAGCAGAATCTTGGAAGAGTAAAGTATGATAGGGTTTTAGAGATGATGATACTAAATCTCCTCATTTTACAGATAAGGAAAATGAGGTTCAGAGAAAAGTCCCTGCTCTCCAAATAGATCACACTTTCCAGCTTATGTTTGTCCTGCTTCTACCTGGAACTTTCTGCTCTCTTTCTTCCATTTGAGCAGAATATACATACTCTAAATTCCCACTGCAAGTCCACTAGTGATTGTCTCTATTGTAGTCTGAAGTATTGCTTTAAATAGTTGGCCTTATATTTATCTCTTTAGGGGAGTGCCTTAATTATCCTTTTATTCTCAGTTCCAATTGCAATATGTTGTACAGAGAAGTTACTTTAAAAAAACAAACCTGAGTGACTTCTTCAAGGTCACACAAGTAGCCTTAAGAAAAACCACTGATTATGCAAGTCTCTGTGAGAGCTCATTAACTTTATTTGGCTAACTTTGTTATATTGACTCAAAGACTGTAGAAGAATTGGCTATGTCTGTTATGCTTCTCATTTTAACAGAATACATCTGGAAAAGGTGAAAGTATTGAAAAGACTCAGGTGTTTTTTTTTTCTTTTTTTTTTCTTTTGACACTGGATCTCATCTTTATAGAAATGAGAAACAAACAACAAGACCTTGAAACTTGAACAGCATAGGAATAAATGTTGGTTCTCCTATTATTTGTGAAATTATTCAGCTGATATGAACTGTCTACACGAGCTATTATTCAACTCATCTGGATATCCCTTTCTAAAAGGGATATTGTAGATGTAAATGAGATTTATGAGATTATGTTTGCAAAGCACAGGAAAACAGTAGGCATTCTATAGAGGTTACTTCTCTCTCATCTTCCCCCATAATTTGACACTTTATAATTTCCAGGCTTTTTTAAAAAATATACATTATCTCATTTGAATCTTATTATAGCTCTGTGGGGTGGGCAGAAGAGATACTACCCTCTAATTATAGACAAAGAAAATGACATTTGAGATGTGTTTCTGAGAAAATAAAATCAGGAATTTTTTGTATCTATCAACATAGAATCTATCCAGTATCACAAATCAATGCTAAATGTTTTCATATGCTAAAGTATAAGATGAACACAAACTCTCTCTTTCATGGATACCTGCACTTTCCTAGCAAAGTCCAAGGGAGTCCAAGATGAACCATGATGGAGTCTCAGAAATAATCATGATGGAGTCTCAGAAATAACCGCAATCCAATCTGACAAGATCTAGTTTAAGTTAGATATATTCTCAATATAATAGGATTATAAAGCAATGCAACTGCTAAGTATAATGAAACATGGAAGTGATTGTTGTCATTAGCTTGTAAACACAATATCCAGACATAGCTTTCTTCATACTGCTGAGATATTTCTTCAGGTTGCATGTGCTCAGTATTTTCCCTGAGTGAGTCAGTCTCTTTATTATTAATATATCTCCAATCTTACTGAGCTTCCCCAGTGGCTCAGGCAGTAAAGAATCTGCCTGCAATGCAGGAGACCCAGCTTTGATCCCTCGGTCAGGAAGATCCTCTGGAGAAGGAAAGGGCAAGCCACTCCAGTGTTTTTGCCTGGAGAAGTCTCTGGACAGAGAGTCTGGTGGGCTACAGTCCATGGGGTTGCAAAGAGTCTGATACGACTGAGTGACCAACACTGTCCAATCTTACTGATGATTTCAAAAGCGTGTGAATAGCTGCTGGCTTCCTCCATGAAGTTCTAGCCATCTCTTACATAATATAGAAGATAGAAGTCAGATTGCTGAAGTACAATGTTGCCTGTGATTCCTTTAAGCAGGGGTGGAAGGGTAAGGGGTGAGTTTACCTTCCCCTTTAAACAAAACATATAGCTAGCAAGTAGTCACAGGCTTTTAATTGAGCTATTATGTGAAAGAGGATGTAAATAATATATGTTTGGCTAAAGCTGGGACAGGACGCTGGCTACAGTTTCATAGCCCAGTTGTTGTACATTTCTATGGCAAACACGTAGAGGAGAATGGGCTCTGCTGGGTGGACGTGGGGGACCCCTTTGCTCACACCTTCACTGCCTGTCTGCTGCTCATCTCGTTTTCAAGCATTCTCTTCTTCCCCCAGATATGATCAATAAACACATGAAGGTGATTCTAGAGTGGGACACAGCCGCGGTCCCCTGTTAGCCAAGCAGGGCATTATATCATGCCCCTAGATCTCCATTCCCTCTGTAGATGCACTCTTTGACTTTCTCTCTCTGTGTGTTAATAGCTCAGCTGTGTCTGACTCTTTGCAACTCTATGGACTGTATCCCGCCAGGCTCCTCTGGCCATGGAATTCTCCAGGCAAGGATACTGGAGTAGGTTGCCATTCCCTTCTCCAAGGGATCTGCCCAACCTCAGGAGAGAACCCGGGTCTCCTGCATTGCAGGCAGATTCTTTACCATCTGAGCCAGCAAGGAAGCCCCTGAGCACTGCCAATAGGGAAAACAGCCTAGAAAGAACTTTGTCCTCTTTGAAGATAAAGCACCTCTTTTCTTGTAACCCCATGATTAAACTGTCTCCTCTTCAACCTCATGTTTGTTCAGTTTTTTTTTTTATTACTCCCTACAGTTCATCATTCCAAGTCCTGCAATAAAATGTAAAAGGCATTGAAAACTATACTTCGATATAGAGTTGGAATGCTACGGTAGCTTTCAAAATTTTCCTAGGAATCCTAAAGTCTTCTCAATGTGCTAAGTTCCAGAGAAGCCAACTATTTTACCACTTTTCTTTCATTGCCACTCTTTCACATATGCCTGCACCCAGATACTTTTAGACAGGGTATAAAGACCGGGATAAAGAAGGAAGGGTGGTGGGTATGGCAGCAGTGGGTGACTAGGAGTTTCTTAGGGAGAGAGATATCTGATATGTGGAAAGGAATCATGAAAATAAATCAACTTAGAGGCATGACTTTGTCAAATCATTTCTTTAAATAAACTTTTTTATATTTTAATAGTTGTAGATCTACAGAAAAATTGCTAAAATAATACAGTGAGTTCCCTTATGTTCTTGTTGTTTAGTTGCTAAATTGTATCTAGCTCTTTTGCAAACCTACGGACTTTATTTAGCCTGCCAGTCTCCTCTGTCCATGGAATTTTCCAGGCAAGAATACTGGAGTGGGTTGCCATTTCCTTCTCTAGGGCATCTTCCCTACCCAGGGATCAAACCCACATCTCCTGAACATCACTTGCATTGCAGGTGGATTCTTTACCCACTGAGCACCAGTGAAGCCCAGGTTTCCTTATATCCCACACCTGATTTCCCCTATTACTAACATCTTTCATTACTATGGTATATTTGCCAGAACAAACCAGTGTTATACATTTTTATTAAATAGATATTAACATAAATTATGCTACATTGACACAAGTTCATTGATATTAAATATATATAATTGTTAAAGTCTGGACGGATTAGCCTGGTGGGCTACAGTCAATTGGATTGCAAAGAGTCGGACACGATTGAGTGACTAACAGTAACTAAACATTCTTCCTTTTTCCTTCTCTTCTTTTTCCTTTTCTTTATTAATCCTGTCTAAATAAATGAAGACCATCACTTGAGACAGTGCAAGACTGCTGATTCAGAGTTTGCTATAGCAAGGGAGTCAGGAACTTAAAGACAGGCAGAGAAAAGAAAAGTTCTAGAGTGGAAAAGAGGGAAGGCCCATGTGTGCCCTACTGGAAACTGTTCGTGTGAGAAGCTGTAGGCAAGCTAACATCTTATGGAAAATCCCAAATGAACTTTTTGGCCAATCCAATAGAAGTAGGGCATCCTAGGCGATTGGGTATGGGGGTCTCTTTGACTTCCTCTGCTCAGTCCTAAGTTGGAATCAAAGACAAAAATTAGAGAAGCAGTCAGTTATGAACCAGTTCCTGGCCATTAAGAGATTACCATAACAGAAGTTATTGGTCACCTTTCTGGATTGCTCCTAGATACAGCAATCTGACTTCGTACCAGTCTGTCTGACAGCAAGCTGGGCTCCTGGGCTGTTTAAAATAGACCAAGGGGTTGCTTTCCTGAGCAAGTTGCTGCAGGTCATGGGTCAGATTTCGATATTTCTATATGGTCTGGTTATTTTCCATTCATATACTGAATCTCTCACGCCTCTAACTCTTTCATCTCCTTTTCTCCAAACCTTTTCTCATTTTGCCTTATTTCTTCTTAATACTTGTCTTTTCTCAGTGCTCAGTAAAGACTGGAAAAGAAGAATGTGAAATGTGGCCAAAATTCAATGTGTAAGGAAACATTTTCTTCATTTGCATCAAGCTCTCAGTAACTCTTGTCTTAAAAGATGGAGAATTAGGGAAATTTTGTGATCCAGAAAGTTCAGTAAAGTTTGTTTTCATGAACACATAGTAAATGCCATGCTATTATTTGACTCTGAGTTTGAGTAAACTCCGGGAGTTGGTGATGGACTGGGAGGCCTGGCGTGCTGCAATTCATGGGGTTGCAAAGAGTCGGACACAACTGAGTGACTGAACTGAACTGAACTGATGATCACACATAATATTGAAATGCTTCTCTGTACAAGTTTCCCAGAAAATAGAAACTTAAAACTTGAAAACATTAATTAGTATCTTCTGGACGTGAAGTTGGAATGAACATACTTCATTTTCTTTACTGGACTTTATAACATGTGGAACCATTTTGAGATAAGGTAGCAGAAAAATAACATAGCCTTCAATAGATACCTCTAAAATAGTTCATCCTTCTCACTTTAGAAACTCTGAATGAATCCTAAATGTGGCCATTTGACCTAACAGTGCTTCCTGTCTGAGATGCATTCAAAAAAAAAAAAAGGCTTTAAAGAAAGTAGATGTTTGTGTCTTCTTGAAATATTACTCACTGGAGCAGTAAACCTAAGTGAATCAGTGAGCAGTAAGAGTGAGAAACTCATTTAAATTAAGAGCTAGAACTTTTATTTTTATGGAACACCTGTTCCTGTGTGCTGAAGATCTGTGATCAAAGTGCTAGGAATATATTCAATTTTCATATTCATTGCAGATTTGCTAAGTTTGTGGATCACACTTTATTATGTGAAATTTATTTTTAATGGAATTCTTCCTCTCTTTTGGATTTGTAAAGCTAATTAGGCATTGATACCTTTAGCTGTGAACACCTGCACCATTTTCTCTGATCCACTCTCTACCCACCCCACCCCACCCCGGTAGAGCGGGGTTTTTCCAAGGGAAATGAATATTGCCATATGTCTCCAAGCCCAAAGAGAAGGGAGTTAGGTTAAACACTAGGTCACAACAACCTCCTACTGGAAAAAAAGTACCCAAGAACAGCATTTTTGAAGGTGATCCAGCTGTGCAAGTTGAATCATTGCTCACAGTAATTTTACTAATGCATTCCATCCTGAATTTTAAAAGCCCAATGAGTCATCCTATATGGCCAACTGCTTACATTATTAAGCAGAACATAAAGGCATTTACATACATTGGCATAATTCATTGCTGGATCAACCAAATTAACTTCTACTTTCGGAAGCCTTCAGACTTCACTTGAACAAAATAAATGGTCCTTTAACCAGTGAAATGTGCTGGCAAATGTAGAATTAAAATGTCATCTATTCAGAATTTTTTATTTTATTTATTCTATTTTTTATTTACTATTATTTTTTTATTATGTGTCTATGTTGTTCTTTCATGAAAGTAGTTCACCAGTACAGGTGAATCTGGAGAACAAAGGGCTAGGTGAAGTTGTCTAACATGCTAACATAACACCCATGTGAGGATATAGGATATTCTCCTGACTTGACTTACCCAGAAAGTATCCTTCAATTCATTTCAGAGAGGCAGAGAGTAGAATAAATTCTCTCTGGACGGTGTATTGAGTATAGACCATTTCCAGCTTTATGAAAACCAGATTTATATGAGATTTTTTCAAGTCCTTTATAAAGAAATAGCAATGTTACTGTGTTTGAAAAGAGGTAACAACTTTTTCTAGGTAATAACAGTGTCTCTTCCTGTGGCCATTCTCCACAATTATGACCATCACTCATCATTTATGGTACATGGCACTTTTTATCTTCAGAACATTTGAGGCATTTTATCAAATTTTCCACACATCACTAGGAGGCACAGCTGCCTATAACATTCTGGATATCACACTGTACTTTTGAAAAGTGTCTGGGGATTTTATTTATTGAGTCATTAGTGATAGGAACAGAACATCTATATTTATCACCATCTCTGAAAGAACATGGTCAGTCATTGGTCCAGGATTGGAGAGTATTTGTTTAATCTCCAAGGAAAATATATGATTATTTCCTGTGTTACAGTTACTTTCGTCATGCAATGCTTTCTTATTTTGCCTTTTATATGTTTGTTCTGTAACTGTATCAGTTAGCATGTTGTGTCATCAAACATTGAGTATGGTCTCTACACATTTTACACACAGTGCTCATTAGATAATTATCTCATAGAAAGAGCACAAGTGATACAGCATTAGAGAATATTTATGCAGTTTTTGACGATTTTAAAAGTTAAAAGAGTCTTAAGGAATCCCTATACCACTTTCAAAGATTCTTGAACTTCTCCAGCATTAGGTAACTCACTAACTTAAGCTAGTTTCTGGAGCTGCATAGAGACTGGAATGTTAACATGCATGAAAGGGCTAGAAATAAAGTGTGGCCTTTTCAAGGTGGAAAGGCGAAACTGAGATTCCCAGATAAACTCAGAACCTCTGTGGAACTACAGACTTAGCAAATAGGTTCATGCTAGGAAAAAAGTCTAGATGTTACAACTGGGAGAATCATAGAGATTTGTTTATTTGTTTGAGGTCCTCTATAATTTACTTTAGTTTGGCCTGCCTTCTATTCCTGGGAAAAGTTCCACTTACTAAGAATTTACAACATGCATTTGAGATTTAAATTTATCATACCAAATGGTTCAAGAACACCTAATTATCAAATTAACAAAAATATAAACATAAAATACAAAACCCCTCATATAAATCAAAGAAAGCCACCTAGAATTCACTCCCAAACTTAATAATTCATTTCATGAACCAAAATAAAAAACATGTAAGGGAATAATCTACTGTGATAGAGAGAGCTTTTGGAATTAAAGAACTAAGACCTTTGTATCTTCCTGGGGGAAAGGTATACATGAATTGTTGAATCTGGAAAGTCAAGTATGCATGATGCATGTTAAAAATTTAAGGGTATTTGTAAGAAAATAGAGACTATAAATGTTAAAACAGTGGTGGTATGGGGGAGAAAAGAAATAAACTCTAGAAAACAGGAAAACAGAGAAATAAGAAGCACCAAAAAGCAGGAATTAGCAACAAATAAGCTGGAAGAAATAAATCCATGTATATTATATATCAGTGTGAGAAATTACATCTCTAAGAAGATAAAGTTAATTGTTTTCCCTATTCTTTCTGTTAAGTACAGTTTAAAACTTGGACATTATAAACAAAAATTATCATAAGAACACTCTGAGACCTGAAGAGAAGGCAAATTGGCTGAGGATCTCAGAACAAGAGGAACAGTATAGTGATCTTTTCCCTGAGTTTTTCTTTTTACCTCATATAATCCAAACTTAGAGCTGAAATTAATAGCAACCCAGAAATACCAGCAAGGACAGAGAAAAGGAGCTCCCCAGCTTCCACTGACACCACAAGGGGCTGATTTTGCTATTGCTGGATGGTGATAAAAGTCCTGACTCTCCACTAGGACTCATCTGATACCATCCCAGCAGGAGTAAGTGGGATTCCTCATGATTTATTGCTGGGTGGGTAGGTGGGGGGAAATGTCCAGACTTTCCATATGGTCTCAGGTGACACTGTGGGATGAGGGGACGGGGTGACAACATTACCATCTGCAGAGACAGAAGTCTCTGCTTGTTACTCAACATCACCAGTGGTAAGGGGTTGGGGTGCCTTGTTTCAGTCTGGTGAGAGTGAAAGTCTAGGCTTCTGATTTGGCCACTGTTGGATTTGATGACGATAGAGTGCTCTCTGGGGTGTTTGGCTGGAGAAAAGTGATTGTCGTCCAAAAATGTTTTGTCTTATAGTAATGCTTCTTTCCTGGATCTTTGGCTAGGGAGAGCAGTCTTTAGTTACCTCCAGTCTGGGATTTACATGGCAAAAGGGACTAACACGTGTTCTTCCTCAGGTTGAGGTTCTAGCCATTCTGCCTTCTTCTTTCCAACCTATCAGAGTCTTCTTGGGTTTGTTTTATGCATAACCTGGGCTTCCCAGGTGGCGCTAGTGGTAAAGAACCCGCCTGCCAATGAAGGAGACATAAGAGATGTGGCTTCGATCCCTGGGTCGAGAAGATTCCCCTGGAGGAGGGCATGGCAACGCATTCCAGTATTCTTGCCTGGAGAATCTTGTGGACAGAGGAGCCTGGCCGGCAATGGTCCACAGCCTCACATAGAGTCGGACAGGACTAAGCAACTCGACGCTGGCACTGGCCTACATTCTCTCCAGCATGTTTAGTTACACGCAGTGTGAGGAACGGGGAAAAGTCCTTTCACCATCTTCCTCAAAGTGGAAGATTTCTAGCTTCCTTTCTAAATCTTCTTGCCCCCAGGAATAAAATATGCTATATATTTATAAAGCATATATTATACATATGACATTATATAGCCAAGAGAGCTTAATAGATACACCGCAAGCAGCTTGATATGCTCTGATAGTCTGTATACTAAACTTGGATTTCTGTTCTCCCGTTTCTACCACAACATATTTTGTCTAGAAGAGCATATCCAAAATAGAGACGGCAAGAGGAAAAAAAACTTAAATTGCACTTTCCTTATCATACATTAGCATTACACTATTGACAACTTCCCTCAGCCTTCTGTACGGGAAGTTTATTCCTTTTTTTGTTCTCATGGTTTTTAATGTAATTTTAAATACCTATGTTTATAGTTCTTAGAATTTTCAGAGGTTTGCATATTTTCATCCTACTTCATATGAGTCTTATTTTTTTAGTAATTTTTCATTTTATACTACCATTTATTTAATGTCTGTTAAGCATTCTACCAAATAACTATACTGCTATTAATTTTTAAATGCTATGAAAATGGATTTTCTTTTTTGTTGTGCCACATGGTTTGTGGGATCTTAGTCCCCCAACCAGGGATTGAACCTGTTCTCTTGACAAAGTATGGCATTCTAACCAGTGGACCACCAGGGAATTTGCTGAAAATAGATTTGAGAGTTATTTTTTCATGAAACACGTTTATTCATAAGTCATACTGATTACACGGAAAAATAAACAGACATGGCCTCAACCATCATGGATTTTGCATTCTGTGAGCAAGATAATAATAAGGAAGCAAACAAAAATACTTAGGAATTGCATATTGTGATGGGTGCTGTAAATGGCTTGGAAACGTAACATAGTGGAGAATAATAAAGTAGACTGACCTAGAAGGGTCACCAAGGAAAACTGGACTGAGACAGCTAAGACTTGAAGGAACAAAAAGAAATCAGTTCTACAAAGAGTGACGTAGAGAGTGTCCTAGCAATGAAGAGCAGGAGAGAGAAGATTGCATCACTCACTGACACAGAGGTGGAGAGGATGACCCCCTCACATTTGGAAACCCTTCCATGACCATTTTCCAGTTGGTTTTCTTCAACTCTTCAAGGTGCTGCTTTTGCCTACCATCTGCTCGAGCAGAAGCTGGTCAGGTCTCAAGAAACATGGGTAGTGCCATCTTTTCCGGTGCTGTGGAAGCCTTAGGTCACCAGCTGACTGGTATTCATCTGAAATCAAAACCCCCAAAACAATAACACATTCTGCTTCATCCAGTCTCCAAAACACAAAGCTGAGGGCAGAAACTAAATGAAAAGAACCGCTATGAAGAAACGATTGAAGACTGGGAATAGAATGCCAGGGTTCCAATCTGAAATTCAGCCATGCCTCATTTTTTCTTTTTTATGTGGGTGAGCTGTTGCCTCTACTTGAGAAATTATTCTTTCTTGCCTTAAAGGATAAAAACATTGGAGGTGGAAAAGACCTTTGAGATTCAGTGGTACAGCTCTCTGAGACGAAAACCAGGTGTATACCAATTTCCAACCTCCATATCCAGCAATCCACTGCACCTCACAGCTGTTACACATAAACCTGCCCTGTCTTAGCTCCCAGGAAGTTAAACTGAAATAAATAGTAAGTAATCAGTTTATGTGAATGTGTATGATATGGCATTTGTAAACATAATCTGTTTACATTTTATATGCTTGTACAAAATAGTTGGGTGTTTCAGTTTCCTCAGAATAATAATTAGATGTATTCAAAGAAGCGTTAATGTTACCTAAGGTGAAGTCAAGTACTTACAGTTTTTCTACTTCCATGAGTATTCCTACCTCTGCTGAAGGCAGAGATGGCTAACTAGTAATTGCCTTGGGAGAAGGCAATGAGACACATGATGCATTTTCTCTTTCAGATAATGTTGAGCATCTTTCCAGAGAAGAATAAGAGTTGACAAGAGGGAAAAGCATGGGAGAGATTTGTTTTTAGATGATCCAAACACCAACTGTAAGCCTCAAAGGAAAAAGATACACCAGACAGAAATAAAAATGAATGATGACTTAATAGGGACAGTATTAGACAGGGAACTCAGAATTTTAACTATGCCACTTAAAAGTTTTCTCCTTTGGATCAGAAGGAGAATCAAGGCATAATCTATGGCCAAACATAAGACTCTAGCAAGATAGACTTCGTGTTTCTGAGATTTTTTTTTTTTAATTTTCTACTTTGGATGTAAGTAATTTGAAATAAACATATTTTTACTCTTGTGATATCCCCCACTTTATTCACTGCCTACTGAGCTCATTCAACCTGACAATCTCCATTCTACTTCTCCTAGGACCAACATCTCCCAAAGTATCTTCTGTGAGTTCTGTTATAATTTCAAAGTATATCTCAGAAAAGAAAGATTCTATGTAAAGTTAAATTTGAGAAATGCTGAGTTAAACAAAAGCTACATGTTCATCTTCTTTAGGGCTTTACCAAAATAAGTTGCCTTTCCCACATCTATTTGAGCAAAAAACACTCTATGCATCAAGAAAGATATTCCTCAAGACAGAACTTAGGAACCAAAATCCTTCACTCTCTAGACAAGCTGCAATATCAAAACACAACTCATGGAATTCTTATATGAAATGAAAAAGCATGACTTTCATTTCTCCTTTCACATTGCAAAAATGCTCCACAGAATAAGAGTCTGTTATGATTTGCCACTTAGGGTACACATCTCTGTGCAGAAGCAAGGAGTGTTCATTCTTTGTACCTCCTCATCTGCCCCAAAGCTTGTACCGGACAACGCGATTATTTATTCTTGCTTTCAGATAGCCCAGAGCAGGTGCCAGGAACCTCATCACTATTCTCCCCCTTGTTTTTCTTTCTTCTTTTATATCATGTATCAGTCCATAGGGTCATGAAAGAGTCAGAGATGAAAGTCGGACATGACTTAGCTACCGAACAACAACATCATTGCTAGTCATAAATGACAAATTCATGCTTATTGTGGAAAATTCACCAGAGAAAAAGAACATTAAAAATCTGAATTGATATTGTATAAACTTATCTACAAATGTATGTGTGTGTGCACGTGCTCAATTGTGTCCGATTCTTGGCAATCCCATGAACTGTAGCTCACCAGGCTCCTCTGTCCATGGAATTTTCCAGGCGAGAATACTGGAGTGGGTTACCATTTCCTACTCCGGGGGATCTTCCTGACCCAGGGATCAAACCCTCATCACTTGTGTCTCCTGCATTGGGAGGTGGATTCTTTACCACTAGCGCCACATGTATATTTAGTAATAAATGCATGAGAACAGCCAAAAAATCATGAAGCAAAAGAACAAGAGTAAAAGTTGTTTAGGAAATTTGCCTTAACAGATATCACAATATACTAAATATTCACTGTAATATAATCAATATAATAGTGCATAGGAATGGACAAACAAATTATTTGAACCAAAGAGAAAATCCAAGAATAGATCCAAGAAAATACAATAACATGGGACAAGTGGATATTTAAATTCAATGAGGAACAGTGATTTATTTTAAAGAGGCTAACTGGACAACAGCTATATCTCAGGAAGAAAATGAAATTACATCTCTTTCACATATTCTTTACAAAATAAATTACAACTGGATTATACACTTAAATTTACTTATTTTAAATGAAAGAATAAACCCTTAGCAGAAAATGCAGGAAATTATATGTTTAAAATATAAGAAGGAGATTTTTTTTATTAAGACAAATACCTCAAACTACTAAGAAATAAATATTTCAATATACAAATATATAAATTTTATATGCAAAAATATAAAATTAAAAGTCAATAGGTAACCCTGATACAAAAATCAGACAAAGACATGACACAAAAGAAGAAGGTTACAGGCCAATATTTTTTGTGAACATAGATGCAAAAATCCTCAACAAAATATTAGCAGACCAAATCCAACAATGTATTAAAAGGATAAAGATGCAGAAAGAAAAAAAGTGGGGGGTGGGCTTCCCTGTTAGCTCAGCAGTAAAGAACCCACCTGAAATGGAAGAGATGTGGGTTCAATCCCTGGGTCAGGAAGATACCCTGGAGAAAGCAATGGCAACCCACTCCAGTATTCTTGCCTGGAGAATCCCATGGACAGAGAAGCCTGCGGGGCTACAGTCCATGGGGTTGCAAAGAGTCAGACATGACTGAAGCAACTTAGCAGCAGCACGGAAAAAAAAGAAAACATCCATTCATGATTAGAAAAAAAATTCTCACCAAAGTGGGACCATATCTTAACATAATAAAAGCCATTTACAACAAACCTGAAGCCAGTACAATACTCAACAATGAAAAGCTGAAAGGCTTCCTGCTACATTCAGGAACAAAGCAAGGATGCCTACACTTACTGTTTCTATTCAACATAATATGGGAAGTCATAGTCACAACAGTCAGATAAGGAAAAGAAATAATTTTATTTCTTTTGTAAATTTCTTTATGTAAATTGGAAGAGATAAAACTGTCACTATCCGAGTTGACATGACACCAACTATGGAGAACCCTAAAAGCTCCACACAAAAACTATAACTAATAAATGAACTTAGCAATGTAGAGTGTTACAAGATTAATATACAGAAATCTGTTACCGTTTTTTATACTAACAATGAAGTATCGGAAAGATGATAATCCATTTAAAATCATATCAAAAAAACAATGAAATACTTAGCAATAAGTTTAACCAAGGAGGTGAAAGTCCTATATGCTGAAAACTGTAAAATAAAAAAAAATAACTGATGAAAGGAATTGAAGATGATTCAAAGAAATGGAAAGATATCCCATGCTCTTGGATTGCAAGAATTAATTTTGTTAAAATGGGCATACTACCCAAAGCAATCTACAGATTTAATGCAATCTCTATCAAAATACCCATAACAGTTTTCACATAATTAGAACATGTAATCCTAAAATTTATATGGAACCACAAAAGACCTAGAATTGCCAAAGCAATCCTGAGAGAAAAGAACAAAGCTGGAGGCATAAACCTTCCAGACTTCAGACAATACTACAAAGCTACAGTAATAAAAAAAACATGGTATTGGTACAAAACCAGACATATGGCTCAGTGGAATAGAACAGAGAGTCCAGAAATAAACCCACACATCAAAGTGAGAATATACAATAGAGAAAAGAGTCTCTTCAGCAAGTCATGTTGGGAAAGCAGGAAAGCCACATGTAAATCAATGAAGTTAGAATACTTCCTCATACCATGCACAAAACTAAACCCAAAATGGCTTAAAGAGTTATAAATAAGACATGACACAGTAAAACTCCTAAAAGAGAACATAGGAAAACTATTCTGACACAAATTGAAGCAATATTTCTTAGTTCACTTTCCCAAGGCAAAATAATAATAAAAGCAAAACTAAGCAAATGGAGCCTAATCAAACTTAAAAAGCCTTTGCACAGAAATGGAAGCCATTAACAAAAGAAAAAGACAACCCACAGAATGGGAGAAAATATTTGCGGATGATGCAACTGACAATGAGTTAGCATCCAAAATATATAATACAAGCAATTCATATAGCACAATATCGAAAAATCAAACCATCCAATTGAGATTTGATAAAAGACCTAAATAAACATTTTTCCAAAGAAGCCATATAGATGACCAATAGGCACATGAAAAGATGTTCAATGTCACTAATTATTAGAGAAATGCAGATCAAAACCACAATGAGGTATCACCTCATACCAGTCAGAGGGACTATCATCAACAAATCTATAAATAATAAATGCTGGAAAGTACGCAGGGAAAAAGGAATCTTCCTATATACTGTTGGTGGGAATGTAAATTGACACAGCCAACATGTTCCTTAAAAAGGTAAAAATAGAGTTGCCATATGATCCAGAAATCCCACTCCTGGGCATATATCTAGATAAAAAACATACTTCAAAAAGATACATGTACCCCAATGTTTATAGTAGTACTACTTATAGTAGCCAAAACATAGAAACAGCCCAAGAGCTCATTAAGAGACAGTTGGCTTAAGAAAACATGATACACACACACACACACACACACACACCCATGATGGAATACTACTCAGCCATAAAACAACAAAGTATTGCCATTTGCAGCAACAATTTTACTTAATGAAGTATATCATACTTATCTAAGTAAACCAGGTGAAGAAAATATCATATGATATCACTTATATGTAAAACCTAAAAAAAATACAAATGAATCTGTATATGAAACAGAAATAGACCCACAGCAAAAAAAACAAATTTATGGTTACCAAGAGGGAGAGAGAGCAGAGAAGAGACAAACTGGGAGTTTGATGCTGACAGATGCAAACTACTACACATAAAATAGATATGCAGCAAATATTTATTATATTGCAGAGGGAATTATGTTCAATATCTTTAAATAACCTATAATGAAAAATTCTAAAATATATATAGTATATGTGGATATAAATCACTTTGTTGTACACCTGAACTAACACAATATTGTAAATCAAATATACTTCAATAAAAAAGTCAATAAGTAAATGTTTGGCTTTGAAAAAATGAAAGCAGATGATAAGCAAAAATGCTTATAATTGTGATACACAGGGATTCTTCATAAATGTAAGAAAAACATAAGGCAACTCAAGAGAAAAATTGGCAAAAATAGAAAAAAGCATTTCACAGAATACAAATTCTAATCACAAAATTAATGCCAACTAGGTAAATTCACCTGAAGGTGATCATAAAATATAATTGTATACCACTAAGATTAGCACATATTTTATTAAAAAACCAATATTTATTGCTGGAAGAAATCTGAGATGAAAATGTTAACTGTTACTGTCATGTAGAATGTAGAAAGAAATCTGGCAAGAGCAATTGAAGGTAAATATATGCCATTTAATAATAAATTCCTACTCCTAGTGGTATTTCCCACTGGGGGGAAAAAAAGCCTCATTGTATACAGATGTATGCACATAGATGACTATTGCAGAATTATTTGTATAGGCAAAAAATGCAAGTAAGTTTCTCTTTTACTGAGAAGTAGAAAGATGGGAAAAGCATGGCTGCTCCCACACTACCATTAAGAAAACCTGAATCAGCTAAAAAATCACAACTTCTCTTGACATCATCAGAATAAACAGAGGTGGACACACCCCTCCCAGGCAAGACAAAATAGGCAGACAGACTTGCTTGTGACAAATGAGAGGAAGAAGAGCTGGTTATTCAGCTATTCAGATGGTCTCATGTAGGGTCTCTTTTTCATTGAACCTCATCAGATGCTTATAAGAAATACTGAGGGCAGGACAGAATAGAGTAACACCCCCCTCCCCACCCCACCGCCACCTTACACACGGCTTTTGGCCTCAATAGGCAGGAGGAGATTAGGAACACTGTGTAGAAGTCACAGAGCCTCACCACCCCTGGCCTCTACCACAGACATTTGTCTCATTTGAAACCGAAGCCTTAAGCATCTAAGAGATAATAAATGCCATTATCTGAAGGGTACACATTAAGACTAATGGTGGCTGGTGGAAAAATAAAACAACATTACTACTAGGCATGCTTTCAAATTGTGGTTCTGGAGAAGACTCCTGAGAGTCCCTTGGACTGCAAGGAGATCAAAAGAAAATCAACCCTAAACATTCATTGGAAGGACTGATGCTGAAGCTGAAGTTCCAATACTTTGGCCACCTGATGCAAAGAGCCAACTCATTGGAAAAGACCCTGGTGCTGGGAAAGATTGAGAGCAGGAGGAGGGGAGACAACAGAAGATAAGATGGTTGGATGGCATCACTGACTCGGTGGAGATGAGTTTGAGCAAACTCCTGGAGATGTGAAGAACAGGGAAGCCTGGTGTGCTGCAGTCCATGGGGTCGCAGAGTCGAACACCACTTAGCAATTGAACAACAACTACTACTAGGAATAAGTAAAAAAATAACATTGGGTCCTAGACTCTTAGGTCAATGCCACTGGAGGTCACTTACCCCTGGGGTGGACTTCCCTGGAGGCTCAGACAGTAAAGCATCTGCCTGCAATGCAGGAGACCCAGGTTTCATCCCTGGGTTGGGAAGGTCCCCTGGAGCAGGGAATGGCAACCCACTCCAGTATTCTTGCCAGGAGAATTCCATGGACAGAGGAGCCTGGTGGGCTACAGTCCATGGGGTCACAAAGAGTCAGACACAACTGAGCAACTAAACTTTCACTTTCACACCACTGGGGAATATGATGGGGAATCCCTCCTATAAGATTTTCTACCAATAAAAAGAAAGCTTTGGTTCCCATGGAGAGGAGAGCCAAGAAGGCTGAGAAAGCCCTACCTTTAAGGCCTGCCTATGAGGGAGTCGAGGCCAGAAACACCACCAGTGGCCTGGCAAAGCCCTGAATAATATGAACTTCAGTCTAGCAGTGGCAGAGGGAAAAGAACTTGGAGCAGGCCTTCCTTCATTCAGGAAAGGACAGGCATGAAAGGCTGAATGTAAGCCTGTAACCCCTGCTGGCGCAGATGGTAAAGAATCGGCCTGCAATGTGGGAGACTTGGATTTGATCCCTGGTTTGGGAAGATCCCATGGAGGAGGGCATGGCAACCCACTCTAGTATTCTTGACTGGAGAATCCCATGGACAGAGGAGCCTGGTGGGCTACAGCCCATGGGGTCGCAGAGTCCATACGACTGAGCAACTCAACACAGCACAGCTCAAGACTGTAACACAAACACTAAGAAAAGCCTCTGACATGACAGCCCTCTCCCTAAACACAAAGGAACAGGAGATTAATGCTGGAATTTTCTTTTCTTTTCTTTCCTTTTTGGTAGCAGCTTTATTGAGATATAGTTTATACCACATGTAATTCATCAGTGTGAAGTGTACAACTCATGCCTTTTAGGACATTCACAGAGTTGTGCAATCACCACTACAATCAGTTTCAGAACCTTTTCATCAGCTGCCCCCCGAAATTCTGTACCACTTGTATATCCTCACCCCTTCCCTTGCCCCCCCAACTCCAGCTCTTAGACAAGTAGACAGCTTGAAACTGCTCTCTGTGCCTATTAGTTAGTTCATGTTAGTCGCTCAGTCATGTCCAGCTCTTTGCGACCCCCTGGACTGTAGCCCGCCAGGCTTGTCTGTCCACAGGATTTTCCAGGCTAGAGTACTGGAATGAGTTGCCATTTCCTCCTCCAGGGGATCTTGCCGACCCAGGGATCAAACCCATGTCTCTTACATTCCCTGCATTGGGAGGAAAGTTCTTTACCAGTAGCACCACCTTTTCTATTCTGAACATTTCCTCTAAATGAAATCATATAGTTTGTGACATTTTGTGACTGATTTCTTTCACTTAGCATGGTGTTTCATGCGGTGGCCTGTGTCAGCATTTCATTACTATTTATGGCCAAATAATAAAACCACATTGTGTCTATCAGTACATCAGTTGGTGTTTCCACGTTAGAGATATTATGAATAATAATGGGGGGTATGCTTTTAGGAGTGTAACAGCTGGGGCAAATGGTGATTCTCTGTTTTGCTTTTTGAGGAACTGTTCTCCAGAGTGGCTGTGTCATTTCTATTCCAACCAGCAGTATATGAAAATTCAAACTTATCCACAGACTTGCCAAACCTTGTTATCTGTCTTTTAGATTATACCCATCCTAGCAGATGAGAAATGGTATCTCAACATGGTTTTGATTTGCATTTCCCTAATGATGTTGAGGGCTTCCCTGATAGCTCTGTTGGTAAAGAATCCGCATGCAATGCAGGAGACCCTGGCTCAATCCCTGGGTTGGGAAGCTCCCCTGGGGAAGGGAAAGGCTACCCACTCCAGTATTCTGGCCTGGAGAATTCCAAGGACTGTATAGTCCATGGAGTCGCAAAGAGTTGGACACGACTAAGCGACTAAGTACAATAATGTTGACTGTCTTTACATTAACTTGTTGTCCATTTGTAAAATGGACTGAATAGGTCCATTTGGAAATTTTTCCATTGGAAGAAAATGTATGAATAAGTCGTTTGACCATCTTTAATAGGGTTGTGTGTGAGTGATTAGTCGCTCAGTTGTGTCTGACTCTTTTCGACCCCACGGACTGTAGCCTGCCAGGCTCTTATGCCCATGGGGATTCTCCAGGCAAGGATATTGGAGTGGGTTGCCATGCCCTCCTCCAGGGGCTCTTCCTGACCCAGAAATGAAACCATGGTCTCCTGCATTGCAGGGCCATTCTTTACCAGCCGAGCTACTATGGAAGCCCCTTTAATAGGGTTATTTGCCTTTTATTATTAAATTGTAAGAGTATTCTGTATGTTCTGTATGTATGCATGCTCAGTCACTTCTGTATCAGTTTAGTCACTCAGTTGTGTTCGATTCTTTGTGACCCCATGGACCACAGCAAGCCAGGCTTCCCTGTCCATCACCAACTCTCAGAGTTTACTCAAACTCATGTCCGTTGAGTCAGTGATGCCATCCAACCATCTCATCCTGTCACCTCCTTCTCATCCAGCCTTCAAACTTTCCCAGCATCAGGGTCTTTTCAAATGAGTCAGTTTTTCACATCAGGTGGCCAAAGTACTGGAGTTTCTGCTTCAGCATCAGTCCTTCCAATGAATATTCAGGACTGATTTCCTTTAGGATGTATTAGTTGGATCTCCTTGCAGCCCCAGAGACTCTCAAGTCTTCTCCAACACCACAGTTTGAAAGCATCAGTTCTTCGGCACTCAGCTTTCTTTATAGTCCAACTCTCACATCCATACATGACTATTGGAAAAACCATAGCTTTGACTAGATGTACCTCTGTTAGCAGTGTAATGTCTCTGCTTTTTAATATGCTATCTAGATTTGTCATAGCTTTTCTTCCAAGGAGAAAGTGTTTTTTTTTTTAATTTCATGGCTACAATCACCATCTGCAGTGATTTTGGAGCCCAAGAAAAGAAAGTCTGTCACTGTTTCCATTGTTTCCCCATCTATTTGCCATGAAGTGATGGGACTAGATGCCATGATCTTAGTTTTCTGAATGTTGAATTTTAAGCCAACTTTTTCACTCTCCTCTTTCATTTCCATCAAGAAGTTCTTCAGTTCTTCTTCACTTTCTGCCATAAGGGTGGTGTTATCTGCATATCTGAGGTTATTGATATTTCTCCCGGCAATCTTGATTACAGCTTGTGCTTCATCCAGCCCAGCATTTTGCAAGATGTACTCTGCATAGAAGTTAAATAAGCAGGATGACAATATACTGCCTTGATGTACTTGTTTTCTAATTTGGAACCAGCCTGTTGTTCCATATCCAGTTCTAACTGTTGCTTCTTGACCTTCATACAGATTTCTCAGGAGGCAGATTAGGTGGTCTGGTATTCCCATCTCTTGAATTTTCCACAGTTTGTTGTGATCCACACAGAGACTTTGAAGTAGTCAATAAAGCAGAAGTAGATGTTTTTCTGGAACTCTCTTGCTTTTTCGATGATCCAACAGATGTTGGCAATTTGATCTCTGGTTCCTCTTTTCTAAGTCCAGCTTGAACATCTGGAAGTTCACAGTTCACATACTGTTGAAGCCTGGCTTGGAGAATTTTAAGCATTACTTTGCTAGCATGTGAGATGAGTGCAATTGTGCAGTAGTTAAACAATACCCTTATCAGATTTAAGAGTTGCAAACATTGTCTCCCATAGTGTGGGTTCTTTCCTCTTTTTAAGAAGTTGACTTATCTATTTTTGGCTGCACTGGGTCTTTGTTGCTGCGCGCCGTCTTTCTCTAGTTGCGGTGAGCAAGGGCTACTCTTTGTTGCAGTGCGCAGAGTTCTCATTGCAGTGGCTTCTCTTGTTGCAGAGCACAGATGTTAGAGCATGCAGGCCTCAGTAGTTGCAGCTTGCAGGCTCCAGAGCACAGGCTCAGTAGTCGTGGCACATGGGCTTAGCTGCTCCATGACATGTGGCATCTTCCTGGACCAGGGATGGAACCTGTGTCCTTGAATCAGTAGGTGAATTCTTATCCACTGAGCCACCAGGGAAGTCCTCATTGTCTTTTCTTCCCAAGTTTCTTAAGATATAATTGACATATAACATAAGTTTAAGGTGTATAATGTGATGGTTTGATACATATATATATTATGAAGTGTTTACCACGGTAAAGTTAGTTAACACATCTTCACCTCACATAATTTCAATATTTTGTTGGTGACGTTATGTTAAGAACATTAACGCTCTACCCACATAGCAACTTTCAACAATACCATGCAGTATTATTAACTGTAGTTACCACAGTGTACCTTAGATCTCTAGAACTTACTCATATAACGGAAAGTTTGTAAATTTACCCTTACAAGCATCTCCCCATTTCCCCCCTTCCTTAACCCCTGGAGATAATCACTGTGCTCTCTATGTCTATGAGTTTGATGTTTTTGTGTGTTAGTCGCTCAGTCGTGTCCTGTTCTTTGTGACCCGTGGACTGTAGCCCGCCAGGCGCCTCTGTCCATGGGACCCTCCAGGCAAGGATACTGGAGGGGCTGCCATTTCCTCCTCCAGGAGATTGTCCCAACCCAGGGATTGAACCCATGTCTCCTGCTTGGTTATGGATTCCTTACCACTGCACCATCTGGGAAGTCCATTCTGTTATAATATATGCACTCAGTGATATTAATTTGATTCTAAGCACTGCTTTCCTTGCATTTCACAAATTTTGGTAAGCTATGCTTTCATCTTCACTAAGTGAAAACCAAGTTCAAAGTATTTTTGAATTTCTCTTGAAATTTTTTCTTTGGCCTATGGGTTATTAAGAGATGTGTTGTTTAATATTGATTTATTTTCTGTTGCCCCTTTTTTGGTTTCTCATTATTTTCTGTTTTGTGATTTTAGTTGAGTATTTTATGTGAATCCATGGTCTTTCCTGTCTTAGCATATTATCCATACTTATTTTATTACTTCTAAAGGTATTTTTTTATATTGCTCTGGAGTTTGGGGCAACTTTTCCAACTTTACTTTCAAATAATACTATGTCACTTCATAGGTAGTGCTAGTGTTTTATAATAACAAAGTGATTCTAAATCCTCCCTCCTGTTCCTGTAATCACTGCTATTATTCATTTCACTTAAACATAAACATATTTATAAACACACATACATACATGTATGGAATCAAGTACTTTGTTGCTATTATTATTTTAAATAAACTGTTATTTGTAGATTAATCAAGAATAAGAAAAATAAAAGTTCTTATTTTACTTATTCCTTCTTTGATGTTCTTTGTTTCTATTTGTAGATCCAAGCATCTGACTTACATCATTTTCTTTTGCTCTGCAGTTGACCCTTGGACAATAGGGGTTTGAACCACATGAGTCCAATTATATGTGGAATTTTTTTGTCAGTAGTAAATCCTATAGTACCACATGATCTCTGGTTGGTTGAATTCATGGATGTGTAATCATGAATACAGAGGAACCCCAGATATGGAGGGCTCAGATTTTCAGCTGCACGGAAATTTGGCACCCTAATACCCATGTTCAAGGGTCAGCTATACTTTTAAAAAACATTATTTGTAAAGCAGGTCTATTGGAGACACAGTCCCCTAATTTTTTTTCTGAGAAAGTCTCTCTTTCTCCATCATTTTAGAGGGATAATTTCCAAGGATACAATATTCTAGACTGGTGAGTGTTTTTCCTCCCAGTACTTCAACCATTTCACTCCACTCTCACCCTGTTTGCTTGGCTCCTCAGGGGAAGTCAGATATAATTCTCGTATTATTTCCTCTATAAATAAAGTATTTTTTCCCTCTGAATTCTTTCAAAATTCTCTTTATCTTTGACCTTCTGTAGTTTGAATATAATAAGCCTATAGTGTGTGTGTGTGTATATATATATAAATAAATATATATAAATATATATAAATATATATATAAATAAATATATATAAATATATATATATATAAATATATATGTGTATATATATAAATAAATATATTTAAATATATATAAATATATATATATATAAATATATATATAAATAAATATATATAAATATATATAAATAAATATATATAAATATATATAAAATAAATATAAATAAATATATATATATATATATATTTCTCTTTTTTTACACTGCTTGGTGATCTTGTAGTTTCCTCATTCTGTGTTTTGATGTTGAACATTGATTTTGAAAAACTATCAGTCATTACTGTTTCTAATATTTCTTCTGTTTCTTTCTCTCTTTTCCTTCTGGTATTCTGGTTACGCAAGTTATACATTTTGAAACCCATAGTTCTAGCATAGTCTGTTCTGGTCTTTCATTTTCGCTTTGCTTTTCAGTTTTTGAGAATTCTATAGATATATCATTGAACTCAGAAATTCTTTCTTCAGCTGTGTCCAGTCTACTAATAAACCCACCGAAGACATTCATTTCTGTTACACGGCTTTTGAGCTTTAGTATTTAGTTTTCTTATAATTTTCATCTCTCTGCTTCCATTTCCCATCTGTTCTTGCATGCTGTTCCCTTGATGCATGAGAGCCCTTAGCATTTTATTCATAGTTGTTTTAATTTCCTGTCTGACAATTGCAATATACCTGTCATATTCAAGTTTGGTTTCAACACTGTCTCTGTCTCTTTAAACCGTGTTCTACTGCATCTCAGGAGTTTTGTGGTATTTTTTTGATAGCCAGATATGATGTACTGGATAGAAGAAACCTTTGTGTTGTATTTATTAATTTATAATATATATTACCATAATTTAAAAAATAATAATAATGGGATAGACCAAACACTATTGTGTTTGGTGACTTTACATAGGTGAATTGCATGGTATGTGAATTATACCCAAGAAAGCTGTTAAAAAATTAAAATGGTAGAATTATAGATACGTAGAACAGACTAATGGTCATCAGGGGACAGTGATGAGGGGAGAGGGACTATAAATGGAGAGGCACAGGTTCCCTTTGTGTGGATGGAATGGTTCTGAATCTTGATCATGATGGTGATTACACACACCTGCACATGGAATAAAACTACACAGAACTGCAAACACACACACACACAGATGTCCTGGTTTTAATATGTTACCATGGTTTTTTTTTGTTTGTTTGTTTGTTTGTTTGTTTTTGGAGTTACCATCTGCGGAGCTGGATGAAGAATATACAGGACTGTACTATGTTTACAACTTCTTGCGGGTCTATAACTTGTTAACTAGAGGTAGGTGTAGAGTGAGAGAAAAGGGAATAACCTAATTTTAAGAAAGAAAGAAAAAGAAGATAAATAAATTAGTATAGCACAGGGAACTCTGCTCAGTACTCTGTAATGATTATGTGGGGAAAGAATCTTAAAAACAGTGGGTATATGCATATGTATAACAGGTTCACTTTTCTGTACACCCAAAATTAACACACCATTGTAAGTCAACTATACTCCAATAAAATTTTTTTAAAAAGAAACTAAAATACATAAAAGAAGAAATGATATAGCAGATATAAACCAAAAAAAAAAAAAAAAAAGCCACAAAACCACAGGTTCAGGAAAAACTCAAATTCTGAGAGTGGCAATCACTTTCCATCTTAGCAAGTGATTTTTGAGTGAGAGTGACAGTTGGAGCTAGAGGTGTAATTTACTGATTAACATCTGAAATCTACACTTTCCCTCCATCAGAAGCTGCTACTGTCATGTAAGGCCCATCATTTCTCACCTGCATGTAGCATCAGCCTCCCAACTCATCTCTCTGATTCCATCTTACATTCCCCAATCACTCTTCACACAATAGCCACAGTAACCTTTTTAAAATGTCAGTCCTATCAGGTCGCTGAAAACGTTCCTTTCCTATATTAAAATACCAAAAAAAAAAGTACCCCTTTTGGGATAGCTTCTATTTTCTACAGTTTACTTTTTACAACTGACTTCTTAAATGTTCATTTTTATGTGTTATGGAGTTCATTTTTCTTCCAGACAATTGACTATTTTGCCTAGATTCATTCAAATAAGACTTTCTAAATATCTTTATTTGTGATCTCAGTTTTATAATTCAGTAAATCCAACGTGTTCTTGCCTATTTCTGAGTCATTTACTGTGTTAAATTGGTCTGTTAACTCACATTATTTTATTTTTAAGTTATAATATTTTATATATGTGTTAATATAGATCCTTCTTTAAGGCTTTTAATATTCAAATTCTTGAATATTAATTTTTGAACACTGAACCAAAAATTGGGTGCAATTCTCTTCTTATTTTCAGAGAATTCTTAATTTATACTTTCAAGTGTAAAGACCTTTTGTAATTTTCAGTACGTTTGTATTTAAACATATAAAGTAAACCGTCATCCTTCAATACTCAGCTGTCTTGTGCAAGAATGAAATGAGCCTACTGAATTGATTCCTGCACATTTCAGTATCTGCACTGATGGTATTTCCAATACAACCTCAGTTACTTAATCTGTTCTCCTCTAATGATCTGATTCCCCTCCTGGCCTCCACCCACTCCTATAGTCCTATCCTAGACCTCCTGTGCCAATAATCACCCCTCTCCTGCATCCTCAGTTGCAAGTATCACCGCCTATCTTTTCAATTCACTCTGCTGAGAACCCCAACTCCAAAATCCTTAAGCCCTTAAATCCATTCATTTTCTCCCCTATATCTTACATCCTCACTGAATTTCCTATACACCTTCAATAACAGTATTTGCATTTTATTAATGATTATTATCTTTTAGAGATATGCTCAACTCAGTTGCTTTTCCCTCCAATGATCCCATTCACCTTGAAAACTTTCAGTTCAGTTCAGTCGCTCAGTCATGTCAGACTCTTTGCAACCCTTTGGACTGCAGGCCACCAGGCCTCCCTGTCCATCACCAACTCCTGGAGTTTACTCAAACTCATGTCCATCGAGTTGGTGATGCCATCCAACCATCTCACCCTCTGTCGTCCCCTTCTCCTCCCTCTCTCAATCTTTCCCAACATCAGGGTCTTTTCAAATGAGTCAACTCTTCACATCAGTTGACCAAAGTATTGGAGTTTCAGCTTCAACATAAGTCCTTCCAATGAATATTCATAACTGATCTCCTTTAGGATGGACTGGTTGGATCTCCTTGCAGTCCAAGGGATTCTCAAGAGTCTTCTCCAAGACCACAGTTCAAAAGCATCAATTCTTCAGTGCTCAGCTTTCTTTACAGTCTAACTCTCATATCCATACATGACTATTGGGAAAACCATAGCCTTGACTAGATAGACCTTTGTTGGCAAAGTGATGTCTCTGCCTTTTAACATGCTATCTAGGTTGAAAACTTTAACCCTGGGTAAACTCAGTTCCCCTCCAATTCATACCATCCACACATGCCATGGAATGCGGCTAGAGAAAAGCAAAAACCCTGCAGATCATCCTCACTTTAAATTCATGACCATCATCCTCAAAGGGCCTTTAGTGCCACCTGGCGAATCTACCACATTTCCCTATTCCATCCTATCTCCAAATCACCTAGTGACTATTTCATACCTTTATTAGAGTCTCTAATCCTCTTGCCCTTCCTCCTCATTTTCGACTGATGATTTTGTTTCTTTTCTATTAAAATAGGAAATTGAAACAAAGGACTTTCACAGGCTCCCATCAGTACAATTTTAAATTCATCTGTGTTTGTGCCCATATTTCCATTCCATTTCTAGAGTTCAACTGTTTGTATGGTTTTCTAAGACCGCACAATGGTAGTATAAATCTAAATGCAAGTTGGATCCCATTTCCTCTTGCCTGCCCAGAGACATTGACTGCGCAGAGACATTGACTGCCATCTCTTCCAGATCACATGTCAATGTCCGTCTCTTCCAGATCACAAAATCCCCCCTTTCTATAGATTCTTTCCAATCAGTATACACACTTCTCCCATTTTGAAAAAACAGATTATTTTCTTTTATGACCTAAGGGTATGTGAGGTCCACTTTCAGATTTTCAAAACTTAACAAAGTCCTTGATTCTCTTCTCTATCTGTGCTTTCAACCTTAGTGATCTCTTCCAATTCCACAGATTTTTTTTATTAGGTTAAATCATATGAAACTGCTATTATTTTCCATCAAAAAATAGTCAGATCGTCTCAATAGTGTATGGTTAACCTACATTCCATTTATGCCACATTAGGCCACACTCAGCTCAGCTGTGTCCTCTCAATCCCAGTCAGTGTAGTTAAATGCCCACTCAGCAAGTCCTAAGGCCATCTAACAGATATAACAACCTTGACTGGTTATACCTGTCCTCCCGCTCATTTCCACCAAACCACTCTGTCTCCTGCTTAGCCCATCTAAACGGAAGGTGATTCCGTTCTTCCAGTGGCCGACGTCAAGTCTTTGAGTTCTTTGCTGTCTTTCTTTTACTCCCTTTATCTGGGCTGCCAAAAATTCCACTGGCTCTACTTTCAAAATAGGTTGAGAATTTCACATCCACCATTGCTCTCATCTTGGGACCAGTCACCATCATTTCTATCTTCGGTTATTGCATTTACTTTCTATGTCTCCCTGCTTCAATCCACCCTCTGTAAGAGTCTGTTCTCAACACAGCAGCCACAGGCATCTCTTTAGAACATGTGTGTATGCTTAGTCACCCTGTCATGTCCTACTCTTTTGCGACCCCATGAACTGTAGCCTGTCAGGGATCAATTCATGGGATTCTTCAGGCAAGAATAGTGGAAGAGGTAGTCATTCCCCTCTCTCAGGGGTCTTCCAGACCCAGAGATCAAACCAGGGTCTCCTGCATTGCAGGCAGATTCTTTAAGATTATCTGAGCCTCCAGGGAAGCCCCTTTTTGGAACATATCTCAGATTATCTCACTTTCCTTCTCAAAATCACCTGTCTCCCCATGTTACTTAAAATAAAAGCCATATTCAATGTGCTGACTTTTAGGAAACCCTACTAACTTGGCTTCCACTGCCTTCATAGGCCCACACTGTCCCCCACTCCCTTGTTGGGCTCCAGCCTTGCCATTCTTCTGCCCGGAGTGCTCTTCCCCAGCCAGCCAACTGGTGCAAACTCCTCTACACACCCCGTTTCCTGCCTCCATCATCGCATCCTCAGTGAGAGCTGCCTGAGAAACCAGCCCTCCCCTCCCCCACAAAGGCACTCCCAATCCCGCCGTCCTGATGAATTTTTCATCATGATTCCACAGCATTAATCACCTTATAGCATACTACACAATTTACTTCCTTTTTATGTCTATGGCCTATTTTTATCTACTCCTGCAAAATTACAACTCCATGATTATCTGCTTTGTTTATTGACTGAATTCTAGGGACATAGAAGAGTGTCTGGTACTGGTAGGTGACAGATACTGGTTCATACCATAAATGCTTTCCTTCTTTAACTTTAAAAGTATTATCTAAATATTAGAAAAGTCCAGACAGTCTTACTTTCTGTCTTGATCGAGCTGAGCTATCTGCCATACAAAACTGTTGCAATTTTACCTCGCCAATTAATATCACCCACATACCCTTCTCTTAACATATGCACCATCCCCAGTTCCCCCTCTTACATCTGTCATTTTCTATTAATGCTTCCTTGCTTTTTCCTTTGGTGTCCAAAATGCTGTCCACCATCTCAGCCACTATTGTGTGGACATCCAAATTTAAACAGAAGTATCACCGTATTTTACAGCCTTTAAAACCTTTGAGCCAATTCACAATATAAAGTTTCTTTAATAACCACAGTTTTCCTAAACCAGGTTTGCCAGCAATAAAATGTCTTTAACTAGTTTTCCCCCACTTCTCCTAAAACTTTTCAGCTGACACGCTAAACTGATGCATGTCACGTGATGTGCTGAAATATGAATCTGCCATCCATCTTGATACAAACCAATTCAACGTGTCAGCTGAATTCATTTTCAAAAGCCCTGCAGCTCCACAGAAATGCAGCATTTTAAAGTCATATAAAGATAACAAAAGATTGGGTTGGATGTTAACTTTCTAAATCCCTGCAAGTAATGAAAGGACCTCCTCAACAGGAAGTGCTCTCTGCCCATCTCTCAGGATGGCACTCACTGCTCTGCCGCAGTATCCATCCTGGACCTCTTCCATGTTCTGTTTCTACAATAGGCAACAGTGTTTGTTATAAAGTGATCTCACAGAGTCTGCAGTCCCCCAGACAGACCTCTAAACCGCACAGAATGTAGCCCTCCAGTGTAAAAGAAACTAACTCTGTTCTCTTCTACTTTGAGTAGCAACACTCTTTCTTGTCACCCAAGTTGAAAGGTATGTAACTGGCCAATGTACCTTGCTAAAGGTAATAGAGAAGGGATGGCAACCCACTCCAGTATTCTTGCCTGGAGAATCCCATGGACAGAGGAACCTGGCGGGCTACAGTCAGTGGGATCACAAGTGGTCTGACATGACTGAGTGACCAACACTATAGGTAATAGAAGTAAATCGTGAAATCAAATAATGTATCTTAAATGTTTGTCTGCTGGCACTGAATCTAGATACAAGGTCAGTGTCATTTTGCCAAAAGGGGAAAAACTCTTTAGAAGAAATATGTTCATTGTGTGTTCATTTTATGTGTCAAATTTGGCTAGGTCAAATTTGAGTACCCAGACATTTGAGCAAGCACTCTTTCAGATATTGCTGTTAAAGTATTTTTAGATGAGGTCAACATTTACCTCAGTAGTCTTTGAATGAAGTAGATTACCCCCTATAGTGTGAGTGGACCTCGTCTAATTAGTTGAGGACCTTAAGAGGAAAAAAATACTGTTGTCCCCAAGGAAGAGGGAACTCTACCTTCAGCAGAAACATCAAACTTAAGATACTGGAGTTGCCCTTAAGATTTGGAGTTGCCCTTAAGACTTTGGAGTTGCTAGTCTCCACATTCCTGTGAGCTTAATGTTTCTATTTCTCTGCAGAACCCTGACAAATACACATGATGTTTAATACCATTAAGGAAAAGAGGTCCAAATTAATATGAAATAAAGTTAAAATTTGTTATTGTTTTCCATTACCCTTAAATGAGCATCAATAAACCAAGAAGCTTATTTGGTTATTTTTTAGTATCAGTGCTTCTAAGAAAGGAAAATATTTCCTAATTTTGAATTTACAAAGAATAATATATAACCCTTTCTGTGATGTTATATTTCACAGATTTAAGAGTTTCTCTTTACTGGTGTAAGCTATTAGGTATTTTTTTTTCCAGAATAGTTACAAAGAATACAATCCTTGGTTGACATTGGAAAACTGTTTTCCAATGTTTGAGAAGTTGGGCTTAAAATTTATTCTTAAAAGGCTTTTTTTTCTCCCAAGTAACATAAGAAAAATACATAGTTTTATGGTAGCACATGTTTAATGTGCTTGAACCCAAGGGGTGGGGAGACATGAACTACTTTTTGTATTGAAATACCATCTTCTACACCACCAGGAATCAAATTTGGCCATCCCCTGCTTTGTTCTCAGCAAAAAAAAAAAAAAAAAAAAATAGTGTATAAAATGCTTTAAAGTTTTCCTGAGTCACAGTGTCACAGAAAAGACAAGCCACCAGTATAGCGTGGTGGTTGCAAATGTGTCTGAGTTGGAATCCTAACTTTACCTTTACATAGACATGTCAGGCGGGGATCTTTCTTTCTCACCCACAAAGAAAGAAAATACTGGTATCTTCCTTCATGTTATTTTGCCACTTAAATGAATGTAATGCATGTGAAACCCTTAGGATGTAATCAACTCTCAATCCACTTGGTCTTTATGTATAATTAGAGAGGCTTTTGTTTATATTTCTGACTGTGTCTGTCTACACATAAAACTAGTTGAGATTACTAGACACATCTGAGGTCAATATAAAGAACAGGAACTAGCTCCTCTTTGGTTGCAAAACTTGTGTTCGCTACATGCACTTGTGCTTTTCAGCCAATTGAAACATGAGCTCTATGTGCCCATGCAGCGGAGTTAGCCCTGTTTCCCCTTTATCCAGCGCTTTGATGGGAGGCCTCAGATTCCTGAATACGATGGCAATCAGCAGCACTTTTAGATACAGGAGGTCCTTCTGAGAAAGTTTCTGAAAAACGTGCCCTGGGCTTTAGCCCCACTTTCTGCTCTTTTAGCAACCAGTTGTAGGCAAGTCATTTATCTTCAGATTCATTTTGGAAAAATCCCCCATGGAATATTTGAATATGTTTCTTTGTTCTTCCATATGCCTGATAAGTTGTATTCTTTCTTTGCTTTCAGATTGCATCTCTTTTTTTGTTTATGCTTTGACATCAAAATGTCCTAATGAGTAGAAGAATGGGCATTAAATGCTTTGCTGTCATTTTATTTTGACTTAACTTTAATTTTTCATCTTGTTGCTCCATTTGTATAGGGACAGAATATAAAACCAAAGACCATATGCAGATACCATAATATGAGTTTGTAAAACATGAGTTATCCATTAAACAATTCCTTTTTAAGTAAATTAATTGAATCTCGGTTATTTTTAGTCTCTATTTTCTCTGTTGCCTTTTTAATTCATAAAATCAAGCTAAATTAAAATCTCCCCTAATTACAAGGCAAATACAGATCTTCACCTTTCCCCCCCACTGTATCACCTTTACATAAGGTAGCTGCCATATAGACATGTAAAAATCACATCTACAATTATATGTATACAGATGTTCTGCAGATACTGGTTTTAGAGAAATGGATTTTTTCTTCCTGAAAATCTGGAACATCATACATGTTCCATCTTTATTTAATGGAACAGTCTAAACCTTGCTAAAATTAGAACTTTCATGATTGATTACATCATTGATCAAGCCAAAGCTATTCTGGCATTAACATCTGTTAATCAACCAGATGTTCCTTATGGTCTCAGTGACTGAAGAAGACTCTTTCCCTGCTGGTTATGGACTAATGGGGAAGTGCTTTTTCCAAGGGACTCTTCTCACTGCTGAAGGAGAGACAATATGAATTCTAAAAATGCAAAAATTCGTGATGAGTCTCTTTTGATCTATACTTGCTACACTGGAGTTGTACACAATCTGTGTTCTTCTTTGGGTTAATAAGTCTGACTCACTTTCTGACATCAATCCTAGTCTTATTTTAACGGAGCATATTTTGACTCCGTTTCAGTGAAACATCTGCAATCCACACACACACAAAAATGTAAGCAACTTGTAAATCAAAGATCTTTACCTATTTTATAACTCAGTCTCTTACTAACCCCTTGGCTTGTCCAAGTACAATGTCAATATGGAAATTTACCTGCTGGCAGCTGCCAAACTCTCAGTAAGTGGTTCACAATCAGAATCTCTTTAGTTAGATCAATGCCAAATTTTAAAAAATTGCTCCCATGAACTTAGCCTTATTGCATATATATGTATATGCAACAAGGCTGAAAGTTTAGACTATTCCATTAAATAAAGATGGAACATGTCTGATGTTTCAGATTTTCAGCCATATATATATGGCTGAATATATATATATATATAAATATATATATATACACACACACATATATTTATGTATATAAATAAAACTGAGTCACTCTGTCATACACCAGAAATGAATAAACTATGAATCAACTATACTTCAATAAAAAGCTTTTCAAAAAAAGAAAGAGAAAAGGAGTAAGGAAGGAAAAAGGGAAAGACGAAAGGAAAATAATTGCCATAATTTTTCTCTTACCCTTAAGGACGTTTTAAATTGATGTAGGGCCCAGAGCTTTTCCTAGGATACAAGGTCAGAGGAAATTTTTCATTTTTTTTTAATCTCTCCTTACACTCCATTCCATTCCTAACATTTATATAAATTTTGCTTTAAATAAACCCAAAGAGCATTAGAAATTATAATAAGCTACAGAACATTTTGGCCTTAGAGGTCTAAAGGGAAAAGATACCAATAAATAAAGGGATAGACCCAATATCAAGGCTTGGCCTTCAGGTTATAGGAAAGCTAAAGAAATATTTGCACAGTTTTGAGCTCTGGCTTGTTTTAGCTGCAGTTAACAGATCAGCCTTGGCTCTCTCCTCTCCCCTCCATTTCCTTGCCCATCACCTGCATCTAATCCCTGTCCAGGTAACCTGACCACAGCAAAGGAAAAGCAGGACTGGTCACGTCTCCCGGAAGACAGTGATGTTAATACCACATGGGGCTGTATAATGCCCCTTCCCATCACAACACTTCTTTTCTCACAGCATCTCATTTTCACCCTCACAACAAACCTGTGAGGCAGGCATCATGATTCCATAGCCCAAGGAACTAAGGTTCAGACTAGTCAAGTGAATGCCCAGTGCATACACAATGTGTGAGGGAGCGGGAATTCTAACCCGGTCTCCAAACCTCCAGTTCAAAGAGTTCTTTCTTTATCGCCAGAGTAAGGACGTGGCTCGCTGAAATGACAAGGAAAGGTCAGAAAGGATCAGGGCTGAACAAACAGCCATCTCTCCTTCCTCTGCATCACAAATTCTGCCTGGATAACATACCCAGAGCCAGGGACACACAGGCCAACATGCTCACAAATCTAAGATGCTGGCTCTCAGAGGGGAGGTGGGAAGGGCGTCTCCGGAGACGGTAGCCTGGCCATGTGACAGCTGTTTGTCTCTTGGACCCATGGAGAATGAAGGAACAGTGCTGAATTTACGCTCACAAGCAACCGTTCAAAAAAAAAGAAAAGAAAAGAAAGAGCCCAAACGTTCCTATTTGTGGGTGATCCTTGCCAGGTGAGACAATGACTGACCTTTTCTGAAGCCACACACGGTGCTGAGCTGTGTGCATCTGTGTTTCAACTTAGCAAACTCACAACAGGAATTAATAACAGCTTTCCTGACAGCGGGAGTGGGGGGAAAGGGGCTTTGACTTCACACCAGGGACCTGGCAGGTCCTTACCATTTGGAGCTTCTTCTGCATTATGCCAATGACACATTATTCCAGAGCCAGGGAAAGCTGGCTTTTCAGGTGGAAGTACCCGGGGAGAAATGTCTCGCCTTCCCAGCCAAGGACGTTTCCAGTGGCAGCCAAACCCAACAGGGACCGTCTCCCTTCTTTCCCACAAGCCAACCACAGACTCAGATGGTGTAAAGGAGAAAGGGGCGCCATGCCCTCATCTGGCCCATATTCCGGCTGAGATGTAATAAGAACTTCTTTCAGTTCACCGTCAGGTCTGTGTTCATCTTGCTATCTTTGGTCCATCATGTGTAAGCTTTCTTCAGCCAACTTGCTGCATGAAAAAAAATCTTTATATTAATTCCCTTTATAACTTGATTATTATTATTTTTTTATTTTTATTTTTTGCATAAATGCATTATTTTTGCATTTTTTTATTTTTGTTTATTTATCTTAGATTGTGCTGAGTCTTCATTGCTGGGCACAGTTCTCCAGTTGCCATGAGCAGGGTCTATTTTCTAGATGTGGTGTATGCGCTTCTCATTGCAGTGGCTTCTCTTGCTGTGGAGCAAGGACTCTGGGGCTCATGGGCTCAGCAGCTGCCTCTCCCGGGCTCAAGAGCACAGACTCAGTAGGTGTGGTGCTGCCTGGACTTAGTTGCTCTGAAGCACGTGCATCTTCTCAGGTCAGGGATCGAACCTGTATCTCTTGCATTGGGAGCAGGGAGTCTTAGCCACTGGACCACCAGGCAAATCTCTAACCCGCTTAGAAACCTTAGGAGCCATTCTGGATGGATACTACAGAAAGTTCCAAAGACAAGTTCAGCTAATTGTTGATACATGGTTTAGCCTATCCTGAGTCTCAGTCCCTTTAAGATTAATCCTTTGGGAGCCTATTCTTTAAATCTCTTATCAAGTGGTTACTAGTAGGCTCTATAGCCTGGTGATTATAAAGTGGGTTAGCTTGGGATATAAATTTGTGTTCAAATTCCAACTTCCAACTCTACGAATTGTTAGTTAGTTAAGTCGCTCAGTTGTGTCCAACTCTTTGAGACCCCATGGACTGTAGCCCACCAGGCTCCTCCATCCATGGGATTCTCTAGGCAAGAATACTGGAGTGGGTTGCCATTGCCTTCTCCAATTGTTAGCCTCATATTATCCATGTGTGGCAGGGATCATAATAACTTTTAGAATGATTGTGAAGACAACAAGAATAATACATGCAGAGCACTTACCATGTTCCCCAGCACTTTTCATAAACTTAATAAACAGTAACTATACAGATAGCGCAGGAATACATCTATGCTGCAAAGAAAACTAAGGAATATATCATGCCTTTAATAAAATAAAGAAAAAAAAATCCTTTAAAAAAAGGACACAACTGAACTCTGATTTTTTTTTAATGTACTTCTGAAAGGCTTTAATAACATTAGAAATACTGCATAGAGCTCTAATGATCATCACACTATATTCCTAGTCATCCAGCTCTTCAGTCTGCTCAGCCGGCACCCCCAGGTCCACTGTTAACTCTGTTAATTGGACTCGTTGATGCGATTGGCTCAGAGGAACAAGGTCGCAGCCAATGAGGACATGGAAGGCAAGGTTCTCTTCACATCCTCTTTTATCATTTAAAGAACTCACATGTCTTGTCTACTCACTGGGCAATTCAGAGCAATGTCTGGTTGATTTCCCAAAGGGTGGAATTCAATGTTATAATCATCACACACATGGAATCCAGCTTCACATACTTGAAAAAGAGAGCAAAACTAGAATATATTCCTTGTTTGAAGTTAATTAAAGTGGTAGTGAAACAGCCCATAAAACACTTGTCTGCAGCCAACTAATTCTGCTATACTAAGGATGTTGATTTATCTTGCTTCTGGTGCATATATTTTTTTTTTCAGTTCTCCTACTCAAATAAACAAGAGTGTCTTTTTTGTGTGAAAAATTAACAGGGATGCTTAAAAGTGGATGTTTCAAGTGCTTCCTGCTGGTCTCTTACAGGGAGCCCATTTAAGATTACAGAAAAAAGGAACAAGGTTTTTCCCATCTTATTTCCTCTCTGTGTTTTAGTACATGCTCACACAATCATTTAGAGAACAAGTTCATTCTTCATTGTTTTAAGGCCACCTAGGATACAAACTAGATGCAAGTTAGGCATTTATATGAGATTAATATGGAAACCAGACTTTTTTCTATGCATCTATGTCTCTTTATTTCCCCCCCCAAAATAAAGTCAGCCACTGTTTCTGCTGTTTCCGCATCTGTTTACCATGATCTTTGTTTTTTGAATGTTGAGTCTTAACCCAGCTTTTTCACTCTCCTCTTTCACTTTCATCAAGAGGCTCTTTAGTTCTTCTTCACTTTCTGCTATAAGGGTGGTGTAATCTGCATATCTGAGGTTATTGATATTTCTCCTGGAAATCTTGATTCCAGCTTGTGCTTCAATCAGCCCAGCATTTCACATGATACACTCTGCATATTAGTTATAAACAAGCAGGGTGACAATATACATCCTTGACATACTCCTTTCCCAATTTGGAACCAGTCTGTAGCTGATTCTGGCTCAAATCATGAACTCCTTAGTGCAAAATTCAGACTTAAATTGAAGAAAATAGGGAAAACCAATATACCATTCATATATGACCTAAATCAAATCCCTTATAATTATACAGTGGAAGTGAGAAATAGATTCAAGGGATTAGGTCTGATAAATGGAGTGCCTGGATAACTATGGATGAAGGTTCATGACATTGTAGAGGAGGCAGGGAATCAAGACCATCCCCAAGATAAAGAAATGTGAAAAGGCAAAATGGTTGTCTGAGGAGGCCTTACGAATTGCTGTTAAAAGAAGAGAAGCTAAAGGCAAAGGAGAAAAAGAAATATATGTCCATCTGAATGCAGAGTTCCAAAGAATAGCAAGGAGGAATAAGAAAACACTTCTCAGGGGTCAATGCAAACAAATAGAGGAAAACAATATAATGGGAAAGACTGGAGATCTCTTCAAGAAAATGAGAGATACCAAGGGAACATTTCATGCAAAAATGGGCACAATAAAGGACAGAAATGGTATGGACCTAACAGAAGCAGAAGATATTAAGAAGAAGTGGCAAGAATACACAGAAGAGCTATACAAAAGAGATCTTCATGACCCAGATAACCATGATGGTGTGATCACTCACCTAGAGCCAGACGTCTGGGAATATGAAGTCAACCATCAGTATGAACAAAGCTAGTGGAGGTGATGGAATTCCAGTTGAGCTATTTCAAATCCTAAAAGATAATGCTGTGAAAGTGCTGCACTCAATATGCCATCAAATTTGGAAAACTCAGCAGTGGCCACAGGACTGGAAAAGGTCAGTTTTCATTCCAATCCCAAAGAAAGGCAATGCCAAAGAATATTCAAACCACCACACAATTGCACTGATTTCACACGCTGCCAAAGCAATGCTCAAAATTCTCCAAGCCAGGATTCAACAGTATGTGAACCGTGAACTTCCAGATGTTCAAGCTGGACTTAGAAAAGGGAGAGGAACCAGAGATCAAATTGCCAACATCTATTGTATCATATGGAGAAGGCAATGGTGCCCCACTACAGTACTCTTGCCTGGAAAATCCCATAGATGGAGAAGCCTGGTAAGCTGTGTGTGGTCCATGGGGTCACTAAGAGTCGGACATGACTGAGTGACTCCACTTTCACTTTTCACTTTCACACATTGGAGAAGGAAATGGCAGCCCACTCCGGTGTTCTTGCCTGGAGAATCCCAGGGATGGGGAGCCTGGTGGGCTGCCGTCTACGGGGTCACACAGAGTCGGACACGACTGAAGTGACTTAGCAGCAGCAGCAGCAGCATTGTATCATAAAAAAAGCAAGAGAGTTCCAGAAAAATACATCTATTTCTGTTTTATTAACTACACCAAAGCCTTTGACTGTGTGGATCACAACAAACTGTGGAAAATTCTTCAATAGATGGGAAAACCAGACCACCTGACCTGCCTCCTGAGAAATCTGTATGCAGGTCCAGATTCAGTTATGCTTATATATTATTTTTTAGTTTTTTCCACTATAGGTCATTACAAGATGTTGAATATAGTTCCCTGTGTTATACATTAAATCCCTGTTATTTATTTTATATATGGTGGTGTGTATATGTTAATCCCATACTCCTAACTTATCCTTCCCCACTTCCCCCTTTGGTAACCATAACTTGGTTTTCTAAGTCTGTGAGTCTGTTTGTGTTTTGTAAATAAGTTCATTTTATTATATTTTTAGATTCCACAAATAAGTGATATCATATAATATTTTTCTTTGTCTGGCTTACTTTCCTTAGTATGATAATCTCCAGGTCCATCATCCTGCTGCAAGTGGCGTCATTTTATCCTTTTTATGGCTGAGTAGTATTCCATTGTGTATACATACGGTACGTGTTCTTTATCCATCCATCTGTTGATGGATATGTTGGTTGCTTCCATGTCTTGGCTACTATGAATAGTGCTACTGTGAATAGAAGTATCAGTATCATTTTATAGAAAGGAAATGAAGTTTAGAGAAATTTAATGATTTGGTCAAAGCTGCATCATAGGAATGAAACTAAACAGAGTTCGTTTCTTCACTGTTATATGGCATTGCCTTCACTAATAACAGGACTCACATTGGTGAGGAGAGAAGGAACTTGGAAAATATAGAGCCCAACTGCTTCATTTCACATATGGAGAAACTAGGTGAGATTAAATGTTTAGCCCAAGCTTCCAAGGCTAAACTGATCTAAATTAGAAATCTTAATCCAAACTCAAGTCTCTTGCTCTTTTCACATTTCTAGAATTTACCATCTACTATGTAATTCAATCTGACAAGAAAACGCTCCTTGCCAACGCCAGCATTCTCTGCTGATTTATTCCATCCTTTCCTTGTCTCCTGTCCTTTTACTTCGCCTGCATTTCTCAGCAAGTGTTTCTCTCTTCACTCACCTTCATTTCTCCATCTTTCCTCTCCTCAGTGCCCCTATCTTGCAGTAAATGACGGTTTTCAACTCTTCTTGCTCAAGTTTGCTTTGGTTCCCTTGGCTGTCTTTTCTCCCTATTTTCTTTCTATGAATACATGCACGTGTGTGTGTTAAGTTGTTTCAGGCATGTCCGACTCTGCTGCCCTCTGGACTGTAGCCCGCCAGGCTCCTCTGTCCATGGGATTCTCCAGGCAAGAATATTGGAGTGGGTTGCCATGCCCTCCTTCAGGGGATCTTTCCCACCCAGTGATCGAACCCGCATCTCCTGTGACTCCTGCGGTGCAGGCAGATTCTTTAACTGCCGAGCTACCAGGTCAGCCCCTGTTAATGCATACCCAGCTGCTTTTTTCAGTCTCCTTTGCTCATTTCCTCTCCTCAACCAGGCCTTATAATGTATGGTCCCTACTGCTTCATCTATGGTTTCCTCTTCTTTATCTCAATCACAACTTTATTTATACCATCACCTACATGCTCATGATTTCCACATCAGCAACTCCACCCTGATATTCAAACTCAAACCGAATACTGTCTGCAGAATAGTCCAACCATCATGAAGTTATACGTGTCACATTGACTCAGTATGTCCAACTTCCAACTCATGCACTTTGCTTCCCATCAGACTTGTTTTTTCTTTTCTTGCTTCATGGCATTACTGTCTACTGACCACTTTAACAGATACTGGCCAGTTGTTCACCAATATCCATGTTCTACTCCGTAATGTCACATGGCTAGACTACATTTCCTGGCTCCCTTGCGGTTCAGTGGCCTTCCCAGGAGGCGCTAGTGGTAAAGAAGCTGCCTGCCAGTACAGGAGATATAAGAGACATGGTTCAATCCCTGGGTTGGAAAGATCCCCTGGAGTAGGAAATGGCACTCCACTTTAGTATGCTTGCCTGGAAGATTCCATGAGCAGAAGAGTCTGGCAGGCTATAGTTCATGGGGCCACAAAGAGTCAGATATGTCTTTGTTGAAACTAGTTGTTGCAGAAATTAGCTTGCCCTGACCAACAGTATCACCTAGGTGAGTAACGTTAATCAGGAATGACCCTGTTCTCTTACTTCCCTTGCCTACAGAATCATTCTCAACACCAGGATTCTTCCTATTATCTTTTTTTTTTTTAATCTCTCCATTTTTACCACTCTTATCTCCATGTGTGTGTGTTAGTCACTCAGTCATGTCTGACTCCTTGTGACCCCATGGGGTAGCCCACCAGGCTCCTCTGTCCATGGAATTCTCCAGGCAAGAACACTGGAGTGGGTAGCCATTCCCTTCTCCAGGAGATCTTCCCAACCCAAGGACAGAACCCAGGTCTCCTGCATTTCAGGCAGATGCTTTACTGTCTGAGCCACTGGGCTCGCTCTTTATCTCCATGTAATTGTTCCCATTTATTCTCATGGTTTCATATCTTTTATTAGACCTAATGCAATTTATTCTCAGTTGTACTTTGCCTCAAATATCTTGTAAAATTCAACCCTCTCCTTTGCTACCTTACTTCTTAGGTTAACATCTAAAATTCCAATGCCTGGCATCATTTCATGACTTGAAATCATTGTTATATGTGTAAACACAGCATGGCACCCAAGTCTCTTTGACTTTTCTTCTCTATACTTTCGCCATTCCAAATGTTTCACATTTAACTCAAACTATTCACTTCCTTCTTCCCTCACTTTATTTATTCTATTTCTAAATATGTAAGAGCTGACTCTTTGAAAAAGACCCTGATGCTGGGAAAGATTGAAGGCAGAAGGAAAAGAGGGCAGCAGAGGATGAGATGGTTAGATAGCATCACTGACTCAATGGACATGAATTTGAGCAAACTCCGGGAGGTTATGAAGAAGAGGGAAGCCTGGCATGCTGCAGTCCATGGGGTTGCAAAGAGACAGACACAGCTTAGCAAAAACAAAAACAATTATAATGGTAGAGAACTATATTTTTGTTCTATGCTATAAAAATTCTACTTATTCTTCAAAGTCCAAAGTCTTTGTGGTATGGGGGTACTTTCTCTCATCCCAAGGTCAGGCTTGATTCCTATACCCTCTGTGTATGTAACTATTCCACCTTAGCTCTAAAAATCCTTTGTCTCCTCATTATTTTGAAGGATACTAAAAGCCTAGTATCAATGTCTTTTTCCAGTGTTTATTTCCTATTTCATGGGAGCAAGCTTTGTTCTTAAATAAAGGAGCCAATAAAGATTTGGCAAATAACTGAGAAAATGAATGAAAGTACAGATGCAAGGTCAAACATATTTCATCTGTGAAACATGTTGCTAGGTACTGGTGTTTAGATAAATGACTCATGGTCCACTCTGCTTTCAAAACAAAGTCTAATGGTTTCTCTCTATGTATCCCAACTCATCAAAGATTTGTTGTTTTCTCCAGTTGTTCATTTATCTCAACTCTTTGAAGAGGTTGGAGTTCAAAGCTGTCTTTTAACTTTTTCTTATATTTTATGACATACTTTAGGCTTTTCTTGGATTAAGAAGCATAAACCACTTACCCTAGAAAATGCATAAGAGATCAAAGTAATGTACCTCTGAAGAGTGCACTTAAGAACTCAGAAAGGGTAGTCATATTACCATATAATTATTTCAATTTATCTATCTCTCAAAGCCCAAAGAATCCTTTTTCACTTTTCCAGACCTTAAGTGTATCACCTCCTTTGGTATACAACTGATTCATAATACTAATTAATTAATCACTGCTTTTATGTAACCTTCCATGTTGTAGCTTATGCTTCTCTTAATTAATTTTAGTATCCATACACTTTTATCTCCTTGCTAGGTTTTAAAGACTTTAAGCATAAAATATCCCTTGGAAATTAGTGGTCTATTTCATATGTTGTTTAAATAATCACTCCAATTTTGTTTTGGCTTGTTTTAATCCTTAGAATACACAGCAAACTATTCATGCTTATTGTATTTCATTTGGAGAAGGGGGTGTATTTCTTTTGCTTAGTCTGTTTAAATTCACTGTAGGTTATATATTCGACCTTTGCTCTCCCTTACTACTGTGATGATGATCAAGGTGGCTATTTCCAGCTAGGCTCACTTGGTGCATTTTAATTGAATAGGAACTGGTTGGTGGGATTATATTAAAAGGAATCATCTTGCGACTCATATTATTTCACTTAGGACTTGAATGTCAGAGCATACATGGTTCTAGAATTGGTTCTGAGAAATGACAAAAGTGAGAGAACAAGATTTGCTCTGTGTTAATAACAATGGGGTTTAAATGCCACGTCTGATTTTAACTCACAATTTTTCTCTTTTTTGTGCCCTGGTCCAGTTGCCGTGGTTTCCCCCATTTCATTGTTTGTGTTTACGCTATATACTATGTCAGGAAGGAATCTGCTTCCTTCATGGCTATGTACTCATGTCAGATTCTTAGATTCATATATTTTTTTCAAGGAGGAAGAACTGCAATCAATTGAGGGCCTGCAGTTGGATCCTTGAGGCTATTTAGTTAACATAAATAAATAATCACAGGAGTCATGGTTATATGGTGGCCATAAACCTGCTCCACTTAGGGTCTGAAAGCACATAAGAGAGAACAAATGGTCTCTCTGCCCCTAACCTTCAACCCTGGCTGTATCCTGCTTGAAACACCAAAATGAGCCATCTGTCTCTTTTCACTTCTCATTAAAAAAAAAATGAGAAGTGCTGGGTCTTCACTGCTGAGTCTTCACTGCTGGGTCTTCACTGCTGCATAGGCTTTCTCTAGTTGGAGCAAGCGGTAGCTACTCTCTAGGTGTGGCGAGTGGAAACTACTCTCTGCTTGCGATGCACAGGCTTCGCTGGGTCTTCACTGCTGAGTCTTCACTGCTGGGTCTTCACTGCTGCATAGACTTTCTCTAGTTGGAGCAAGCGGTAGCTACTCTCTAGGTGTGGCGAGTGGAAACTACTCTCTGCTTGCAATGCACAGGCTTCTTTTGTTGCAGAGCATGGCTTTTAGGGCGTGTGGGCTCAGCGGTTGTAGGTCCCCCGCTCTAGAGCACAGGCTCAGTAGTTGTAGCACCCAGGCTTAGTTGTCCCCCATCCCCCACAAGTGGAATCTTCCCAAATCAGGGATGGAACCTGTGTCTCTTGCATTGGCAGGCGGATTCCTTACCACTGAGCCACCGGGAAGCCCTGTCACCTCTCATTTTGAATTCAGAGTGGGGAAAAAAGAGAAGGTGGTCCATCAGAAGCAAAGTGTATAATTAAAGCTGTTCCTGAGAAAAGTAGAACACAAAGACTCCTTCATTTCTAGGAATTTTTCTTTCCCTTCCCCCCGTAAGAACAAAAATAAAAAAGAAATTAGAAATGACTCTAATAACATTTGGAATGAAGAATTAGGGGAATACTGGTATTCAATGCTTTTCAGAAGAACATTCAATGTGTTGCTTCTGAAAAACATTGAATTTTCTGCAAAGCAGCTTTCTTCCACCATCCGCACGGCCGGAATGCCTTCCCAAGCATCTACCAGAGCAACCATTTATCTGACTGGCATCGCCCTGACCAGGCTGCAGAAGCTGGACGGGTTTACATTTTGAACGTCAGCGCAACCTGCTCTCCAAGGCCTCTGAAACCCCTAAGCCAGAAAGTCTGCTTGCAGAATGGAATTCCTTAATGGAATGTTCAAAGCTCATTACCTCTAAGGAGCTCCGGACTTCCTGCCCCACAACCATCTGACAGATGGAAAAAGGAGAAAGCTCCTGCTGGGGTTTCCCAGGGACGAAAATCTTTGTTCATATTTGCTAATAACGCGAAGCTTGGAATCCTCAGACAGCATTTCCCTTCACTGAGTCTGCAAATCTCCTCCCTGTCCGTTTTGTGTGTAAGAGTTAATTCCCAGCGCCAGCACTAAACTAACACACGATGACAGCTTCTCCCTCAGCTCAGTCAGGCGAACACGCGGCGTCAGGTTCAAAATGAAAGTCCCACGTCCTTCTGTTTCCTGGCAGTGAGGAACAATACAGGCCAAATCGAATGCAATCCTTCTTTGAAGTCGGTTTGCATGGGTTCGTCCCCTGCCCTCTGTTGCCGATAGGTGGCGCTGCTGCAAAGCAGATCATTACGCGAGGCGTGCGTGCAGGACCGTGGTAAGAGCTCTGGAGTGGTCCAGATCTCTGCAGCCTGGTGGATGCACCCTGGCACACCCCCAACAAACAATAGGGGGACCGGCCCTCGTTCTCACACCAAAAATGATAGCTACTCACCACGGGGCAGATGATTCAACCACAGCTAAAATAGCATTTTTGCACAGGACCCACACTTTGACCTGTATTTAAGTAATTCTAGGTTTCTCTTTCATCATTTCCAGATTCTTTTCCTTAAATGAGCTTAACTGTAGTTTACCTCATTAAAACATTTTCAAATATTCATTACATTACAATTCCCTCGGCACATGCTGAGAGTATTGTTGTTGTCTGTTTTAATATGTGAGACGCAAGACTTCATTTCCCCCTTTCTCCCCTTAAACTGGGAACTGTCTTTCAAAGGATGGCAGGGACCACGGACAAGAACAGAAGTTCTGACTTCAGAAACCTGTCCATCAGGAACAAGGAGAAAAAAATCAAAACCGGATCAAGAAGAGATACACACATATGCATATGTGTGTGTGTGTGTGTGTGTATGTATATATTTCTCTCCCCTACAGTATTTATCCATGTTTTATTCTTTAACACCTTTCCCTCTCTTGACAGAGAAAATGTGGTTATTTTATTGAAATGATGTGTATGAAGATAAAGTGAGGTTAAAACAACAGCAAAAAGTTGAAAATCATTCTTACTTGTCTGTAATGAGTTGCTGATCAGCTCAAGAGAAGCTACAAGGAATTAAATGCTAAGTAAGGCCCATTGTCCTGTCCACCCTATGCCTGTCCATCTTTTCTTCACAACTCAGAATCCTTAGCCAGTGAGTGATCTTAGAGCTTAGCTTCCTAGAACTATCATGCCACAGAGAATGGAATAGAGAACTAAACAAACTGTCCCAAATTCACAAGACATTTCTGAATTTTTTTGCTTCACAGAAAAAAATCACTCTAAACTAGTTCTGAATATTTTTGCTCCTAATTCTGGCAAAGCATCAATTTCCAGTGACACCCAACACATCTTTTCCATCACAACTCTCCGCCCCCCGCTGCTTCCACCCCGATGCTCCCTTCCCCAAGAAGCTGCTTTTCAACTGAATAGTCCCTGGAAGCCAGCTACATACTCCTTACATGACTGAGGACTGGGCAATGTTAGTTTCCTAACCTTGGAAGAGCTGGGTAGAACGATAGTAATCAGGATGCAGCACAGACGTCAGTAGCAATGGTCCACATTACAGTTACTGAACTCTGTCAGTTTTAACTCGATTTTCATTACTGGCAAGCTCATTTGTTCCTGACAAGCTCAACCTTTCTAAGGGGGCCAACCCCCTGAAACATATTTATCACACTCAGTGTTCAGTGCATCTGGAACCTACGCTGAGTACCATCAAAGGTTTCTGGACATTCTCAAGTTATTCTACTGGCCAAAGTTCTACGATTAATATCTTAAAATACCTACTTTCAGGAAATGTGCCTCTTCCTAGGTTAGGTAAATAATGCATTTCTGCATAAGAGAAGTTTGAGAGTATCAGGAAAATCCCCTGACCTCCACCCAAATGGAAAGTTATTGAATCATAAATCTGATTTTATAAACATCTGTTTCTAAGCTTCCTGCAGCTAGACATTGTTCTTTCCTGCTACTATGTTCAAAACTCTATGTCTGTCCAAAAAATGTTTTCAAGCTAATTCATAGTTTTCTTTTTAAAAGAACCATTGTATCTTGCATTTCTAAAGACAGGAATACTCGTAAGCCAATTGAATTATCTTTCCTTAACAGTATAAATATCATTCAAGTCACCTTTCAGTCAAATACAGGGTCTACCTTAGATGACTTATCAAGAAATTCCCACTGTAAGCACAGGGGACTCTTCTCAATGCTCTGTGGTGACCTGAATGAGAAGGAAATCCAAAAAGGAGGGTGTAAATATATATATATATATACACACACACACACACACACACACATATAAGGAGGGTGTGTGTATATATATATGTGTGTGTATATATATATATATGTATCTGATTCACTTTTCTGTGCAGCAGAAACTAACACATTGTAAAGCAATATACTCCAATAAAAACTTTTAAAATTTCTTCTATTTCTGGGACATTCCTGGTGGCTCAGTGGTTAAGACTGTGCTTCCAATGCAGGGGGCACAGGTTTGATTCCTGGTTAGGGAAATAAGATCCCACATGCCATATGGTGCATCCAAATAAAGAGAGAAAAGAAAAAGAAATTCCCTCTATTTCTGATCTCCATCCTCTCCTGCACCCCCTGCTCTTTATTCTCGAAATTACATTTTAAAAAAATATACAGATAAACATAAAACAGATGCTCAAGTCTACTTCAAAAGATCCTTGTTCACTTGCTATGCGAAGAAGAGAGTTTAGAACCAGAGATCCAGTGAAAGATTGTAGCTTGTTGAATTTTCTTTGAACAGCACATTTCCAAAGCATCATATCAGAACACCCATGACGTATCCATTGGTTTCAATGAATTTTTATTAAGTTCTTAACTCACTGGGGCAAATGAAATTTTAAGTCTGTAATTCTTCAAAGTAGTGCATCTCAATCTCAGAACAATCATCTTAATAGTATTCATCACTCTCCAAAATTATTTATTTGTATACACTTTTATTTTTCTCTTCCACATGAATAAATCTTTATTAAAATACACTTGAATATTGGTTGACACATAGGGACTTTATAAGTAATTGTGATGAATAAATAATGTCCCACACATTCTGGTGTTACAGGTGGAAATAAAATAAGAAGTTAATTCGTCTTCACTCGTTGGTAGGAACGCAAAGTGGTTCAGCCACTTTGGAGATCAATTTGTTAGTTTCTTGTGAAATTAAACATACCCTTACCATAAGACTCGGCATCTGTGGGACTCAGCAATCCTACTTCTGGTTTTTACTCAAATCAACTGAAAATTTACATTCACCTAAGACCAGTACAAAACCTTTATAGCCACTTTGTTCGTAATTGCTGAACACTGGAGACAACCAAGATGCTCTTCAACAGATAGATAAGTCAGGTGTGGTGCATACATACAATGGAACATTATTCAACAGCAAGATGGAAGGAGTTCCTGATGAAACAAGTTCATTTTTGCTAAGTATTATAGAAAACCAGACCAAAAAGACTGCATGTATCCTAGTCCATTTGGTGTGATATTTTTGAAAAGGCAAAACTACAAGGATGGAAAACATACGTATTTGTTTGAGGGGTTTGAGGAGGGGGAGTGACTGACTCAGAGGGGACACAGGGGAATTCTTAGGGCCACAGGACAAGTCTCTATGGTGCTGTGTGGGGGTACACATGACTGCATTTTCCTTCTTTTCTTTTCTTTTTTTTCATCTGGCTGAACCGGTTCTTAGCTGCAGCATGTGGGATCTTCATGGCTCTTAGCCGCAGCATGTGTGATCTAGTTCCTTGACCAGGGGCCAAACCCAGGTCCCCTGCTTTGGGAGTGCAGAGTTTTAACCACTGGACTGCCAGGGAAGTCCTTGTGCATTTTTCAAAACGCACAAAACCATATACCACTTTATACCACTTTATTACATGCAAATTAAAATAAACAAACAGAAGATGTTGGAGGATCCTAGATAAAATGCAGACTCTGATAAATGAGTCTAATTATATTCCAAATACAGGAGAAAAATCTCACTGGAGGGAGTGGGGGAAAAAATGAGGTGACCTAAGTACAAGAGGTAAACAGTGGTTCGACTAGAAAATATAACCAAAGGAAAAAAATCTCCTATGCCTAAACATCGTACTGTAGTTGGTAAGTTTGTTTTCCAGGGGTGCAGTTTAGCTATTCTGAAACTACATGTACACTAGAGTTTAACACATCAGTCAGTGGGTTGTGAATAATGGGAGCTAAGGTTCTAACGGCCAAAGAAAGAAGTGACGAAATCAAATAAAGGTGGATTAGAGTAAGAGCTATTATATCAGAGAGGGAAAGAGAGAATAGAGGGGCGGGACTGAAATACGGCAGGGATATACACGTAGGATAGTGTCCAGACATATGTATTACGTAGTTCTGTGCAGTGAGAGCCCCAAAGCAGCGACAGGCCAGTAGCCACAAGTGCAACTGTGCCCAGATCTTTTGTTTCTAAATGCCATTCATTGATAATAGGAACACAGGCTCCTTGGAGAAATTGTTGATTCGAGGGTCCAGGAAATACAAAATGATTCTGGAAGATCTGGAAAGGCCAGACATTAAAGAAGTGCCCCCTCCCCAAAATAGAGGCAGGTCAAAGACATCCAAGCTTCTGACAGCCAACACTGGAACGAAATAAAGAGAATATTGGGTTATAACACGGATAATAATGCAAAAGTCCACGACATGGTAGTGTAAGTAGATGATTAAGTAAGTGAATAAATGGGGAAACAGGCAAATAGTCCTTACTGAAGAATCCCAAATATTAAATATAGAAGGAAAACTAGAAATAGAAAGGCGCCCCTGATCCACCAGAGTAATAACTGCTTCTCACAGAATCTACTGAGAGATGCTAAATTTCTGTGAGCAAAATATGAACGAGAAATAGGAAAAACGAATAGCCTGAAATCATCTCTGCCATAACTTATTAACTACCATCATGATTTTTAATATATTCCCAGAAAGTCTTTGGTACACTTCTCCCTACGCAGGAGGTGGACCTTCATGCCTCTCCCCTGAAATGTGGGCTGATCTTAGTGACTTGCTTCTAAAGAATATAGTATGAAAGGAAAAATAAGCAAATAACAGCAGAAAAGCCTGGCAGACAGTAGCTTAATAAAGGGCTTGAGGCTAACGTCATCAGTGATAAGTCACATTGATGTCATGCGCCTTCTGGTAGAATGGGATAATAAGGGCACTTCATCTCTTTAGCATTTTTCCCTTAAACTTATAGCCTCCATCTAATCATGAGAAAACCCTAGACAAACACAGACGGAGGTACAGTCTACAAAACCCTTCAAAGGTATCAGTGTTACACACCAAAATAAGAAAAAGGAAACAGATTGGTGGAAACTAAGGTGATGTGATGACTAAATGCAATGTGGAATCCTGGATTGGATCCTGGAACAGAAAAAGGACATTTTTTTTCCCCTCATATCTGAAAAACTGGAGAAATCCAAAGAAGCTCTGAAGTTTAGCTAATAGTTGTTGTTTTCGTTGTTTAGTTGCTAAGTCGTATCCAACTCTTTTGTGACCCCATGGACTATAACCTTCCAGGCTCCTCTGTCCATGGGGTTTCCCAGACAAGCATAACTGAGTGGGATGCCCTCTTCCTGACCCAGGGATCAAACCCACGTCTCCTGCCTTGCAGGCGGATTCTTTACCACTGAGCCACCTGGGAAGCTCTTACAGAGCTGCTTCGCGGGCGCAGGAGGGCCGAGAGGAGCTACTCCACGTTCAAGGTCAGGAGCGGCGGCCGTGAGAAGATACCCCACGTCCAAGGTAAGAGAAACCCACGTAAGACGGTAGGTGTTGCAAGAGGGCAGACACACTGCAACCATAATCACAGAAAACCAGCCAACTTGATCACAGGCCCACAGTCGTGTCTAGCTAATAGTAGTATGGCACTAATACCAATTCCCTAGTTTGGGGAACTTGCTATGATTGGGCTTCCCTCGTGGCTCAGACGGTGAAGTGTCTGTCCACGATGCGGGAGACCCAGGTTTGATCCCTGGGTTGGGAAGATCCCCTAGAGAAGGAAAAGGCAACCCACTCCAGTACTCTTGCCTGGAGAATCCCGTGGATGGAGGAGCCTGGTAGGTTACAGTCTATGGGCTCGCAAACAGTTGGACACGACTGAGCGACTTCACTTTCACTTCCTTTCAAACTTGCTATGATTATATGTTTGCATAAGAGGAAACTGGATCTAGGGTATATAGGACTCTCTGTACCATTTTTTCAACACTTCTACAAATCTGAATTCGTTTTAAGACAAAACTTTAAAAAATGTATATATTTATTTGACTGTGCTGGATCTTAGTTGTGACAAGCAGGATCTAGTTTCCTGATCAGGGATCAAACCCAAGCCCCCTGCTTTGAAAGTGTGTAGTCCTAGCCACTGGATCACCAGGGAAGTCCCTCAAGACAAAAACTTTAAAAAGAAAACAAGTTAGCTAGTAATATATGTCAAATGAATATTAAAGGCCAAAACTGATACAGGTTACCACTGTGAGTATGGACCTTATCAACAAGGAAACAAATTAGAAGTTGGGTATTTAGGATTCAAAGATCTAGAAAGTAAGAGGAAGGTGTAACAAGAACAGAGTTGTAGCAACAGAAGTGCTCAACTGGTTAAGAAAGTTCTGAGTGAACCAGTCCAACCGAATCTCGGGCTGGAGTATAATGGAGGGCAGGGATGACAGGACTTTCTTATGCTTTAAATAATGGGTTTGCAATGTGGGTGCATGATCTAATTACTTGCGACATTTATTTTTCTCAATGAAACATCCTTGACTTTATTCCTCGATAAAAGGTTGAGTTCCTTATGATCACCCAGACATTATCGCATCAACTTGTGTTAACTAGTAGAAAGATGTTTGTGGTGATTTGGTTTGCGGAATTTTTTCCAGCTTCAAATGAACTTATTACCGACCCAAATATTTGAGCCAGTGTCTCAGAGGGCATTTAGGCGGAGATGTTAAGATCACGACATTTGATTGAATTCTTATGAATGGGTTAGAACACCGAGAAATGCTGTCGGCTTCCTGGATCCCTGGATCTATTTTCCTTTTCTTTTCTTTCTTTGCAGCTGTCAGTCAAAGACCCTCCCAACCGCTCCTGAATCACTATCCTCAGATACTGGCCACCCTCGCAAGGTGGCCCCTACCCAAAAGTGTTGTCATCTTTGCGCTTGAAGGATTTGAGCTGTCTTTACTGGAAATGTTAATAGTGTTTCTACATGACTCAACATTTGTTAGTTAAGGAGTTTGCCTGGAACGACTGTGGCTTTGTGTATTGTCACATCCCCTGTAATCCCTGTTATTCCTACGCACTCAATAGCCCTCTGTGGTCTTCTTGGATGAGCAGCATCTTTTTCACTTCATTTTATGGGAGAAATGCAAAGCGAAGTCCTCTAGGGGGCTGGTTGCCTACTTAGTTGAAGTTCAACTAATGATGGGAACTGTAGTTGAAGCATGGAAGCTAATTCCCTTCACTATCTTCATTCCATTGGCTTTCATTAAATGTCACTGGCCATGTGTTTTCAAGTACCAATCCTGCCATCCAAATGTAAACACATATTGACCCTCCTCGTTGCAATCAGCAAACCCCTCCCCGCAACACACAGAGACACACACAGAGACTCCCCATGGACTCACACACATACTTTGCTTTCATTACAGAGAATCAAGCCTGGAAATAATTTTCTGCTTTGGGGCAGGGAAATTCTTTCCTGGTGGTAATGAAAACTGTAAAAATGTGCCCATGAAACCTCTGTCTCCTTGGAATTCACTGCTGCTCAAACCAAGATTTTGCTGGTAATAAGTTGCTGAGGGAGGGGGTGGGAGGGTGGATTTTGCATGATTGGAGGTGTCTTCATCTAGTCCCATCTAAAATCTGGACTGCATATGACACATTAGCCATAGAAAGTGAGCACATATTTTGCCCTCCCCACCACGTGATCAAACATGGATAACTCTTAACAATTCTCCTTTTGTTCTTAAAATTCATTATGGGCTGGTCCAGAGAGCAGTGAGAATCAACTCCTGCTTGACAAGAGTGTCTCACTGTAGAGGTTGGCAGGAAAGCATTTCCTAGAATGTGAACCTAATTAAACTGAAAATACAGAATGTTAAGGATAAAACCTCAGATTTACAATGTGGTTTGATCCAGCAAGGGAGAAAAAAGGAGGGGAGGCTTTAATCCAAGCAGAAAATGAGGGTGCATAAGAACATGAATTTGATGGTATTGAGGGATCCCAGTCAGAGTCCCAAAGGACAGGAGAAAGCCCAGGCAACTGTAACTAAGAGCTCTCATCATTTTTTCCCCCCTACCTGCTTGGCACCTTGGCCATGGCCCATAGAGGCATCATTCATTTTACAGAGCAGTCTGTTGCCCCCTTCAGACTTTGATATCACTGTGAAAATTCAAACGAAGACTTCTTTGCAGAAGTGGTTTTCCTCCAATGGACACCCCATATTCTGAAGGGAAGAAGGACTATGCTGATGAATTTGCCCACACGAATTCTCATGTGCTCTCCCCATGTGCCCGAGTCTCTTCTCCCTGGCATGCGTGTGTGTACACACACACACACACACACACACACACACACGCACACACAGCTCTTTGGAACTGAGTCCCCAAGAAATCAGAGACATAGGCTTCTTATTTATGTGTGATGCCAAACAGGAGCAAAAACTGTCTGCTCCTATTCATAAATTCTGTTTCATTGCAACAAGAAAGCATGCTCTTTCTCTGTCTCTCTCACACACATCCACTCCCAGAAATGTTCTGACTTTTCAGCATATGATCAATAGGCAGATACCCACCTCAGGAAAGTTGCAGCTGCTGTTTGCATCTACCTGGCAATGGGAACTCTGGCAAAGCTGTATTCTGGAAGAGCCATCAGAGTGGTCAGCATGAAGCCTGACTTCAGTCCCCAAGAGAGAAAACAAGTGAGCCCTGATGAGGGTGAGTTGGTCCCCATACCGTCATATCATCAGCTCAGCTTGTCACAGGGTGTCCTGACATGCTAGCTTGACATTCGAAAAATAGATACACTAGATGAAAAATCATGGAGGAAAATAATTGTACATGGCAAAAAGGGATAGGGAGATATTTCTGAACTCCAACTCCCCAGGTGGCTCAGACAGTAAAGAATCACCTGCAATGCAGGAGATGCATATTTGATCTCTGGGTCGGGAAGATCCCCTGGAGAAGGGAATGGCAACCCACGTCAGTATTTTTGTCTGGATAATCCCATGGACAGAGGAGCCTGGCAGGCAACAGTCCGTGGGGTCTCAAAGAGTCGGACACGACTAAGTGACTAAACAACAACAAAATGTTCTTTACTAAGAAAGTCACTCTCTAGCATCCCAAAATGTAACAGTGAAAGTCTAATAAGGTTAAGGGATTTGATTCCCTCCAAAGAAAAAGGAAATAATAGTCAAACAAAAAAAATTGTTTAATAGGAAAACAATACCCTGGTCTCTTTCACACCTCAGATGAGAAACTCCAAAATCAATTTACAAAGAAAGTTCTTGCTTTCCTTGTGAATTAGGAACTCTGCAGATGAAAAATTCCTGTCTTTGACTTCAATTTCTGCCACAAACCTGAGAAGCAGCTCAGTTGGTGTTCTCAAAAGCTACCCCTGAGGGCATGTGATGTCCAATTTTTTTTGATAAAATGATATTTTTCACCCTCATGCATATCCCTTCCATTTCCCAGATGCTTCAGCAGATACATGCAAGACTCTGCATTCAAGTGGATTTTGTCATTTATGTCTCTCTAAACAACATGCCCAACCTGAAGAGTTTTGAATACCAGTTAATGAAATCATTTTCTTTGCTTTAAAAAAAAAGCAGTATCAAGCTTTGAAATGTGATCATTCTGTTATCTCAGCTCATTATAATTACCCTTGAAATAATCAGTAATTACCTTCTTTTAACCTTTAGTTCTATCTTGGGCTACAACTAAAGGATTCAAGTGAGAGGAAATGAGAGTTCTCACTCTCCTTGAAAAAAATCTGTTCTTAAGCAAATCTTTCAGTGTACACCCTCTGATCCTTTTCTGCCTTGGTTTCTTTACTTGGGTAGTTTTCTCTTCAATAGCATTCTCATTTTCAAAGAATAGTGTTTTAAAAAAAAAATAAATAGGTGACTTTCAAAAGGAGGAAGACACCAGCTTCTAAAAGGAAAAGAAGATATACATACCCCACTCACACTCTATCAAATACTATTTTGCTTTTTGCTCAGCATTGATCTCAAGTCAGTAGTAAAGACACAGGATTTATGTAACTCATGCCCAGATCAGCTGAGAGGTGGAACTCCAGTCCAGACTTCTGGGCTCCTAACGTCCCAGTCAAGGCCTCTGAGGCTTCCCAAGGTCGTGAAATGGATGTGTGAGAACTAGCAGAAAAGATCTGGGATGTCTGAAACTGGGCATGTGTTATTTTTTGCCATCTTTTCCAGTATTTGCATTGCTTGAGGTTCTAGTATTGTAAGAGTTTGTGTATGTGTGTCTATGTGTGTGTGTTAGCAGTAGTAGGAATCATTAATGTAAAATAATCTAAAATATTAGCATCAGCCATCTTGTTGCTTACCACAGGCTGTTCTTACACTGACCACATAGAAAGAGGAGGCAGAGTAAACCCACCCCTCATACACCTCAGTTCAGGCAGGCCCTTTGCCTGCTCTGTATTGTGAATGGGGGAACATGGAAAATAAAAAAAAAATAATATTAATAGATAAAAATAAATTAAAACCAAAAATAATTTTAAAATAAAGTGAAATTTAAAAAAAATTAGCAAAGAATAAATGTATTTTTTTAATGCCAAGAAAAATACAGAGAATTTCACCCTTTTAAGCATCTCCTGGATCTTTATTTTTTTTTAAATGCCAAGAAAAGAAAAATGGCAGTGCTGAAAGCCAGAAGCTTAGTAGAAAAAATCCAAACCCTTAATTACCCAAGCTAAGTAGAGTTTAGAAGCACATCGTGAATGATGAAAAATCTTCCTTTTTCTCTTGGGAAAAGAAATCTATTTTATATTACTAACAAGAGCCAGAAATAACTTTTAAATCTAAACTCTGTGTCAGGCATCTACAAATAGATCAAAAGGCAAAGAGTCACTTCTGTTGTTGTTGTTTCCACACCAAGTCGTGTCCAACTATTTTGTGACCCCGTGGTCTGTAGCCCGCCAGGCTTCTAGGTCCATGGGATTTCCCAGGCAAGGAGTGGGTTGCCATTTCCTTCTTCAGAGCATCTTTTCAACCAAGGGATTGAACCTGGGTCTCCTGCATTGGCAGGCGGATTCTTTACCACTGAACCACCACTACCTACAAATATAAATATAATCTCAGCATCTTTCCTCTCAATGTCCAACTCATCCTCCTTAACTTATTGGAAGCATGCATTACAACTTTTTTAATAGCAGAAGAAAGCCATGTAAATATATACCATAAAATCTATACACAATGAATATATAATGCCTTACCAATTCTCAGCTATTATTTTTTAAATTATAATACTGATCATAGTGAGTGAATATCAGAATACTATCACAAAGACCAGCTGAATATCATACTTGTATGAGAAGTAAGCTTATAAAAAGTATAAAGGAATTAGTAATATACTGCATACATCTGATTATAATGGATACTGCTTCTATATCAGGAATTAGTAAACTAAACTCAAGGGCTAAATCCTGCCCCACTTCCTGTTTTTGTCAATAAAGTTTTATTGGAATACAACCCTGCTCATTTGTTTACGTATCGTCTCTGGCTACTTTTATGCACACGTAATGGCAGAATTGAGTAGTTGCAGCAAAGATAGTCTGTCTTGCAAAGCCTAAAGTATTTATTCTTTTACAGAAAAAGTTTGTCAATCCCTGATCTACATATTTTGTGGAATTGAGTTTCATTAAGGAGCTTTCCTGGATTTACTGCAGTGACAAATTCTGGAGTTAATCGATGAGCCATGATGCGCTTGGTCGCTCAGTTGCGTCTGACTCTTTGTGACCCCAAGGACTATAGCCTGCCAGGCTTCTCCATCCATTTGGATATTCCAGGCAAGAATATGGAAGTGGGTTGCCATGCCCTCCTCCAGGGAATCTTCCCAACCCAGGAATCGAACCCAGGTTTCCCACATTGCAGGCAGATTGCTTACCATCTGAGCCACCAGGGAAACCCAATTGATGAGTAGGTAAATTTATATATTTGCATAAATTCTGTGATTCTATTTCAGTTCAATGTGATGAAACTAAGTACATGTGTAGACATATATAAATCCTAGAAGTGTACCTAGAGTTATGTCATATAAACAGATATTCACACATACAGGCAAATGTTCATGTAAACTCTCCAAAAGATTTAAAGCTGCTCCTTGCTACCTTGCTCTTTCTAAGCCTCAATTTCCCCATTGGTAAAAGGATAATAGTAATTGTTACATTATTGCATCATCATTATCATCATGATACTCACACTCAGTCATGTCCAACTCTTTGCAATGCCATGGACTGCAGCCTGCCAGGCTCCTCTGTCCAACCCACTTCCGTATTCTTGCCTGGAATATCCAAATGGATGGAGAAGCCTGGCAGGCTATAGTCCTTGGGGTCACAAAGAGTCAGACGCAACTGAGCGACCAAGCGCATCATGGCTCATCGATTAACTCCAGAATTTGTCACTGCAGTAAATCCAGGAAAGCTCCTTAATGAAACTCAATTTTCCAGGAAAGGATACTGGAATGAGTTGTGATTTCCTCCTCCAGGGGAACTTTCCCACCCAGGGATCAGACTGGAATCTCTTCAGGCTCCTGCATTGTCAGGCAGGTTCTTTATTACTTGTTACCATAATAATGCCATAATGATTAAAGGAAATGAATGCTGAACAGAATGCCCAGCATAGAATAAGCACTCAATAAATGTAAGTTACTAATATTTTAGGTTGCTTTATTGACAATCTTTACCCACAAGGAGGCACCTCTACCTCCGAGAGAAGGTATGTGATCTTTCTTACAGGGAAGATCAAAAGTCATCAGAATGCTTGTGTTGCCTTCTAGATAACTCATGTATAAAACCAAAGGATGTGCCTTATCAGTGGGCTGACAATCTGAACTCCATTCTTCTCAGAGCTTAATCTAGATTAACTCTTCTTTGATGCATATAAAAAGAAAACTCAGAATGATTGGTTTGTACCAAAACAGAGTGCCTGAAGAACTATGGATGGGGGTTTGTGCCACTGTACAGGAGGCAGGGATTGAGACCATTCTCAACAAAAAGAAATGCAAAAAGGCAAAATGGTTGTCTGAGGAGGCCTTACAAATAGCTGTGAAAAGAAGAGAAGTGAAAAGCAAAGGAGAAAAAGAAAGATACCCCCATCTGAATGCAGAGTTCCAAAGAATAGCAAGAAGAGATAAGAAAGCCTTCCTCAGTGATCAATGCAAAGAAATAGAGGAAAACAATAGAATGGGAAAGACTAGAGATCTCTTCAAGATAATTAGAGATACCAAGGGAAAATTTCATGCAAAGGTGCGCACAATAAAGGACAGAAATGGTATGGACTAACAGAAGCAGAAGATATTAAGAAGAGGTGGCAAGAATACACAGAACTCCACAAAAAAGATCTTCATGACCCAGATAATCACCATGGTGTGATCAACACCCTAGAGCCAGACATCCTGGAATGCGAAGTCAAGTGGGCCTTAGGAAGCATCACTACGAACAAAGCTTGTGGAGGTGATGGAATTCCAGTTGAGCTATTTCAAATCCTAAAAGATGATGCTGTTAAAATGCGGCACTCAATGTGCCAGCAAATATGGAAAATGCAGCAGTGACCACAGAACTGGAAAAGGTCAGTTTTCATTCCAATCCCTAAGGAAGGCAATGCCAAAGAATGCTCAAACTGCTGCACAGTTGCACTCATCTCACATGCTAGCAAAGTAATATTCAAAATTCTCCAAGCCAGGCTTCAGCAGTACGTGAACCGTGAACTTCCAGATGTTCAAGCTGGTTTTAGAAAAGGCAGAGGAACTAGAGATCAAATTGCCACCATCTGTTGGATCATAAAAAAAGCAAGAGAGTTCCAGAAAAACATCTACTTCTGCTTTATTGACTATGCCAAAGACTTTGACTGTGTGGATCACAACAAACTCTGGAAAATTCTTCAAGAGATGGGAATACCTGACCACCTGACCTGTCTCCTGAGAAACCTGTATGCAGGTCAGGAAGCAACAGTTAGAACTGGACATGGAACAACAGACTAGTTCCAAATCGGGAAAGGAGTCTGTCAAGGCTGTATACTGTCACCCTGCTTATTTAACTTCTATGCAGAGTACATCATGAGAAATGCTGGGCTGGAAGAAACACAAGCTGGAATCAAGATTTCCAGGAGAAATATCAATAACCTCAGATATCCAGATGACACCACCCTTATGACAGAAAGTGAAGAAGAACTAAAGAGCCTCTTGATGAAAGTGAAAGAGGAGAGTGAAAATGTTGGCTTAAAACACAACATTCAGAAAACTAAGATCATGGCATCTGGTCCCATCACTTCATGGCAAATAGATCAGGAAACAATGGAAACAGACAGACTTTATTATTTTGGGCTTCAAAATCACTGCAGATGGTGATTGCAGCCTTGAAATGAAAAGACACTTGCTCCTTGGAAGAAAAGTTATGACCAACCATGACAGCATATTAAAAAGCAGAGACATTACCTTGCCAACAAAGGTCTGTCTAGTCAAAGCTATGGTTTTTCCAGTAGTCATGCATGGATGTGAGGGTTGGACTCTAAAGAAAGCCGAGTGCTGAAGGATTGGCGCTTTTGAACTATGGTGTTGGAGAAAACTCTCAAGAGTCCCTTGGATTCCAAGGAGATCCAACCAGTCCATCCTAAAGGAGATCAGTCCTGAATGTTCACTGGAAGGACTGACGCTAAAACTGAAACTCCAATAGTTTGTCCACCTGATGCAAAGAACTGACTCATTTGAAAAGACCCTGATGCTGAGAAAGATTGAATGAAGGAGGAGAAGGGGACGACAGAGGTCAAGACGGTTGGATGGCACCACTGACTCGATGGAGATGAGTTTGATTAAACTCCGGGAGCTGACGATGGACAGGGAGGCCTGGCGTGCTGCAGTCCATGGAGTCACTAAGAGTTGGGCATGACTGAGCAATTGAACTGAACTGAACTGACCAGGATTAGTATAAGGCAAACAGTAATCATCCACTCATTTTGTGCAACTCATTTGGTTATTTTTGGCTTGCACTTGGTCTTCGTTGTGCACTTAAACTCTTCGTTACTGTGTGCAGGCTTTGTCTAGTTGCAACGAGCAAGGACTACTCTCTAGTTGTAGTGTGCAGGCTTCTTATCACAGTAGCTTCTCTCTCTGTGGAGCACAGGCTCTAGGGTGCGAGGGCTTCAGTAGTTGTATCATGCAGACTCAGTAGTTGTGACCCATAGGCTTAGTTGTTCTGACACATGTGGGATCTTAGTTCCTGGACCAGGGATCAAACCCGTGTCCCCTGAATTGGTAGGTGAATTCTTAACCACTGGACCAGTAGGGAAGTTCCTAATTATCCATTCTTATAGCCTTTTAACGGAGAAGACAATGGCACCCCACTCCAGTACTCTTGCCTGGAAAACCCCATGGATGGAGGAGCCTGGTAGGCTGCAGTCCATGGGGTCGCGAAGAGTCGGACACCACTGAGCGACTTCACTTCCACTTTTCACTTTCATGCATTGGAGAAGGAAATGGCAACCCACTCCAGTGTTCTTGCCTGGAGAATCCCAGGGACGGGGGAGCCTGGTGGGCTGCCGTCTATGGGGTCGCAAGGGTCGGACACGACTGAAGCGACTTAGCAGCAGCATAGCCTTTTAAAAGTTTGTTTAGCATCAAGTTTGCTGACAAAGAGAATACATGGTCTGGGATGTATTTCCTTCACTTGACATCAACTTATAAGGTGCCAGGGAAGACCTCTGGGGCATCACAAACACTAGCCTAGTTCTACATGAAATTGCTCTGATTGGGTGATTTGTCCCTCCACTGACATTTGGGGTCTGTTTCTTTTTTCCACCTCTTTCTCTCATCAGCTCCCCCTGATCTCTGAATCACTGATGCCCAGTGATAATTTCTTGGCTCTAACTCTGGCTTCTCTCTTCTATGGCTTTTGTCATCTTCTGTGTATCTCTTGATCTCAGCATTCCACTCTGTTTTTCTTTCACTATGGGGAATGAATAAGATTAATTTGTTGCTTCTCCAGCAAAACCCTCCCCACCAGCTCCTGCAATCTTCATCCATTTGGTGGTATCACACCAGGTAGAATAAAATACTTTCACTGAGTTAAAAATCTGGCCTTATATCCTTATTTTTGTTTAGGGTCACTATAAAAAATGTCTACATGAAGTACATTTTTGCATGTTCTAGCAAGTTTTCTTTTAAGGGATTTGTCTGTTATTAGTCAGGAACTCCGATGGGAAGATTTGTATTAGACTGTTTTGCACACAATTTAATGCCAGACACTCTCCCTCTCTAAATAACTGAAATGTGTGGTTTTTTTCAGACTATGAAGGCACTGTAACCTTTTCTTTTTATCTAACTACCTATCTGTTGGCTTAATAACTGGGATCTCAGACTAAATATGACATTTGAATGTAATTACTGCCTAATCCAAGTTTCTATGTGAATATTTGTTATTTTCTATGAAATCACAAATCTCTTTTTGGGACCCAAGAGAAATATGAAAACAACCCCACCCCCAAAATACATTTTTAAAAAAATTTTTACATGCCATGATTTTTAAACAGAATCCTAGAATTAATCATTACATTTAAACTTCTAGTGAAATGATAAAGGTCTATCTGGGCTTCCCAGATGGCATTAATGGTAAAGACCTGACTGCCTATGCAGGAAACATAAGAGACATGGGTTCAATCTGTGGGTCAGGAAGATCCCTTTGAGGAGGGCATGGTAACCCACTCTAGTATTCTTGCCGGGAGAATCCCATGGACAGAGGGTGTGGCAGGCTATAGTCCATAGAGTTGCAAAGAGTTGGACATGACTGAAGCGACTTAGCATGCAAAGGTGTATCAACAGCTATTAGCCATCTTGAATTTTCCTGGAATCTTAGTTCAGCATATTGTCCAAAACCTTGGCAGTGGGAGGAAAGGACGTAAACACATTTAATAACAAACTAAGAACCACATAGAGAGTGGAGTTAGGTATTAGTAAATAGCATCGCTATTGAGTTAGTTCCTCAAGGAGAGGCAGCTGCATTTCACTGACCAGTAATCCCTGGAAGCCATGGAATCTCTCAGTTTTGAGCAGACATTTTAACTGAGATATAATTGATAGATAACATTATATTAGTCACAGCTGTTCAACATAATGTTTCAACATTTGTATGTATTGTGAAGTGATCATCACAAAAACTTAACAGCATTACCACACTTTGTTACAAAGTTTTTATTATGATGATAACTTTTAAGATCTACTCTCTTCAGCTCAGTTCAGTTCAGTTCAGTCGCTCAGTTATGTCCGACTCTTTGCGACCCCATGAATCGCAGCACGTCAGGCCTCTCTGCCCATCAACGCCCAGAGTTTACTCAAACTCATGCCCATCGAGTTGGTGATGCCATCCAGCCATCTCATCCTCTGTCGTCCCCTTCTCCTCCTGCCCCCAATCCCTCCCAGCATCAGGGTCTTTTCCAATGAGTCAACTCTTCATATGAGGTGGCCAAAGTATTGGAGTATCAGCTTCAGCATCAGTCCTTCCAATGAACACCAAGGACTGATCTCCTTTAGGATGGACTGGTTGGATCTCCTTGCAGTCGAAGGGACTCTCAAGAGTCTTCTCCAGCACCACAGTACAAAAGCATCAGTTTTTCAGCACTCAGCTTTCTTTATGGTCCAACTCTCACATCCATACATGGCCACTGGAAAAACCATAGCCTTGACTAGACAGACTTCTGTTGGCAAAGTAATGTCTCTGCTTTTTAATATGCTATCTAGGTTGATCATAACTTTCCTTCCAAGGAGTAAGCGTCCTTTAATTTCATGACTGCAATCACCATCTGCAGTGATTTTGAAGCCCAAAAAAATAAAGTCTGACACTGCTTCCACTGTTTCCTCATCTATTTCCCACTAAGTGATGGGACCAGATGCCATGATCTTAGTTTTTTGAATGTTGAGCTTTAAGCGAATTTTTTTCACTCTCCTCTTTCACTTTCATCAAGAGGTTTTTTAGTTCCTCTTCACTTTCTGCCATAAGGGTGGTGTCATCTGCATATCTGGAGTTATTGATATTTCTCCCAGCAATCTTGATTCCAGCTTGTGCTTCTTCCAGCCCAGAGTTTCTCATGATGTACTCTGCATATAAGTTAAATAAGCAGGGTGACAATATACAGGCCTGATGTACTCCTTTTCCTATTTGGAACCTGTCTGTTGTTCCATGCCCAGTTCTAACTGTTGCTTCCTGACCTGCATACAGGTTCTACTCTCTTAACAACTTTCAAATATAAACACTACACAGATGTCCCTTTTATGAGCCATGGTTTTCTTTTCCACTGTTTCTCTCCCACAGTCAACAGCAGTCCAAAAATAATAAACAGAAATTTCTAGAAAGAAATGATTCTAAAGTTTTAAATTGCTCACAGCCCTGATAAAATCTCATGCCATCCAATTAGTCACTTGGTAGTCCTCTGGTCATCAGATTTACTGTCGAGGTGTCACAGTGCTTATGTTCAAGTGCCCATAATTTATCTACTAATAGCTTCAAAGTGCATGAGAGATGAGGCTGGCAATTTGCATATGCCAAAAAGAAGGCAAAAAGTGCTTCCTCAAAGTAAAATGATGGAAGTCCAGCTTTGTTGTTGCACCTCAAACTGCAAAAGATACAGCTACAGGACATCATAAATTCTTAGTAAAGATAGTTGTTGTCATTGTAGTTCAGTTGCTCAGGCATGTCTGACTCTTTGTGACCCCATGGGCTACAGCACACCAGGCTCCTCTGTCCTCCATTATCTCCTGGATTTTGCTCAAATTCCTGTTCATTGAGTTGGTGATGCCACCTAACCATCTCATCCTGTGCCACCCCCTTCTCCTTTGCCTTCAGTCTTTGCCAGCATTAAGGTGTTTTCCAGTGAATCAGCTCTTCACTTCAGGTGGCCAGAGTCCAGGGGTTACAGCTTCAGCATCAGTCCTTCCAGTGAATATTCAGGGTTGATTTTCTTTAGGATGGACTGGTTTGATCTCTTTTGTTGTCCAGGGGACTCATAAGAGTCTTATCCAGCATCACAGTTCCAAAGCATCAGTTCTTTGGTGCTCAGTCTTCTTTATGGTCCAGCTCTCCCATCTATACGTGCCTACTGGGAAAATGCCTTAACCAGGTGGACCTTTGTTGGCAAAGTAATGTCTCTGCTTTTTAATATGCTGTCTAGGTTTGTCATAGCTTTTCTTCCAAGGATCAAGCGTCTTTTACTTTCATGGCTACAGTCACTGTCTGCAGTGATTTTGGAGCCTAAGAAAAGAAGATCTGTCACTGCTTCCACTTTTCCCCCTTCTATTTGCCATGAAGTGATGGGACCAAATGCCATGATCTTAGTTTTTATAAGACTGAATTTCAAGCCTGCTTTCACCCTTCTCTTTTCACTCTCCTCTTTCACCCTCATCAATAGGCTCTTTAGTTCTTCTTCACTTTCTACCATTAGTGTGGTATCATCTGCATATCTGAGATTGCTGGTATTTCTCTTGGAAAGACATGAAATATATACAATAAGATATTTTGAGAGAAAGACAATATTCACATCACTTTTATTACAGTATATTGTTATAATTATTCTATATTGTTATTAGTTATTGTTGCTAATCTCTGTGCCTAATTATAAATTAAACTTTATCATAAGTATGTATGTATGGGAAAAAAGTATATGTAGGGTTCAGGCATCCACTGGGGTCTTGAAACTCATCCCCCACAGATAAGAGAGGACGTCTGTGTTATTATCTGTAGCTAACACTGTACATTATATTCCCAGGACTTATTTATTTTATAACTGAATTCTGTTCTTTCTGACCGCTTTCACTCATTTCACTTGCCCTCCCTCTATTCCTGGCAACCACCAGTCTGTTCTCTGTATCTATGAGCTAGGTTTTATTTGATGTTTTGTTTTTAGATTCCATTTATGTATAAGTGAGATCACATAGTGGTTGTCGCTCTCTGTCTGATTTATTTTGCTCAGCATACATAATGCCCTCAAGGTCTATCCATGTTGCTGTAAAAGGCAAGATTTCATTATTTTTGTGGCTTAATTGTATTCCATTGTCTGTATGTATTTCACACCTTGTTTATCCATTCATCTATCAATGGACACTTAGGCTGTTTCCTTATCCTGGCTACTGTAAATAATGCTGCAGTGAACATTGGGGAGTGTGTATCCTTTCAGATTAGTGTTATTGCTTTCTTCAGATAAGTACCCAGTAGTGGAATTGCTAGATTATATGGTAGTTCTAGCTTTAAATTTTGAGGCACCTCCATGCTCTTTTTCATAGTGGCTGCATCAATTTACATTCCCACCGACTGTGCACAAGGGTTCCTGCTCTCCATATCCTCACCAACACTTGTTATTTCTTGTCTTTTTGATGACAGTTGTTCCAACAGGCGTGGGGTCATAACGCATTGTGATTTTGATTTCCCTGATTATTAGTTATGTTGAACATTTTTTTATGTACCTGTTGGCTATTCGAATGTCCTCTTTGCAAAAATGTTTATTCAGATCCTCTCTACATCTTTTTAATCAGGCTGATTTTTTTTTTTTTTTTTTTTTTTTTTTGCTATTGAGTTGTTATGAGTTCTTTATATAGTTTGGATAATAACCCCTTATCATCTGTATGATTTGCAAATATTTTCTGCCATTCCCTACGTTGCCTTGTCATTTTGCTGTTGATTTCCTTTGATATAGCCCCATTTGTTTATTTTTGCTTTTGGAGTCAGATCCAAAAAATCTTCACCAAGACCTATACATGTTTTTACTGCGAGATTTTTTTCTGATTTTTTTTTATTCTTACATTTTATAGATGAATTGGTCATACTATTAACATACCATATAGTCTCAATAGATAATCACTACTTTAAAATGTATGTGATTATGCCTTTATACACATTTGAAAAAAAGAGAACCCTTGGTGAAAATGCATGGAGAGAAAATCATGCATTTTGAAATCTGTGTATTGTTACAGAGATCCATTGATATGGTATATTGGTATTTTCATTTAATAAAAATAAAAAAGGAAACTAATAGTCCACCTGAAAATAGTGATTTTTGCATCAGTTAGGGGGCTAGATCTTGGGAAATACAAAGCATGTAATAAATAACGCTTACTTAAAGGAAATCACAATCCTTTTTTTTGTAACTTAAAACAAACATTTTTATTATCCCTCTTGGCTGTGAGAGTTGACTGGGCCTCCTTGAATGGGTCTGCTTTTGGCCTCCCATGCTGTTGGAGTCTGGAGAAAGCAATGGCACCCCACTCCAGTCCTCTTACCTGGAAAATCCCATGGATGGAGAAGCCTGGTGGGCTGCAGTCCATGGGGTCGCTAAGAGTCGGACAGGACTGAGCAACTTCACTTTCCCTTTTCACTTTCATGCATTGGAGAAGCACATAGCAACCCACTCCAGTGTTCTTGCCTGGAGAATCCCAGGGGCGGGGGACCCTGGTGGGCTGCCGTCTGTGGGGTCACACAGAGTCGGACACGACTGAAGCGCCTTAGCAGCAGCAGCAGCTGTCGGAATCACATGGCCATGAGGCTGGAGTCGTCCAGAGGCTCCTTCCCTCCTGGGGTGGTGCCTGAGCTGGGTCTGCTGACGTGGCTGGGGGATGGCCGGGTGGTTGCCCTCAGCCTCATGCTTTCTGCACACGGCCTTCCACCTTGCCTCCTCTGCTGCACGGCCGAACTCTTGGTGTAGCCAAACTTCTTACATGGCCGCTGGCTTCCCCAAGGCAAGTGGACTGAGAGCTTAAAATCATTTTCCATGGGTAAAATGAAATAATAATCATAGTTTAATGAACACCAATTCCCATGCCAGATATCATGGATATATTTTATTCTATTCTCATAACAACTCAGACCCAGAGATCGAACCTGGGACGCCTACATTGCAGGCAGGATCTTTACCATCTGAGCCACCCAGGAAACCCGAAGAATCCAGGAAAGTATCACTATTCCTACATTAAAGATGGAGAAACTGAGACTCAGAATTGTTATCTAATTGTACCACTGCACACAGCTGGAAAATGGGCAATTCAGGCTGTTTTATCCAATTCAAATCCAGATTTGTTCTCTCTTTAAAACCCATATTCTTTCTCCTCTGCTTAGCCACCTCTTATGAACCCAGGAAAAGTTAAATGGCAATACAAGAGATAAAAAACAGTTCAATAAATGGGATGTCATGAATACGTAAGTTCTCTAGGACTTCAGCACAGGCGAAATTCCCAATGAACTAGGATTTCTGAGCTTTCTTACAAGGGAGTAAATGATCTAAGTGCTACAAATTTTTTTCACAAACTGAATATAATTCTACAAGGTATACATTTTCTTCTTATCAGACATTTTTGCCTACCTCAAATTCTGTATCTTTCCCCCTCACACAGATATTAAAATTCCAGATCTGCTAAAGGCTGAGCAGATATAGTTTTCTTTAAGTAGCTTGGATAATAACTCTTGGTTATCTTGATATTTTTTGCTGATTTCTTTTTAGCTGTATTAGACTATACCTAGATGATATGAGCATTGTTATTTAAGCCTAAAAGAGAGTACAATTCACTGATTAAAGCAGGAACAAAGGGTAATTCCATTAGAAGAGGCAGTTGCTGAATTGATGGAGTATTTTCTCTGCTGGTTGCAGACAGAGAGAGATAGCCTTGTAAAATCCTAAAATGCACCTCAGACTTTGCCTTATGCCCACTGGATGTTACCACCAGGTTTAGAACTTCATGTCTAGTTGATTCTTATTTCCTACTGTACCCCCATCTGGAGCAAGAGCCCCATTGAGGGACTATTCTAGCAAGGACGGATTCCAAATATGGGGAGAGAAATGGCACATACCCATATGGGACATGCAGCAGATTCATCTTCATGCTGATTTGTTGTTTTTCTGTTGCTCAGTCGTGTCTGACTCTTTGCGATCCCATGGACTGCAGCATGCCAGGCTTCCCTGTCTTTCACCATCTTCCAGAGCTTGCTCCAACTCATCCATCAAGTTGGTGAGGCCATCCAACCATCTTGTCCTCTGTCAGCCTCTTCTTCTCCTGCCTTCAATCTTTCCCAGCATCAGGGTCGAGAGAATCAGTTCCTCGCATCAGGTGGCCAAAGTATTGGAGCTTCAACCTCAGCATCATGCTGATTATATCACCCAAATGACAGAAAGTGGATCCTTGTCAAATTAGGCAGTGGAATCTTTGATGAGTTTGCAAGAGCTAATATCATTGGCTACGTCTGAGGGAATTAAGGTGGCCTGGATAAAGGCTACACACAAGTTGTCCCAATCATTTTCTTTTCTCATGATGCTTTCTAATCCTAGACTTGTTATTGTTCAGTCGTTAAGTCGTGTCTGACTCTTTGTGATCCCATAGACTACAGCACACCAGCCTTCCCTGTCCTTCACCATCTCCCAGAATTTGCTCAAACTCATGTCCATTGACTCAATGATGTTTTCCAACTATCTGATCCTCTGTCACCACCTTCTCCTCCTGCCTTCAATCTTTCCCAACATCAGGGTCTTTTCAAATGAGTCAGATCTTCTCATCAAGTGGCCAAAGTATTGGAGCCTCAGCATCAGTACTTCCAATGAATATCCAGGGTTGATTTCCTTTAGGATTGACTGAGTTGATCTGCTTGTTGTCCAGGGGGCTTTCAGATATTTTAATATGTCTGTGCCACCATCCAGAGTTTTTCTGTTTGGTAAAAAGAAGAATCCAATGATACTATCATGCTTCTGGACTCTAAGTTACTAGAGGTAGGGATGTGGGCAAGACCACCAGATTCTTCTAGGCATCTGAGGTGGTGCTTGTACACATCATATTTTTATATGACAATTATCTTTTGAAGGTCTGCCTGATGAACGAACACTTTACACTCAAGTGATACCAA